>NC_040040.1:40830910-40965094 GCF_003713205.1 Coffea eugenioides
CGCCTCATCAGGAATGCGGAATTCGACCACTTTTGTTTTACAATCCAGTTGGGCATTGTACCTGGCTAGCCAATCCATACCCAATATCACATCATAGCCCTTAATGACCAAGCTTATCAAGTCCCCTAGCAATTTCCTTTCTCCTACCCACACTTCACAATTCCTATAAACCATACTAGTAACCAACTGTTGATTCCCCATAGGTGTACTAACTTCTAGGTCGTATGGTAAACTAGCAGGTTTTATATCGATGCCACACATGAAATCAGGGTTAACAAAGGAATGAGTGGCACCAGGATCAATTAAAACTTTGGCAAAACGGTGGAAAATAGGGATCGTACCTTCTACGACCTCTGAGGAATCTGGGACCTGTCGAGGTTCTAAGGAATAGACTCGAGCTGGCACCTTAGGTTTCGCCTCATTCCCCTTATTCGGTCCCGAATTGGTCTTTGGCGTGGTTTGAGTTCCCCTTCCGTCTTGCGTTATGAGTGGGCAGGTAGCAAGCTGGTGGTCTGCGCTTCCGCAACGCAGACATTTACCTCCCTTCTTCCAGCAATTGTCTTCAGAGTGATTCGGCTTTCCGCAGTACCCGCAAGGTCCACGAGACGCCGAACCTGAGCCCTTCTGGAAGTTTCCACCTTGGCCTCTCCCGGCTGGGCCGCCCCTAGATTGAGCCCCCCTGCCGGAACCTGACTGTCGCCCACCTCCAGCTCGCGTCCAAACTTGGAAGGAGTACCTTTGTCCCCTTGTCCAGAACTGCTTCCAGGAAAGCCCCGCTTTTTCGCCTGGAAGTTTCGGACCTGCAATCGAGCACTCTCTACCCTTTGGGCCTTTTCTACGACCTCGCTAAAAGCATTGATTTGAGCCACTGCGAGGTCCTTTTGGATTTCGACGTTCAAGCCCTAAATGAAACGCCTAATTCGCCGTTGCTTTGTCATGATCAACTCAGGCGCGAATTTGGACAAACGGGTGAACTGGCTCTCGTATTCAGCCACCGATTGAGTTCATTGGTGGAGTCGGATGAACTCATCTTCCTTCCTCTCCTGAACTAGAGGAGGAAAGAATTTCGCGTTAAATTCCCTGATAAAATTCACCCAAGTCCTGGGCGTTTGTTCCCGTTCCCATTTTTGGCGTATGACGTTCCACCAGGAACGGGCCGCCTCTTCTAAATGGAATACGGCAAAAGTCACCTGCCGTTCATCGGTGTAGTGCAAGGCCGCAAAAATATCGACCATCTTCTCGAGCCATCGCTCGGCAACATCCGGATCTGGCCCCCCAATAAACTTGGGTGGAGCAAACTGTTGAAAGCGTTCGAGAGCTCTGTCTTCGCTCTCGACATGGTTGCCAGGATTTCCAGGGTTTCCAGGATTAGGGTTTGGATTCTGGCCTTGTTGCTGCACCACTTGTGCCAGCAAGTTAGTCATTTGCTGCATAGCGGCAGCGATTTGCACATTGGGGTCAGGGTTAGGTCCAGTAGAGGTTTCCCCAGTACCCCTATCCGGTGTGGGTTGTCTATGTCCGCGCCCACGTCCCCGTCCACTACGTGTTCCTTCCATAACTTTACTTGGTCTAGACAATGGTACTAAACCAATATAAAACAATGCATGTAAGTAAACTCAAAACTTTTCAAACAAATATATACATTCCAAACAAGGCAAACAACACACATATATACAATCAGTCAAGTCAAGTTCAGTCAAGTCAAGTACAAGCATGGACAATCCCCAAGGGAATGGCCTCATCAAAAGAAATATACACGTAGCTAATCTAGCCGTACAAAACGATTAGCTAAGGCCCTTCTCTCTATCCGTCCTATATACTAAACCAAAAAACTAAAATTCCCCCCAAAAACCAACAACTTTCCCTAGGAAGTCCATAACCCCTTAAGACCGGTTTTAATTGAAACGGAAGGCTATGAGACGCACCCGACGGAGTGGGATCCAACCCCAGCCTCAGGAACCCGCCGCATGAGTCCTCGTCACTAACGCCCTCAACCACATCAGCGCAAAGATTCAGGATCGATGCAGCTCAAACCTTCACCTTGCGAGCTCGCTTACTCTCGCGCTCTTGGACCTCCTTCAGCTGAGCGCAGAGGTCATCAACCCTATCCTCTGCATCAAGTACGTCGTACTTCAGGCCCTCAACGCGCTTGGCCTGTCTCTCATTGGCCGCCCTAAGTTGGGTCACCTCGGCCTCCAGTCGAACATTCTCTCCGGCCAACTCCTTACGCTCCTTGTCCAGAGCAAACACCAGAGCGTTAGGATAGGCATACTTATGTTTACACTCACAGCGTCGGCGGCGATTAGACGGACTCCAACGTACGACGGCACCTCCTGGCCGTATCTGGTAGGGTATCACGGGGAGCGCTACACGAGGTCGCTCGCCTGCAGGGTCACTACTCGGTCCACTAGATCCGTCCATCCAACACCAAAAGAGCAATTAACCATAAATAATCTTAAAGGCCATAAACAATAAACCCTCAAATCAAGCATTCTTATAACACCCAGGCTAATTCAAACCTAGGCTCTGATACCACCTGTGACAGCCCCACCTTCCCCTAAGGTGAACCAGAGGGGTTAGCGGACTGCCTGCCCAGCTCTCGCCAGGACTAACGGTGCAGTTTAGAGCGATCTATTGCGTTCCGGAACTTATAACGCGCGTAAACGAGTCAAAATGGCAAAATAACCCAAAATAAAAAAAACTGAAATCCGGAGTCGGTCATGAATAGTAACCGACCCATCAGAATTCAACCAAATAGCAAGCAAACATTCACATCTTGAACTTGAGCAATTACAATCCAAAGTGACATACAAAAATTCTCAAAAGTTAATATATACACGGTTTGCCAACTTGAAAGTGAAAACGGCCCTAAAGATACATTTAGGGTTTCACTTCATATACAAAACAAAAGAGATATACATCTAGTTCATTCGGCAACCATCTATCAAGATTCATTCCAAAAAGAGTCATATTCCTGTAAGGAAAACAAAAGGAACGGTGTGAGCTAATTGCCCAGTGAGATACTATCACTTACGCACCCAAGTGCATATAAGCATCAAGCTTTCATTCAATATAGTAAAAATAAGCAAAGGCACACGTCAAATATGATGATAAAAGGATACGGATGGCTCTCAAGAGCCCTTTCCTCGTTTGCATTTCTTGATCGGACGTCATTGACTCTCCGTCAATGTTCAAAAGTACCAACCGTAGACTCCACTTTACTTCCACTCCTTGCACCTAACATACCCCTACCGGGCCCGAAATCCAAACACGTGCACTTTGGTATTACTCGAGTAAACCGGAATCGAGAGTCTCTCATACTACAAGATTCCAAAACATTTCCCCAAGGCACATCAATTGGCACGACCAAGCCCTCGCCGGCTCGATTCAATCAACTACCAATGGGGTTGAGCTCATTGATAACAATTGTAGTCGTTGGATACTCGTCCAAACGACACCAAGTCATGTATTTTCATTTCAAGTAACACTTCGTGTAACATTTCAATCACATGATAGCAAGGATATAAGGCACATAGTGAGAGTGATAAAGTACACTTTCACTTCAAGCAATTAACATTCAAAGCACCAAGTTCAAGTATCAAAGCCATATATTAACATACAAGTGAGTAGTACACTCACCAAGCTCGCAAATGTGGTTTCATGCACTTCCGTCAAAAGAACGTTGTGCACCACGGTCACGCCCTAAAACATGCAAACAAATACAATGAGACTCGATAACGAGTCATAAACCAAGGCCAAACATGATCCAATAGGATTCCATAAGCATATACAAACATTAAAGGAAACCAGAAAATTCGGAAATGCAATTAGCTTTGGCCCTGAAAAAAATAGTTTTTGTCCTCGTTTTGCGGTAATGGCACCAATTTCACTATGATTATCGGATGAAGGTGTACGACCCACTAATTCGAAGCTAAAAGACAGGGCTACAACATCCCAGAAGGTCACTCAACCCAGTTTTGAGTGCAAACAGGTCAAAAAGCAAGATACTACATCAAAACCGTAAAAACAGATTCCCAAAACGCATTCTAGCGGAAACATCATAACTCAGGCTCTCCAAGTCCAAATCCAGAAATTCCAAAACCAGCTGAAATATAAGAAACAGGGATAAATTTCATCAGAAGACCTCAACAACCAATTCGGAAGCAATTCCAGCCAAAACAACTAATTACAGGCGCAATTCTTACATTCGGGTAAAACCAGAACAGCAATAGTAATTTCGACTTTTCTCATTCTACACTACTCCGATTGACCTGAAATTTTGTAGGCACCTCTAAAATGTCATTCCCTACAATATGTTGAGTGACCTTCTGTAATATTGTATCCCTGTCTCTTAGCTTCGAAACGGTGGGTCTTTCACCTTCATCCGACAATCGTACCACCTTTGGTACCATTACCGCAAAATGACGTCAAAACTGTTTTTCTGGTTTTGAGCTTAACTTTCATTTCCGGACTTTTCCCTAGCTTGACTTGTACTAGTACTACTTGGAGCTTGCTGAATGGCTGTTGGATGAACTTATTGTTGTGTGTGTACCTTTGGGTTGGAATGAGGAAATAATGAAGCCATGATGGCTGGAAAAGTTAGCAAATTCAGGGGAAGTGTTGTTCGAACTTTGAAGGGATTTGTTTGCATTGAGTTTGTGATCTAAGACTTGGATTTGAGCAAGGCAATGTTATATGCTGGATGATTTCTGAGCCGTGGAGGTGAGTGATCCTAAACTATTTCCAAAGTACTTGTGAAATGTTTCTTGCATTATGTGCTCGATTGCATATCATGCGTGCTTGCATGTGAGTTCGTGACATGATTTGGCTTCAATGAGTTCTGGGAAAGTCTTGTGCTGGACACCAACGTCTCCACTCTATTTATGGTTCATGTTCATGTTTATCTGGAGCTCAAGAAGGGGCTCCCTCTTAATGTTAATGTTAATGTTAAATGATCTATTTGAGCGTTGGGTGTTCAAGTGCTATGATTTCCCTGGCTCACGAGAGCACTAAACGAACATTTGATCTCTGAATCATGACATCATCGAAATGATCGAAATGCAACATTGTGAAATATATTTGTTTAATGATTTTACTGGTTACTCGCTGAGCTTCTAGCTCACCCCAAAAATATTTTATTCCCCTCCACAGGGCTCAAGGCGAAGGAAGGACTTGTAGTACTTGTGCACGTGACTGGATGGCCTATGTTTTGTATAATTTGGATTTTGAAATCATTTTATGTATAGTTGGGAATTATTTCCGCTTTGCTTTTGACATGTAATTATTGAAGAATTTGATGTAATATTTGAGTTTTATCTTGTAATCTGTTTGAGGAATGTAGTGAACGACTGAGTCCCGGCGAGAGCTGGGCAGGCGGCCCGCCGAACCCTCTGGTTCGCCTTAGGGGGAGGTGGGGCTGTCACACATGGAATGATGGCTTGATATGGTCTAAAGTGGAGCTTTTGTGTGTTAGTTGTGGTTGTTTGCGAAAAATTTCAAATTTGTACGGAAAATTTCAGTTTTAGGGTTTTAAAATTAGGGTTTTTCTATGATTTGTTGTGGAGCTCTTGGTTGGCTTTGATTGAAGGGTATTGTAACCCTAATGAGGTGTGTTGAATAGCTTATGAATTGTAGTTGTATTTGTGGTTGTGTTGGATGAAATAAATGGTTGTTTGTAGGATGGAAAATTTGAAATTTTAGGGGAAATGCTGTCAAATTTTTAAGTCTATGTGATTTCTTAGTTTTGGCTTGCTTTGAGTGGAAATGAGTGACTTTGGGGTTGTCCAAACCTTTGGCACTAAGTGTTTCTTATTTTCATTTCTAAGTTCTACTTGGCCTTGCATTAGTCATTTCTTGATTAGGTTTATGACTCGTGTGAGAGTCTCAATTGTGTTTCTTGATTGTTATAGGGCGTGCCGGTGATCCGAGGCATACGTCGGCCGAAAACTTGTAAAATTGCTTTGTTTGAATTGGTGAGTGTACTACTCAAGTGATTGTTATTTCATGGCTTTATTGTACTTGAAATCTGTGACTGGATTGCTTGTGATTACTGCTTATGCCAGATGAGACGAGGGTGTACTTGATCACTCTCGTACTCTACGGCTTATTTGACCGTTCACTGTATCACTTAGAATTTTCTTACTTGTACTTGGACTGATGTTGTTTGGACGTGTATCCAACGACCTTTACTGATAACTGTGAGCTCAACCTCATTGGTAGTTATTTGAATCGAGCTAGCAAGGGCTTGGTCGAGGAAAATTGACAAGCCATGGGGACTGTTTTTAGGAATCTTTGGGTATGAGACTCTTGATTCCGGTATACTCGAGTATTACCAATTCTATTCTGTTTGATGTTCGGGCCCGGTAAGGGGTATGTGTGGTGGACAGAAATCGGAGTAAAGAGGAGTCTACGGTTATGGTTACTCTTTATACATTGATGGAGAGTCAATGAGGTGAGATCAAGTATGGCAAAAGAGGAAAAGGGCTCTTGAGAGCCGTTCGTATCCTTTTACTCTCATTTGTTGTGTGGTGTTGGTTTTGCTCACTTGATGAACGTATTTGAATTGAGTATCATTGTGTTTATGTGATCTTTGAATGCTTGAGTGATGGTACCTCATTGGGCGAAATCTCACTCCGTTACTTTTGTTTTCCTTACAGGGAACAACCTTTTGGACCTGTGATATTTTGAAGAATGAGTTGAGCTAGTATAGATATTTTTGTGTAGCTCCTCAGTAGTTGGAAAACCCTAAGTGTATCTTGATCCAAATTTTCCCTTTTGATTTGTAAATATACAAACGTGGTATATAAAAGTGTGTAGTCATGTTCATGTGTTAAATTTGGTTTGGAAATGTCCATCTTCTAGAATTATATGAAGTTAATTGTATTCGATTGGGTTCCAGACAGGTTCGGAATTTGAACGAAGAGAAAAAATTTTGGCAGGTAATTCTGCAGGAGAATCCGGCCAGTTATTGGCTGGATTGACAGGGATTTTTGAAATCCGTTTGAGTTGGCTACTGCCTCCAATCCGACTGAGTATCCGGCCGGATTGTGACGTGGCAGTCACTATTCACCTTCAGTTTCGATTTTCATTTTTTCGTTTCGCGGTTGTTGAATCGTTTAAGCACGCTAATATATGTCAGAACATTTTAGTTTGTGTTTAACCGTCTTAGTAGTCCTGGCGAGAGTTGGGCAGGCAGTTCACTAACTCCTTTGGTATGCCTTAGGGGAAGGTGGGGCTGTCACAGGCAGGCGTTCCACGGATACCCTTGGGTTCGTCCTAGGGAGAAATGGGGGCGTCACAGTTGGTATCAGAGCCTAGGTTTCAGATCTTTGTAGTGTATCTTATGCTAAAAGTTTAAGATGCCGAACCGTGGGACTAGTTCGAAAATTAAGTGATTGTTTGTAGGAATGAAAATTAGAGCCTAGGTTTGAATTAGTGGAAAATTAGGAGTCTTGATCTTGTGAGAGATATGTGGAATAGTACGAAATGATCGAACCTAGTTTATTTAGTATACTTGGATCCACCTAAGCTTTTAATTTTAATTGTAGGTTATGGAAGGTGATGGTGGTCGTGAGCCATCTCGGGGCGCCTTCCGATGATTCGTTATCGAGAAAGGCCTAGGGGAGCTCGTTGGAGATATAACCTAGCTCGCCGAACTAGAACTCCATGTGACTGCCAATGAACTTACTCGTACCCAAAAAATGGGGTGTTAGCGGTGATCGATGACCGGAGGTGGTTATCCGAGGAAACTAGGGTAGTTCGAGAGGACAATCGAGGACTGAGGGCAACTGTGGATGCCTAGACTACTAGAATTCCTGAATTGGAGATGGAGGTACTTGAGGAGCGAAGAAAAGACTAAGGTTCCTTGTGAGCAGCTTCAGGAGGTTAAGAGTCGACTTGCTAGGATAGTACATGAGGTTAGAGACCGGACCGAGGGGATGATGATTGAGTGTGTTATCTTGGTCGAACAAGTGGTGAATGGCAAGATACTCGACGAGGAACGTGAGGAAGAAACTCCTAGTGCTAAAAATGAAGATTATCCTACTAAGGTAGTAGAAACTTCTGACTCCGCCAATCACTAAGTTAGTGATCTAGTTTACTTTAGTAGTTCTTGTCTAAGGTAGTCGGGGTGGTGCTTGTTTAAAGGCCATTGTATTTTGTTTAACCGTGCTATCTATCTTTTGAAGCAATTGAACGTTATTTATGAGATGCTTGACTTTATTGCTCTATGACTTCAAATCTATACTATGGGTTGTACATATTTGCGATTATTTCGGTGTCTCCCTTATTATTTTCATTTTGCATGATCAAAGTGTCATTTTCAAACTTCGCTTATGTGTACTTATTTTGCGTCATGCCTTTATAAATATTGAACTTATGGACAGCCGAAGAAGTGAAAGGGGTCGAGGTCGAGGGGTTTGGCAACCTCAAGCTCAATGGGATGATTAGGGAATGGCGTTTGGACCAAACTAAAACCCTAGAAATGAAGGAGATAACCAAGTAGCTACTGCTATTAACCATATGATTGATATCTTAGCATGATTAGTTGAGCACCAAAGCCCTAAACCAATCAACCAACCTACGAATCAAGAGAGGTGTGAGGATTGAGCGATTCTTGAAGTTCGTTCATCTAAGTTTCATGGAGGGTCTAACCTCGAAACAGTAGAAATTGGATTGAGGGGATGAAATAAGACACTAGTGAGAGCAAGAAGATAGGGTTTCTTCTCGAGCAACTTCGTAACTGAGTATTGGAGGTGAATTAGGGTATGGAACTTTTATATTAAGAAATAAGATCTCCGTATCTTGTTATGTTTATAAGCGATAGTAATTTTGTGGAGACTCAAGAGCTCGTCAATATTAAGTAGAGAATAGTTAAACTTTATAATCCGGGGTAACCTATAAGCAAAAGAATGAAAGAGTAATATAGCCAGAATTTCCATTGTGAATAGTTACTCATTTTGATCCCTAATTTGCCTAGCAGGCTAGCATTTGACTTAAGCCAACAGGTGAGATGACAAATTTGGGAGAAATGCGTAAGGAAATGGACATTCTTCGGAAGGAGATAGAATTTCAAAAGAAATTGACTGACTACTGGGAAGGAAGGTGGAAACAAGAATATGCAGAGAAAATTGAGTTGCTACGCAAGAACGTGGAACTGGAAAAGAAATACAAAGGAAATTCTCAAACTGGTCAAGCCGTGACTTCTCACGTAACTTGTGGATACTGTGGCAAGTCTAACCACATTGAAGCCTTGTGCATGAAAAAGTAGAGAAAATGTCTGAGGTGTGGTAGTGCCGAACATTAGGTTTCAACTTGCCCTGGTGCCTCTAAAAAGAGGAAATACTCAGTAGTTTGCTTGATCCACTACAAAGCAGTCGAGTGCCAGAAGGGGTGATTAATGCAAATGGCTGTGAGAGAGATCCAAGTAATGGAAGTAATACGAGTGGGGATGGATTTGACTCCACTCGAAGAATAGGGGTTGTAGTTTTACCCTAGTCTAGACTGGCATTTTAGAGGTGGTAATCTTTTGTAAAAGGGAAAATCCTTTTGTTGTTTTATATCTTGGCAACTCGGCACGTTCTGTTATGATCTTGTTGTTTCCCTTCTCCTTTTGAAATGATTTGATAAACCTATCCTAACTTGATGTAACTATTATGATCTTTTATAACACATGAAAATTTACTTTGCTTTTAATTGATTTCATGGCTTATATGTATATTTAAACTTTACCCCACATTTTTAGATTTGTAATAAGACATGAACAGTAGTAGACGTGGTCGAGATCATACTTAAGAGCGTAGGCAACCCCAAGGTCTTGGAAGTGACCAAGGATCGATGGTGGACAAAAAAATCGAGAACTTAGGGTTGAAGCTGGGACCCAATATTTGATTGCCAACTTGATATGTTAAAATTGTGAGTTTTGGGTTGGTGAAAGGAAATATTTGATAGATTTAATGAGCCTAACAATTAAGGGACATGATATAATATTTGGAATGGAAGTTTGAGGCTATACATAGACTATCGAGACTTGAACAATGTGACCATTAAGAACAAATACCCTTTTGCCTCATATAGATGAGAATTTGATCAACTGCAAGGAGCCGTGGTATTATCCAAGTTGAATTTAAAGTAGAGCTATTACCAGTTGAGGATCCTAGAAACTGATGTACTTATGTGACGCCCCGAAAGTATGAGTGTGAGAACCCGAAAATTTTCTAATTTTCAAGGGTTTATTTTATTTAATCGCCCGCCTTTTCTACATTTTCTTTATTAGAAAAATTCCCCAGATAAAGTTTATGAGCAAAGATAGTTTGAAATGATTTTTCTAGTATCGGTTAGTTTTTGAGAAATTAAAAGCGTATTTTGGACGTAGGACCCGCTAGTGCGGTAAACGCAATATATTTTTGACAACTTGTTGGATTTTTGTATTAAGTGATATTATTTTACAAGGTATTAAGATATTTGTATTGGAGAGACAAAAAGATAAGTTTTGAACCAAAAGGTGACAAGTGTCACCTTGTGATTTAATCTTGGACTTTGACCATTTGACTTTACCTTTACCTTTACCAAATAAATACAAAAAAATTGATCAAAATAAGCTTCATTTTGCAAGCTTCTTGGCCGAATGTTCTTGCTCAAGAAAGAAAAAAAAGCTCTCAATTTCTTCCTTCTATTTCTTGCTCAATCTTCAAATCCAACCAATAAAACTCCAAATCATTCCATAAAATCTCTTTGCTAAGTGGTCTTGAGGTGTTTTGTGGAGTTGTTGGAAAGCTAAGGTGGCTAGTTACTCTCTTTCTTGTGTTGCTAAGGTGAGTTGAGAAGGACCCCTCTCCTCCCTCTAATGATGTGTAATTCATGATTGGTGGTTGTATAAGATGCAATATTATGGATTATTTCTTGGTTTTGGTTGAAGTGATGAAGTTTTATTATTTTTGGGGATTTTTCTATTTTCATATGAATATGATTATGGGGTCATGTATGATGATTGGAAATGATGTTTAATGATTCTAGAAGGTGGAAAAAGTGGACAATTGCAATCAATTTCTGTTTTGGAAGAAATTTCAGAAAATTAGGTTTTGTGAAGGAACATTCTGCCCGAAGTTTTAGCTCCTAGTTAGAGGCCGAATTGGCCTTGTCTTAAAACATTAAAGTTGTAGGGAATAACATTTTAGAGGTTTCTACAAAATTTCAGGTCAATCGGAGTAGTGTAGAATGAGAAAAGTCGAAATTACTATTGCTGTTCTGGTTTTACCCGAATGTAAGAATTGCGCCTGTAATTGGTTGTTTTGGCTGGAATTGCTTCCGAATTTGTTGTTAAGGTCTTCTGATGAAATGTATCCCTGTTTCTTAGCTTTTATCTGGTTTTGGAATTTCTGGATTTGGACTTGGAGAGCCTGAGTTATGATGTTTCCGCTGGAATGCGTTCTGTGAATCTGTTTTGTGATTCTGGTATAGTTTCTTGCATTTTTGACCTGGTTACACTTGAAACTGGGTTGAGTGACCTTCTGCAATATTGTACCCCTATATCTTAGCTTCGAAACGGTGGGTCTTGGACCTTCATCCGACAATCGTAGTGCCTTTGGTGCCATTACCGCAAAATGACGTCAAAACCTGTTTTTTTGGTTTTGAGCTTAACTTTCATTTCCGGACTTTTCCCTAGCTTGACTTGTACTAGTACTACTTGGAGCTTGCTGAATGGCTATTGGATGAACTTGTTGTTGTGTGTGTACCTTTGGGTTGGAATGAGGAAATAATGAAGCCATGATGGCTGGAAAAGTTAACAAATTCAGGGGAAGTGCTGTCCGAACTTTGAAGGGATTTGTTTGCATTGAGTTTGTGATCTAAGACTTGGATTTGAGCAAAGCAATGTTATATGCTGGATGATTTCTGAGCCATTGAGGTGAGTGACTTCAAACTATTTCCAAAGTTAATTATGAACCGTTTCCTGCATTATTTACTTTTGAACTGTTTTCTTGTCTTATTTACTTTTGACCTGTTTCCAAAGTTACTTTTGAACCGTTTTCTTGCATATCATGCGTGCTTGTATGTGAGTGATCAGGATTTCTGTGTAACTCAATACAAAAATGAGTTTACTATGAATGGGCACTTAGGCGAGGGTGTACTTTATCGCACTCGATCTAAACCCCATTAGTTGCTATTAATACCTGTGAAATATG
Organism: Coffea eugenioides; assembly: GCF_003713205.1. Classification (NCBI taxonomy): domain Eukaryota; kingdom Viridiplantae; phylum Streptophyta; class Magnoliopsida; order Gentianales; family Rubiaceae; genus Coffea; species Coffea eugenioides. Next base: position 40,843,090 of record NC_040040.1, read on the forward strand.
ATTTTTTTGATTTGTTATAGAGCATTCATGGCTTGTGAATATTTGCAGAGCATTTATTGCTTGAGAGCATTTATTGCTTGAACCAGAGCATTTATTGCTTGAACTAGAGCATTTATTGCTTGAAAAATATTTTAGAGCATTTATTGCTCGTGACTTGGGCAAGAGAAGTGAGCTGTGTGGCTCAGGATCTTAAGGGTCAACCAGTGATCAAACTCGACAAAAGAATTGGCTTGGGAGCCACCCGTATCCTTTTAATGAATGTTACTATCGCTTTCCATTGTAAATGTTTCTTGAATTCGTGATACTCCATATTTAATGTTTTGTAAATGTCGTAATTGTTTCTGGACTTATCATTTGATTTATGACATCATTGATTTCTGACATCATTGAAATGAACTATTGTTAAACCGATTTGATTACTGATTTTACTGGTTACTCACTGAGCTTTTAGCTCACCCCAAAAATATTTATATTCCCCTCCACAGGGCTCAAGGCGAAGGAAGGACTTGTAGTACTTGTGCACGTGATTGGATGGCTTAGTTGGAATTGTTATATTTTGTACCGTTTGGATGTGGAATCATTTTATGTATAGTTGGAAATCGTTTCCGCTTCACTTATGACATGTAATTATTGGAGAATGTGATGTAATATTTGAGATTTATCTTGTAATCTGTTTGAGGAATGTAGTGAACGACTGAGTCCCGGCGAGAGCTGGGCAGGCGGCCCGCCGAACCCTCTGGTTCGCCTTAATTGCTTGTGTATGCTTAGGGAACCCTATTTTGGTGATATTTGGCTTTGGTTTATGACTCATTATCGAGTCTCATTGTACTTGTTTGCGTGTTTTAGGGCGTGACGGTGGTTTACGACGTTCCTTTGATGGAAGTGCATGAAATATCACTTTCGAGCATGGTGAGTGTACTACTCACTTGTGTGTTACTATATGGCTTTGATACTTGAACTTGATGAGTTAAATGTTATTGTACCATTGATATTGATTGAAGTGAGGGTGTACTTTATCACTCTCACTTATTTCTCATGATATTGGAATGTTACATGAAATGAAAAGTACTTGACTTGGTGTCGATTGGACGAGTATCCAACGACCATGATTGTTATCATTGAGCTCAACCCCATTGGTAGTTGATTGAATCGAGCCGGCGAGGGCTTGGTCGTGACAATTAATGAGCCTTGGGGAAATGTTATATGGAATCTTGTAGTATGAGAGACTCTCGATTCCGGTATACTCGAGTAATACCACAGTGCAAGTGTTTGGAGTTCGGCCCGGTAGGGGAATGTTAGGTGGAAGGAATGGAAGTAAAGTGAAGTCTACGGTTGGTTACTTTTAAACATTGACGGAGAGTCAATGAGATCCGATCAAGAATGCAAACGAGGAAAAGGGCTCTTGAGAGCCGCCCGTATCCTTTTATCATCATTATTGATGTGTGTCTTAATTTACTTTTGATGAATTGGACTGAAAAGCTTGATGCATCTATGAACTTGGTTGCTTGAGTAGTATTATCTCACTGGGCAATTAGCTCACTCTATTCCTTTTGTTTTCCTTACAAGAAAATAAATACTTTTGGACTGCAATTGATAATTGGTTGCCGAAATGAGCTAGTTGGACATATCTTTTGTATAGCTCATTTATTGAAACCCTAAATGTACTTTTGGGACCGTTTCTCTTTTGATTTGGCAAACCAGACATGTATCCACTTTTGAACACTTTTGTATGCCACTTTGGCTTGTAAATGCTAAGTTTCAAGATGTGAATGTTTGCTTGATATTTGGTTGGGTTCTGACGGGTCGGTTACTATTCATGGCCGACTCCGGATTTTATTTTTTGATTTTAATTTTTTTTTATTTTGCCCTTTTGACTTGTTTACGCGCGTTGTAAGTCCGGAACGCAATAGATCGCTTTAAACTGCACCGTTAGTCCTGGCGAGAGCTGGGTAGGCAGTCCGCTAACCCCTTTGGTTCGCCTTAGGGGAAGGTGGGGCTGTCACAGGTGGTATCAGAGCCTGGGTTTGAATTAGCCTGGGTGTAATAGAAATGCTCGATTTGAGGGTTCTTTGTTTATGGCCTTTAAGCTTATTTATGGTTAATTGCTCTTTTGGTGTGGATGACCTCTGCACTCAGCTTTGGGAAGTCCGTGAGCGCGAGTCTAAGAGAGCCCGAAAGGTGAAGGTTCGAGCTGCCTCGATCCTGAACCTCTGTACTGACGTGGTCGAGGGCGTGAGCGACGAGGACTCATGTACGGGGCCCGAGGCTGGGGTTGGATCTATCCCGTCGGGTGGGTCTTCTAGCTCATCGTCGGACTAGGTTACGATTCCTAGGGTCTTTGAGATAGTTTTGTTTTCTGTATATAGGGCGGATAGGGAAAGAGCCTTAGCTAATCATTTTGTACGTTTGGGTTAGCTGCGTGTATATTTCTTTTGGATGGGGCTTTTCCCTCGTGGATTGACCATGTTTGTACTTGACTTGACAGTACTTGACTTGACTGGTTGTTGATATGTGTGTTGTTGGCCTTATTTGGAATGTTTGCCTTGTTTGGAATGTATATATATGGTTGTAAAAGTTTTTGGGATTTTATTTACATGCATTCTCATTTTATTGTTCTAGTACGTTTGTCTAGATCAAATAGAACTTATGGAAGGCACACGTAGTGGACGGGGGCGTGGGCGCGGGAATAGGCAACCTACGCCAGACCGGGGTGCTGGGGAAACCTCCTCTAGACCCAATCCTGAACCGAGAATTGACCCCAATGTACAGATAGCTGCCGCTATGCAGCAAATGACCACCCTGCTGGCACAAGTGGTGCAGCAACAAGGCCAGAATCCAAACCCTAATCCTGGAAACCCTGGGAACCCTGGCAATCATGTCGAGAGCGAAGACAGAGCTCTCGAACGATTTCAAAAGTTTACTCCACCCAAGTTCATTGGGAGACCCGATCCGGATGTCGCCGAAAGGTGGCTCGAAAAGATGGTCAATATTTTCGCTGCCCTGCACTATACCGAAGAACGGCAGGTGACTTTTGCCGTTTTCCAGCTGGAAGGGGCGGCCCGTTCCTGGTGGAATGTTATACGGCAAAAATGGGAACGGGAACAAACGCCCGGGACTTGGGTAAATTTTATGAGAGAGTTTAACGTGAAATTCTTCCATCCTCTGGTTCAGGAGAGGAAGGAAGATGAGTTCATCCGACTCCGCCAAGGAGCTCAATCGGTGGCAGAATACGAGAACCAGTTCACCCGCCTGTCCAAATTTGGCCTGAGTTGATTGTGACAGAGCAACGGCGAATTAGGCGTTTTATCCAGGGCCTAAATATCGAAATCCAGAAGGACCTCGCAGTGGCTCAAATCAACGCTTTTAGCGAGGCCGTTGAGAAGGCCCAACGGGTAGAGAGCGCGAGGATGCAAGTACGAAACTTCCAGGCGAAGAAGCGGGGTTTTCCTAGAAGCAGCTCTGGGCAAGGGGATAAAGGTACCCCCTCCAAATTCGGACGAGGAGCTGGAGGTGGACGACAGTCGGGTACAGGCAGAGGGGCTCAGTCCAGGGGTGGTTCAGCCGGAAGAGGCCAAGGCGGAAACTTCCAGAAAGGTTCAGGTTCGGCGTCCTGCGGGCCTTGTGGGTACTGCGGAAATCCGAATCACTCTGAAGATAAATGCAGGAAGAAGGGAGGTAAATGTCTGCGTTGCGGAAGCGCAGACCACAAGCTTGCTACCTGTCCACTCTTAAAGCAAGACGAAAAGGGAGCTCAAATCGCGCCAAGGACCAATACGAGGCCGGATTAGGGAAATGGGACGAAACCTAAGGTGCCAGCTCGAGTATATTCATTAGAACCTCAACAGGTCCCAGATTCCTCAGAGGTCGTAGAAGGTACGATCCCTATTTTCCACCGTTTTGCCAAAGTTTTAATTGATCCTGGTGCCACTCATTCCTTCGTTAACCCTGATTTCATGTGTGGCATCGATATAAAACCTGCTAGTTTACCATACGACCTAGAAGTTAGTACACCTCCGGGGAATCAACGTTTGGTTACTAGTATGATTTATAGGGATTGTGAAGTGTGGGTAGGGGAGAAGAGATTGTTAGGGGACTTGATAAGCTTGGTCGTCAAAGGGTATGATGTGATATTAGGTATGGATTGGCTAGCAAAGTATAATGGCCAACTGGATTGTAAAACAAAAGTGGTGGAATTCCGCATTCCTGGTGAGACGAGCTTAAGGTTGGACATAAGGGGTAGGTTAGCCTCATCTGCTTTGATTTCGGGCATTCGGGCTAGGAAATTGTTAAGTAGAGGGGCGCAAGGATTTTTGGCCTTTTTGATTAACAACCCCACAGATAAAGTGAAGGTAGAGGATGTGGCCATAGTGAAGGAATTTCCGGACGTGTTTCCTGATGAGTTAGTAGCCTTACCTCCGGAAAGAGAGATTGAATTCAAAATAGACTTGCTACCAGGATCCTCACCTATCTCAAAAACACCATACCGAATGGCTCCTGCTGAGCTCAAGGAGCTAAAGTTACAATTACAGGACCTTCTGGAGCGGGGATTCATTCAAGAGAGTGGGTCTCCTTGGGGAGCTCCTGTACTTTTTGTGAAGAAAAAGAATGGTGGGTTGAGGATGTGTATCGATTATCGGGGCCTGAATAATATCACGGTGAAAAATAAGTATCCACTGCCCCACATAGATGAGTTGTTTGACCAGTTGCAAGGAGCGGTGGTTTTCTCGAAACTAGATCTCCGCCAAGGGTATTATCAGCTATTAATCAGGAAGGAGGACATTCTGAGAACTGCTTTCAACTCAAGATACGGGCATTACGAGTTTGCAGTTATCCCCTTTGGATTAACGAATGCTCCTGCCGCCTTCATGGATTTAATGCATAGGGTTTTTAAGCCCTATCTGGATCGCTTTGTCGTGGTCTTCATCGATGATATTCTAGTCTATTCCAAGACACGTGAAGAGCATGAGCAGCACTTGAGGATTGTTTTACAAACCCTAAGAGACCATCAACTGTACGCCAAGTTCAGCAAGTGCGAATTTTGGCTGGAGAAAATTGCTTTTCTGGGACACGTAATTTCTCAAGAGGGTATTTCAGTTGACCCTGCAAAAGTAGAGGCTGTGACTAATTGGAAGAGGCCAGAAAATCCCACCGAGGTTCGCAGCTTTCTAGGACTGGCTGGCTATTACCGGCGTTTCATCAAGGACTTTTCCAAACTAGCCGGTCCTATAACCGACTTGACGAAGAAACATGGGCGATTCATTTGGAATGCCCGAAGTGAGACAAGTTTTCAAGAGTTAAAGAAAAGATTGACCATGGCTCCAGTTCTAGTTTTACCTAACGGAGGTGACGGGTTTGTCGTGTATACCGATGCGTCGCGGGAAGGTCTAGGATGTGTGCTAATGCAGAACCGAAATGTGATATCTTTTGCCTCGAGAAAGTTAAAACCCCACGAGCAGAACTATCCAGCCCACGATTTGGAGTTAGCCGCAGTTGTTTTTGCTCTGAAAAAATGGAGGCACTACCTATATGGGGTAACCTTCGAGGCTTACTCCGATCACAAAAGCCTGAGGTACCTCTTTTCACAGAAGGAATTAAACATGAGGCAGCGACGGTGGATGGAATTTCTGGAGGATTACGACTGTACCATCAACTACCATCCAGGAAAGGCGAACGTATTGGCCGATGCTTTGAGTCGCAAGGCACAAGTAGCCGGGTTAATGATTAAAGAGTGGAATTTACTAGAGTCGGTTTGCGAGTGGAAACCCTATCTTGGGAATCATAAAGTGATTTTTGGTAACATTAAGGTAACCTCCACTCTCTTGGAAAGGATTAAAGAAGCTCAAAAGGAAGATTTGATGGTGCAGAAATGGGGAGAGAAAGTGGGAAAAGGAGAAACGACTGATTTCAATTTCAGTCCTGAGGGTATTTTAAAATACCGGAACCGAATAGTGGTGCCGAAAGATGATTCGTTGAAAACAGAAATTCTAGAGGAAGCCCATCGGTCGAAGTATACAATCCATCCGGGTAGTAGCAAGATGTATCAGGACCTGAAAGGAACCTATTGGTGGGATAATATGAAGAAGGAAATCGCTTTGTACGTGCAAAAATGTCTTGTTTGCCAACAGGTTAAAGCGGAGTATCAAAAACCATCGGGCTTGTTACAACCCCTTGAGATACCCGAGTGGAAGTGGAAAAACATCACCATGGATTTCGTTTCAGGTTTGCCACGAACGCAACGAGGACACGATGCCGTTTGGGTAATCGTCGACCGATTAACCAAGTCGGCCTATTTCCTGCCGGTAAACATGAAGTATTCCATGGACAAGTTCGCCCAACTGTACATGGACGAGATCGTAAGGCTACACGGCGTTCCAGTCAGTATCGTCTCCGATCGAGATCCACGTTTCGTATCTCGATTTTGGCAGAAATTCCAAGAAACTCTGGGAACGAAACTCAACTTGAGCACGACCTATCACCCTCAGACGGATGGACAATCGGAACGAACGAACCAAACTCTCGAGGACATGCTACGGACTTGCATTCTGGATTTTGGAGGCAACTGGGGTCAACACATGACCTTAGTAGAGTTCGCGTACAACAATAGCTACCATTCGTCGATTCAAATGGCTCCATACGAGGCACTATATGGACGAAAATGCCGATCACTGATCTACTGGGACGAAGTTGGCGAGAGAAAGGCGCTAGATCCAGCAACTATTCCATGAATGGAAGAGGCTCGAGACAAGGTCAAGTTGATACGGCAACGACTCCAAACTGCTCAAAGCCGACAAAAGAGTTACGCCGACAACTGAAGAAAAGACTTGGAATTCGAAGTTGGAGACCATGTTTTCCTCAAGGTTACACCGTTACGGAGTGTCACGGCGGGTAGAGGAAAGAAATTGCAACCGAGGTTCGTCGGACCTTACAAGATCCTGCAGAGGATAGGTGCGGTGGCATATAGACTAGAATTGCCGTCAAGTCTCTCTAGAATTCACGACGTCTTCCACGTCTCAATGCTAAAGAAGTACTATCCCGACCCATCCCATGTCTTACAACCAGAGGAGATCGACGTAGACGAATCGGTTGCTTACGAAGAGAAACCTGTCCAAGTGCTGGACCGGAAAGTCAAAGAGCTCAGAAACAAGCAGATTCCGTTAGTAAAGATACTATGGAGAAACCATGGGATAGAGGAAGCTACCTGGGAAGTGGAAGAAGAAATGCGAAAGAAATACCCTAACCTTTTCGTGAGTTGAGGTGAGAAATTTCGAGGGCGAAATTCTTTTAAGGGGGAGAGAGTGTGAGAACCCGTAATTTTTTCCCATTTTCTAGGTTTTATTATCTTTCATGGCTTGTTTTCTGCATTTTCGTGATTAGGAAAAAATTCTAGATACTTTTAAGGAGCAGATATAGTTTTTAGATGATTTTTCTAGTATCGAATAGGTTTTGAGAAATTAAGAGCGTATACCGGACGTGGGACCCACTAGTGCGAAAAGTTCGGAAAAATTCGGCCAACTAGGTTAAGTTTTGGATACTGGAATTAATTTACCGGGTGTTAAGAGATAAGTAGAGTTGCAATTTGGATTGGTGTGAGAGGAAACAAAGTGATAGACTTGCATTAAATAAGTGACAAGTGTCACCATTTGGTTGGATGGACTTGTAAGACCACTATTCATTTTCTTACCAATTGACCAAATAAATCAAAAAAATACCAAAAATTCACCATTTTCTCCTTCATCTTGGCCGAGCTCTTCAAGCAACAAAAGAAAGAAAACTCTTCAAGTTTTTGGCTTCAATCTTGCTCCAATCTACCAAAAATCCACCATTGAATCTTGTTTTGCTCCATAGAAAACATTAAGGGAGTGATAGTGAGGTGTTGTGTGGAGTTATTTGGAAAGCTAAGAGGACTAGTTGCTCTCTCTCTCTTGTTTCTAAGGTGAGTTGTGAAGAACCCCTCTCCTCCCTCTAATGATGCTTAATTTATGATTAGTGGTGGAATAAGATACAACTTTATGGATTATATTGTGATTTTTGGTTGAATTGATGAAGTTTTGTAATTATTGGGGATTTTTCTGTTTTAATATGAATATGATTGTGTGGCTATGTATGATGATTGGAAATGGTATGTAAGGGATATAGGAGGTGGAAAAAGTGGATAATTGCAAGCAATTTCTGTTTTGGAAGAAAATTGAAAAGTTAGGGTTCTAATGAATTACATTCTGCCCGGTTTTGTAGCTCATAGTTAGAGGCCGAATTGGCCTTAGGTTAAAACATTAAAGTTGTATGGAATGATATTTTAGATGTGCCTACGAAATTTCAGGTCAATCGGAGTAGCGTTGCTTGAGAAAAGAAGGAATTACCCTTGCTACCCTGGTTTTACCCGAATTTGGGAATTGCTTCTGTAATTGGTTATTTTGGCTTGGAATGCTTCCGAATTGGTTGTTGAGGTCTTCTGAGGAAATGTATACCTGTTTCTTAGGTTTTATATGGCTTTGGAATTTCTGGATTTGGACTTAGGTAGGCTTATTTATGATGTTTGTACTAGAATGCGTTCTGTGAATCTGTTTTTGCGGTTTTGGTGTAGTAGATTGCATTTTTGACCTAGTTACACTCGAAAATGGGTTGAGTGACCTTATGTAATATTGTAGCCCTATCTCTTAGCTTCGAAACAGTCAGTCTTGTACCTTCATCCGATAATCGTAATGCCTTTGGTGCCATTACCGCAAAATGACGTCAAAAACTATTTTTTTCAGGGTTAAAGCTAGTTCCATTTCCGGATTTTTCTGGTTTCCTCTATTGCTTGTGTATGCTTAGGGAACCCTATTTTGGTGATATTTGGCTTTGGTTTATGACTCGTTATCGAGTCTCATTGTACTTGTTTGCATGTTTTAGGGCGTGACGGTGGTTCACGACGTTCCTTTGACGGAAGTGCATGAAATATCACTTTCGAGCTTGGTGAGTGTACTACTCACTTGTGTGTTACTATATGGCTTTGATACTTGAACTTGATGAGTTAAATGTTATTGTACCATTGATATTGATTGAAGCGAGGGTGTACTTTATCACTCTCACTTATTTCTCATGATATTGGAATGTTACATGAAATGAAAAGTACTTGACTTGGTGTCGATTGGACGAGTATCCAACGACCATGATTGTTATCATTGAGCTCAACCCCATTGGTAGTTGATTGAATCGAGCCGGCGAGGGCTTGGTCGTGACAATTAATGAGCCTTGGGGAAATGTTATATGGAATCTTGTAGTATGAGAGACTCTCGATTCCGGTATACTCGAGTAATACCACAGTGCAAGTGTTTGGAGTTCGGGCCCGGTAGGGGAATGTTAGGTGGAAGGAATGGAAGTAAAGTGAAGTCTACGGTTGGTTACTTTTAAACATTGACGGAGAGTCAATGAGATCCGATCAAGAATGCAAACGAGGAAAAGGGCTCTTGAGAGCCGCCCGTATCCTTTTATCATCATTATTGATGTGTGTCTTAATTTACTTTTGATGAATTGGACTGAAAAGCTTGATGCATCTATGAACTTGGTTGCTTGAGTAGTATTATCTCACTGGGCAATTAGCTCACTCTATTCCTTTTGTTTTCCTTACAAGAAAATAAATACTTTTGGACTGCAATTGATAATTGGTTGCCGAAATGAGCTAGTTGGACATATCTTTTGTATAGCTCATTTATTGAAACCCTAAATGTACTTTTGGGACCGTTTCTCTTTTGATTTGGCAAACCAGACATGTATCCACTTTTGAACACTTTTGTATGCCACTTTGACTTGTAAATGCTAAGTTTCAAGATGTGAATGTTTGCTTGATATTTGGTTGGGTTCTGACGGGTCGGTTACTATTCATGGCCGACTCCGGATTTCATTTTTTTGATTTTGATTTTTTTTATTTTGCCCTTTTGACTTGTTTGCGCGCGTTGTAAGTCCGGAACACAATAGATCGCTCTAAACTGCACCGTTAGTCCTGGCGAGAGTTGGGCAGGCAGTCCGCTAACTCCTTTGGTTCGCCTTAGGGGAAGGTGGGGCTGTCACACGTTGGGTGAATCCACCCCGTCGGGTGGGTCCACTAGCCTGACGACGGACTAGGTTGTGACTCCTAGGAACTTTTGGGATAGTTTTGTTTCTGTATATAGGACGGATGGGGAAAGAGCCTTAGCTAGCCGTTTTGTACGTTGGATTAGCTACATGTATATTCTTTTGATAAGGCTATTCCCTGGTTGATTTTCTATGTTTATCCTTGACTTGACTGTACTTGATTTGACTGTACTTGGCTTGACTGGTTGTTGATAAATGTGTTGTTTGACTTTGTTTGGAATGTATATATATGTTATTGTAAAAGCTTTTGGGATTTTATTTACATGCATTGTTATTTTATTGTTCTAGTATGTTTGCCTAGATCAAATAGATTTTATGGAAGGCACACGTAGTGGTCGGGGACGTGGGCGTGGGAGTAGGCAACCTACGCCAGACCGGGGTGCTGGGGAAACCTTTTCTGGACCTAATCCTGAACCGAGGGTTGACCCCAACGTGCAGATAGCTGCCGCTATGCAGCAAATGACCAACCTGCTGGCACAAGTGGTGCAGCAACAAGGCCAAAACCCAAACCCTAATCCTGGAAACCCGGGCAACCACGTCGAAAGCGACGATAGGGCACTTGAGAGGTTCCAGAAGTTCGCACCGCCGAAGTTTATTGGGGGACCCGACCCGGATGTCGCCGAAAGGTGGCTTGAGAAAATGATAGACATTTTCGCTGCCCTGCACTATACCGAAGAACGGCAGGTGACTTTTGCCGTTTTCCAGCTGGAAGGGGCGGCCCATTCCTGGTGGAATGTCATTCGGCAAAAATGGGAACGGGAACAAACGCCTAGGACTCGGGTGAATTTTATGAGAGAATTCAACGCGAAATTTTTCCCTCCTCTAGTTCAGGAGAGGAAGGAAGATGAGTTTATTCGACTCCGCCAAGGAGCTCAGTCTGTAGCGGAGTACGAAAGCCAGTTCACGCGCTTATCCAAGTTTGCCCCTGAGTTGATTATGATCAGGCGTTTTATCCAGGGCCTGAACGTGGAGATTCAGAAGGACCTCGCGGTGGCCCAAATTAACGCTTTTAGCGAGGCTGTTGAGAAGGCCCAACGGGTAGAGAGCGCCAGGGTACAAGTACGGAAGTTCCAGGCGAAGAAGCGGGGTTTTCCTGGCAGCAGCTCCGGGCAAGGGGATAAAGGTACCCCCTCCAAGTTCGGACGAGGAGCTGGAGGTGGACGACAGATGGGTTTCGGCAGAGGGGCTCAGTCCAGGGGTGGCTCAACCGGGAGAGGCCATGGCGGAAACTTCCAGAAGGGTTCAGGATCGACATCCCGTGGGCGTTGTGGGTACTGCGGAAAGCCGAATCACTCCGAAGATAATTGCTGGAAGAAAGAGGGCAAATGTCTGCTTTGCGGAAGCGCAGACCACCAGCTTGCTACCTGCCCAATTTTAAAGCAAGATGGAAAGGGAGCTCAACCCGCGCCAAAGACCAATACGGGACCGGTTAAGGGAGATGGGACGAAACCTAAGGTCGCGGCTCGCATATATTCGTTGGAGCCCCAGCAAGTCCCAGATTCCTCTGAGGTCGTAGAAGGTACGATCCCTATTTTCCACCGCTTTGCCAAAGTTTTAGTAGATCCTGGTGCCACTTATTCCTTCGTTAACCCTAATTTTATGTGTGGCATTGACATAAAACCTGCTAGTTTACCTTACGACCTCGAAGTTAGTACGCCTACGGGGAATCATTGTTTGGTTACTAGTTTGGTTTACAAGGATTGCAAAGTTTGGGTAGGAGAGAGAAATTTGTTAGGGGACTTGATTAGCCTGTCCATTGCGACCCTGAGGTTAGATATAAGAGGAAGATTAGCCTCATCTGCTATGATTTCAGGCATTCGGGCTCGAAACTAGTTAAATAGAGGGGCATAAGGATTTTTAGCCTTTCTAATCAACACCCCCACAGATAAAGTGAAGGTAGAGGATGTGCACATTGTAAGGGAATTTCTGGATGTATTCCCTGATGAGTTAGTAGCTCTACCTCCGGAAAGAGAGATAGAATTCAAAATAGACCTGCTACCGGGAATCTCACCTATCTCAAAAACCCCGTACCGAATAGCCCCTGCGGAGCTCAAGGAGCTGAAATTACAATTACAGGACCTTTTAGAGCGGGGATTCATTCAAGAGAGTGGGTCTCCTTAGGGAGCCCCTGTACTGTTTGTAAAGAAAAAGGACGGTGGTTTGAGGATGTGTATCGACTATCGGGGCCTAAATAATATTACTGTTAAAAATAAGTATCCACTGCCCCACATAGATGAGTTGTTTGACCAGTTGCAGGGAGCAATGGTCTTCTCGAAACTGGATCTCCGCCAAGGGTATTACTAGTTATTAATTAGGAAGGAGGATATTCCGAAAACCGCTTTCAACTCGAGATATGGGCATTACGAGTTCACAGTTATGCCCTTTGGACTAACCAATGTCCCTGCCTCTTTCATCGATTTAATGCATAGGGTTTTTAAGCCCTACCTGGATCAATTTGTCGTAGTCTTCATCAACGACATTCTGGTCTATTCCAAGACACGTGAAGAGCATGAACAGCACTTGAAGGTTGTCTTACAAACCCTAAGAGACCATCAACTGTACGCCAAGTTCAGCAAGTGCGAATTTTGGCTGGAGAAAATTTCTTTTCTGGGACACGTAATTTCTCAAGAGGGTATTTCAGTTGACCCGGCGAAAGTAGAGGCCGTGACAAATTGGAAGAGGCCAGAAAACCCCACAGAGATCCGTAGTTTTCTTGGGCTGGCTGGGTATTACCGACGTTTCATTAAAGACTTCTCCAAATTAGCAGGTCCTTTAACTGACCTGACGAAGAAACATGGTCGGTTCGTATGCAATGCCCAATGTGAGATAAGTTTTCAAAAGTTAAAGAAAAGATTGACAATGGCTCCGGTGCTAGTCTTGCCAAACGGAGTGGACGGATTTGCTGTGTATACTGATGCGTCACGGGAAGGTCTAGGGTGTGTGCTGATGCAGAACCGAAATGTGATATCTTTTGCCTCGAGAAAGTTAAAACCCCATGAGCAGAACTACCCAACCCATGATCTGGAGTTAGCCGCAGTTGTTTTTGCTCTGAAGAAATGGAGACACTACCTATATGGGGTTACCTTTGAGGTTTACTCGGACCATAAGAGTCTTAGGTACTTCTTCTCACAGAAGGAATTGAACATGAGGCAACGACGGTGGATGGAATTTCTGGAGGATTACGACTGTACCATCAACTACCATCCAGGAAAAGCGAACGTAGTGGCTGATGCTTTGAGTCGTAAGGTTCAAATAGCAGGGTTGATGATCAAAGAGTAGGATTTGTTAGAATCCGTTTGTGAGTGGAAACCCTACCTTGGGAGTCATAGGGTGAGTTTTGCCAATGTTAAAGTGACCTCCACTCTACTGGAACGCATTAAAGAAGCGCAAAAGGAGGATTTGATGGTACGGAAGTGGGGAGAGAAAGTGGGAAAAGGAGAAACAACTGATTTCAATTTTAGTCCTGAGGGTATTTTAAAATACCGAAACCGAATAGTGGTGTCGAAGGATGAAGCGTTGAAAACAGAGATTCTAGAGGAAGCCCATCGGTCCAAGTATACAATCCATCTGGGTAGTAGCAAGATGTATCAGGACTTGAAAGGAACCTATTGGTGGGACAATATGAAGAAGGAAATCGCTCTGTACGTGCAAAAATGTCTCGTTTGCCAACAGGTTAAGGCGGAGTATCAAAAACCATCGGGCTTGTTACAACCCCTTGAGATACCCGAGTAGAAGTGGGAAAACATCACCATGGACTTCGTTTCAGGTTTACCGCGAACGTAACGAGGACACGATGCCGTTTGGGTGATCGTTGATCGATTAACCAAGTCGGCCCATTTCTTGCCGGTAAAACATGAATATTCCATGGACAAGTTGGCCCAGCTGTACATGGACGAGATAGTGAAACTACATGGTGTTCCTGTGAGCATCGTCTCCGATAGAGATCCCCGTTTTGTAGCAAGGTTTTGGCAGAAATTTCAAGAAACTCTGGGACTAAACTCAACTTGAGCACGACTTATCACCCTCAGACGGATGGACAATCGGAGCGAACAATCCAAACTCTTGAGGATATGTTGCGAACCTGCATTCTGGATTTTGGAGGTAACTGGGGTCAACACATGACCTTAGTAGAGTTTGCGTACAACAACAGCTACCATTCGTCGATTCAAATGGCTCCATACGAGGCACTATATGGACGAAAATGCCGATCACCGATCTATTGGGACGAAGTTGGCGAGAGAAAGGCATTAGATCCAACCACTATTCCATGGATGGAGGAGGCGTGAGAAAAGGTCAAATTAATACGACAACGACTCCAAACTGCTCAAAGCCGACAAAAAAAGCTATGCGGACAATCGAAGGAAAGACTTGGAGTTCGAAGTTGGAGACCGTGTTTTTCTCAAGGTTACACTGTTGCGGAGCGTCACAGCAGGTAGAGGAAAGAAGCTCCAACCGAGGTTCGTTGGACCTTACAAGATTCTCCAGAGAATAGGTACGGTGGCGTATCGGTTAGAGCTGCCATCCAGTCTCTCTCGAATTCATGACGTTTTCCACGTTTCGATGCTCAAGAAGTACTATCCCGACCCGTCCCATATATTACAGCCAGAGGAGATCAACGTAGACGAATCGCTTGCTTACGAACAGAAACCTGTCCAAGTGTTTGACCGGAAAGTCAAAGAGCTAAGAAACAAGCAGATCCCGTTGGTTAAGATACTATGGAGAAACCATGGGGTAGAGGAAGCTACCGGGGAAGTGGAAGAAGAAATGCGAAAGAAATACCCTGAACTTTTCGTGAGTTAAGGTGAGAAATTTCGAGGGCGAAATTCTTTTAAGGGGGAGAGAGTGTGAGACCCCGTAATTTTCCCATTTTCTTGGATTTATTATATTCAATGGCATGTTTTTCAGCATTTTATTTATTAGGAAAATTTCTAGATAATTTTTATGAGTAAATATAGTTTTTAGGTGATTTTTCTAGTATCGGTTAGTTTTTAAGAAATTAAGAGTGTATACCGGACGTGGGACCCACTAGGGCAAAAAGTTCGGAAAAATTCGGCCAGTTAGGTTAAGTTTTGGATACTGAGTTTATTTACCGGGTGTTAAGAGATAACTAGAGGATATTAAGTGAGTTGGTGTGAGAGAGACAATGGGATAGATATGCATTTAATGAAGTGACAAATGTCACTTGGAGAATAAGTCTTGAGTTATGACTACTATTCATCCTTTTACCATTTAAATCAAAAATTGACCAAAAATTCACCCTTATTTTCAAGCTTGTTGGCCGGCCCTTTCTCAAGAAAAAAGAAGAAATACTACTCCATTTTCTTACCTTCAATCTTGCTCAATCTTTCATTCCAACCGGTTAATCTTCAAATTACTCCATAAAACCTATTAGTTTAGGGGTATTTAGGTGATTGGTGAAGTTGTTTGGAAGCTTAAGGTGCTAAGTGGTCTCTTTTCTTTGGTTACTAAGGTGAGTAGTGAAGGAACCCCTCTCCTCTATCTAATGATGGTTAATTCATGACTTGTGGTAGCTTAAGGGATGTGATTAGGTGTTATTTCTTGATTTTGGTGGAGATTGATGACATTTTCTATTTAATCATGATTTTTTTTGATTTAATATGATTCATATGGTGTGGCTTTGTATGATGATGGGAATTGATCTAGAATGAAGTTAGAAGGTGTAAATTGTGGTTAATTGCAGGAAATTTATGTTTTGGAAGGAAATTGTGAAAGTTAGGGTTTCATTCCCCCTCATTCTGCCTGGCACTGTTCATCATAGTTAGAGATCGAATTAGCCTTGGGTTAAAACATAAAAGTTGTATGGAATGATATTTTAGAGATTCCTGAAAATTTTCAGGTCAATCGGAGTAGCGTAGCTTAGGAAAAGACTGAAATACCCCTGCTGCCCTGTTTCTACCCGAACTTGGTAAGCAGCTTTGGTAATTGGTTAATTTGATTTTAAAAATGCTTCTGATTTGGTTATTGACGCCTTCTGATGAAATGTATCCTGGTGTCTTAGCTTTCGGATGGCTTTGGAATCACTTGATTTGGACGTAGGTAGCCTGACTTATGATGTTTGAACCAGAATGCAGTTTGTTCACCTATTTTTACGGTTCTGGTTTAGTATATTGAATTTTTGACCTGGTTGCACTAGAAACTGGACTGAGTAGCCTTCTTCAACATTGTAACCCTACCTCTTAGCTTCGAAATGGTGTATCCTGCACCTCCATCCGATAATCGTAGTGCCAATGGTGCCAAAACCGTAAAATGATGTCAAAAACTATTTTTATGGTTTAGAGCTTAATTCCATTTCCGGATTTCCCTGGTTTACTCTAGTGCTTATACATTCTTATGGAGCCCTATTTTGGTGGTATTTGGAATTGGTTTATGACCTGTAATCGAGTCTTATTGTGCTTATTTGAATGTTTTAGGACGTGACGGTGGTCCAAGACGCTCTTTGGGCGGAAGTTTATGAAATATCATTTGCTTGCTTGGTGAGTATACTACTCACTTGTTTGTTTACAATGTGGCTTTATTATATTGAACTTGATGCCTTGAAGGCTTATTTGCACTGTTGAAACTGATTAAAGTGAGGGTGTACTTGATCGCCCTCACCCCCTTTTGTATTATATACGACTGTCTACTGTTTCACTGTGGTACTTGAAATGTACATGGAAAACTGGATTTGGTGTCGTTTGGACGAGGATCCAACGGCTTTTACTGTTACTACTGAGCTCAACCCCATTGGTAGTCGATTGAATCGAGCCAGCGAGGGTTTGGTCGTGAAAATCGACGAGCCATGGGGACTGTTGTATGGAATCTTGTAGTATGAGACTCTCGATTCCGGTATACTCGAGTATTACCACATTTATACTGTTTGGAGTTCGGATCCGGTAGGGGGATGTTGGGTGGAAGGAATGGAAGTAAAGTGGAGCCTACGGTTGGTTACTTGTAAACATTGACGGAGGGTCAATGAAGTCCGATCAAGTATACAAGCAAGGAAAGGGGCTCTTGAGAGCCGTCCGTATCCTTTTAACCATGTTGTGAATGTGTGATCTTGGTACTTCATTATTGAACGTTTTATGCCTATATGAACTTGGTTGCTTGAGTGATAGTATCTCACTGGGCGTAAGCTCACTCTATTCCTTTTGTTTTCCTTACAGGAATTTGAATACTTTTGGAAAGTTCATGAATGTTGGTTGCCGAGTTGAGCTTGTTGTAACTATCTTTTGAATAGCTCCTTTTGGGCAAAACTCTACGTGCATTTTGGATCCAACCAAAAATGTTGAGTTGTAATTTGCAAACCGTACTTGTATAAACTTGTTGGACAACTTGGGTATGCCCTTTTGGTATGTAAATGCTAAATTTCAAGATGTATATCTTTGATTGATGCGTGGTTGGATTTTGACGTGTCGGTTACTATTCATGGCCGACTCCATTTTCATTTTTTTATTTTGTGATTTTGACTTGTTGAAGCGCTCTTGTGTGTTCCGGAACGTTTAAACTGTATTGAATTGTCCCGTTAGTCCTGGCGAGAGCTGGGCATGCAGTCCGCTAACCTCCTTTGGTTCGCCTTAGGGGAAGGTGGGGCTGTCACACTCTTGCAAGGCCTTGTCTTGAGGTATAATGGCTGATCACCCTTTCTTTTCCAATAATCATGATTAAGTTGGGTATTAATGTTAGAATTGTGCTTGTGATGCTTGTTTGAAATGGTTTTGATGATTGGAGGGATGAATTTTGAGATAGGGTTTTGATTTATTCACTTATAATTCTTGTTGGTTAGGTGTAATATGGTGTATATATATGGTATATAATCTTGTAAAAGAGAAAGTAGTGGTGGTTTTAAGGTAAAAATGTGAATTATAGCTTGATGTAGCAAAATTCCAGATTTCTGGAAATTGAAGCTTCAGTTCTGCCCGGTTCTAGTTCCATATGTTAGACGCCGAATTAGGCTTAGCACAAAACATGAAAGTTGTAGCGAATGATGTTTATAGTTTCCTACAAAATTTCAGCTCAATCGGTGCAACGTAGCCTGTGAAAAGACCGAAATACCCCTGACTACCATAGGCTTAGTCCAGTGGACAGTTTTGACATTTCATCAATCCAATCGTGTCTTTTCACCTTTATACATACTGAACTAGCATTTATCCAAAACACAAAAGTTGTAGTGCTATGTCTTAGCTTTCCAACACCCCTGGAATCACCTCGTTTGGACTTCGGTAGCCTGAGTTATGGTTGTTTACGCATAGTGCGGTTAACTAGCCCGAGTGTGAGATTTTGGTTCTGTAATTTGACATTTTGACTTAGATACACTGCAAACTGGACTGAGTGGTTTTCATCAAAGTTGTAGGTCTTTGTCTTAGCTTCGAAATGGTACAAATTGTACCTCAATCCAATAAGCGTAGCCTCAGTTGTGTCCGTTACGTAAAACAACATCAAATCTGTCTTTTGTTTCTTGACTCAAACTTCATTTCCGCACATGCTCCTAGCTTGATTTTGTGCTTGTATGACTTGGAGCCTATGGAATGGCTATTGAAATGAGATGATTTTGTATATGACTTTGGGTTTGATTGAAGAAAAAAATGAAGCCATAAATGGCTGGAAAATAGGTAAATACAAAGGGCGTGCTGCCCAAATTTACGCTCGAGAATTAGGTCGATGTACTTGTGACTTGAGTAAGGCTTGAGAGCGAATACCACGTGAACCATCTAGGGTATTTACGTTTTCTTTGCCACTTCGACTCAAATAGCGATTTTAAAGTTTTACAAGTGAGTCTAAGTTTTACAAATATTTTACTTATGTCCTTTGGTTTCAATGTACTCTTTTCACTATCAAAACCATATTTATACTTTGTACTAGTACGTATTTGACTTTTCTTTGACTCACTTACATCCTTGATGGTTGAAGCATAATGTGTTCGTTTGATTATATTAGGATACCTTGGTGATTGAGGGTGTATCCGGAGGGAAAATTTGGACGTTATTTTGCTTAAATAGGTGAGTGTTCCTTGTTTGTTATATTTTCATTGACTATGTGGCTTGTTCTTGATTATATGATTTGTTATGAACGAATGATAACATGTTAAATGTTTTCAACGATTGCTTCAAATGAGTTTTCTAGGCGAGTGTGTACTTTATCGCACTCGACCTAAATGAATGTGAAATTTTCAATGATTAAATAATGAAATGCTAGTTGCGCATGATGTAAGCCTTTTGGCTGAACTGGGCCCTACCCTTCGTTACCGATCGACTCGAGCCAGAAGCGGACTCAGTCGGGCGATACGGTGACCCTGGGTGTGAACGTTTGGTATACTCGAGTATTACCTTGTTGTCGGGTGAAGCCTGGCCAACGTCCAGGAGGGGGTGAATGAAATGAACGAACGAATGTCAATGCAAACAGGGGTTTTACTTACAAAAATGCATTTTTAAATGATTGGAGGAATAAGGGGAATGACTGGAGAATGAACGAACGAATAGCTCCATATGAGCCTGTATCCTTTTAATGAATGTGTTGTTATCGCTTTCCCTTGTAAATGTTTCTTAAACTGGATTTATTATTTGATTATGTGTTCGGAACCTCACTAAGCTTTTAGCTCATCCCTTTAGTTTTGTTTTCCTTAACAGGGAAAGGCGAGCAAGGACGAGAGCTCGGTAGAGACTAGCCTAGACTAGTTTCTTTGATTTTGTAATGGTTCTCACCCTAGTGCTCGGCACGGGCTGGATGTTTGGTGAATTGAGAACCTTTGTATATTCGATGGTTGTACTCCCTTTTGAGGTAGCAATGTTTATGAGTTGTGCTTTAAGCTTTGGATCGTTGTTATGGTTATTCTTGGTTTATTCTGGTTTCGATTGAGGATTGAAGTGAACGGCTGAGTCCCGGCGAGAGTTGGGCAGGCGACCCGCCGAACCCTTTGGTACGCCTTAGGGGGAGGTGGGGCCGTCACAGTTGGTATCAGAGCCTGCTTCGTGTGGTCTCTGCGCGGAGTGAACCTGGGCTGAGTGGTGAATAAGTATGAAGGACTAAGTGCTCGTTCGAGCATAAGCTATGAATTGTGAATTGTTATAGGCCTTAAATGTTCTTATGATATCTGAGGACCATAGATTGGTACGTCAGGTAGGAATTTCGATTGTAGATAGTTTACTCTTAGGACTGGTCAGCTCGAGATGTGAATTATCTTATTTCGGATTCTTGTGCCCGAGTACTCCAGAGTTGAGGCAGTGTTAGGTATTTGGGATTTGTATTTTGGGAACATGAATAGGCTTTGTTTGGCCAGAATGAGTACAAGAGGTCAATGGACATCTAGTTTGGATAGTAAGTGACGTGAGAGACCGGACGGGACCGAGACGATATCGCTATGACATGACATTTGTTGGTGTATTTGTGTATATGCTTATTTGTCTAATTTGATATGTATGTGTTCTTGATATGTGGTGTGTTATGTGTATATGTCTATCTGTGCATTTGGTGCACTAGAATTTAGTTACTACCTTTTGGGAAAAAGAAAAGAAAAGAGAGGAAACCGAACAAAAGTATCAGCACAGGTTTATGCCGTAGACCAGCAACAAGTTCCGAGGTCGTCTGAGGCAACGGAAAGTAAAAATTTCGAGGACGAAATTTCTTAAGGGGGAGAGAGTGTGAGAACCTAAAAACAATTTTCACATTTTCTCAACATTATTGTATTCCTTTGCCTGCATTTTATACTTTCCTTGGAAATATTAAACTTTCTATGCATTTTTACAAGCAAGTACAGTTTTAAATTCATTTTCATAGTATGAGTTAGTGTACGTTAAATTTGAAACGCATTATCGATGTGAGGGCCCGTAAAATTCCTTATATTTTTCTTACAAATACCCTTTTATTTGAAAATTATTACTTTATAATGGTCCTACTACCCAATCACCCCACAATAAGTGCAAATGAATATAGAATTAAGGGTTTTTCCTTTTCGTTTTCAAGTTAGTGCGATTTAGGGTTTTTACGCCTATCCGTGGTGTGACTATCCGGTACGGAGTGTGGATCAAATTTGGTGATTAAGAGTGAGTTTTAGATGATATTAAGTGTGTGATTAGAAGTGGTAATAATAAGTTAGTGAATTATAAGTTAAAACCCTAGTATACGCGGTTTAAGGAAAAACGGGTTGAACCGACGGGTACCGTTCACTACCGATTGAACACCCCACTAGACTACCCCTTTCTTATCATAAAATAGCCTTGATATTAGTGCAAAATATCAGCTCTTAAACCAGCTCAAGTCAGCCGAAATTGTAGACCAAAATAAGGGAGAAAAGGAAAAAAATTGACTTCCAATCCAAGGGTGACATTTGTCCACTTTGACCCAAATCAATTCCTATCCTTTTAACCTTCTTGAAGCTTCAATTGCACTTTATTTCAGCCTCCATTTCTGCCATATGAACCGTGAGAAAGAGAGGGAAAAGCCAAGAGAAAGAAACCATAATCCATCTTGAGTTTGATCCACTTAAGTGAGAAAACAAGAAATCTAAACCGATTAATCACTAGTTTGAGAGCTTGGGAAGCTTAAGGAACCAAAAATTTCAAGGAGTAGTGGAGGATCACTCTTGCAAGGCCTTGTCTTGAGGTATAATGGCTGATCACCCTTTCTTTTCCATTAATCATGATTAAGTTGGGTATTAATGTTAGAATTGTGCTTGTGATGCTTGTTTGAAATGGTTTTGATGATTGGAGGGATGAATTTTGAGATAGGGTTTTGATTTATTCACTTATAATTCTTGTTGGTTAGGTGTAATATGGTGTATATATATGGTATATAATCTTGTAAAGGAGAAAGTAGTGGTGGTTTTAAGGTAAAAATGTGAATTATAGCTTGATGTAGCAAAATTCCAGATTTCTGGAAATTGAAGCTTCAGTTCTGCCCGGTTCTAGTTCCATATGTTAGACGCCGAATTAGGCTTAGCACAAAACATGAAAGTTGTAGCGAATGATGTTTATAGTTTCCTACAAAATTTCAGCTCAATCGGTGCAACGTAGCCTGTGAAAAGACCGAAGTACCCCTGACTACCATAGGCTTAGTCCAGTGGACAGTTTTGACATTTCATCAATCCAATCGTGTCTTTTCACCTTTATACATACTGAACTAGCATTTATCCAAAACACAAAAGTTGTAGTGCTATGTCTTAGCTTTCCAACACCCCTGGAATCACCTCGTTTGGACTTCGGTAGCCTGAGTTATGGTTGTTTACGCATAGTGCGGTTAACTAGCCCGAGTGTGAGATTTTGGTTCTGTAATTTGACATTTTGACTTAGATACACTGCAAACTGGACTGAGTGGTTTTCATCAAAGTTGTAGGTCTTTGTCTTAGCTTCGAAATGGTACAAATTGTACCTCAATCCAATAAGCGTAGCCTCAGTTGTGTCCGTTACGTAAAACAACATCAAATCTGTCTTTTGTTTCTTGACTCAAACTTCATTTCCGCACATGCTCCTAGCTTGATTTTGTGCTTGTATGACTTGGAGCCTATGGAATGGCTATTGAAATGAGATGATTTTGTATATGACTTTGGGTTTGATTGAAGAAAAAAATGAAGCCATAAATGGCTGGAAAATAGGTAAATACAAAGGGCGTGCTGCCCAAATTTACGCTCGAGAATTAGGTCGATGTACTTGTGACTTGAGTAAGGCTTGAGAGCGAATACCACGTGAACCATCTAGGGTATTTACGTTTTCTTTGCCACTTCGACTCAAATAGCGATTTTAAAGTTTTACAAGTGAGTCTAAGTTTTACAAATATTTTACTTATGTCCTTTGGTTTCAATGTACTCTTTTCACTATCAAAACCATATTTATACTTTGTACTAGTACGTATTTGACTTTTCTTTGACTCACTTACATCCTTGATGGTTGAAGCATAATGTGTTCGTTTGATTATATTAGGATACCTTGGTGATTGAGGGTGTATCCGGAGGGAAAATTTGGACGTTATTTTGCTTAAATAGGTGAGTGTTCCTTGTTTGTTATATTTTAATTGACTATGTGGCTTGTTCTTGATTATATGATTTGTTATGAACGAATGATAACATGTTAAATGTTTTCAACGATTGCTTCAAATGAGTTTTCTAGACGAGTGTGTACTTTATCGCACTCGACCTAAATGAATGTGAAATTTTCAATGATTAAATAATGAAATGCTAGTTGCGCATGATGTAAGCCTTTTGGCTGAACTGGGCCCTACCCTTCGTTACCGATCGACTCGAGCCAGAAGCGGACTCGATTGAGCTGAAGTTTTGCATGCAGCTAGTAACACCATTTGCTACAACTTTCATGTTTTAACCTAAGCCTGATTCGGCCTCTAACATGCACTAATAAAGCCGGTCAGAACAGGGCAGATTTTTGAACCCTAAAACTGAAATTTTCCGCACAAGCTGAAATTTTCCGCAATTAACCGTAATTAACGCACAAGGGATCCATTTAACACAATTTAGAGCCATCAATCCAAGGGCAACCATAATCATCATATGAAAACAGAAAAATCCCCAAAAAATCAGAAATTTAGCTAACTCCACTTTAATCCATGAAATCTTCCACAAAGTAGCATCTATAACAACTATAAGCCACTACTTATTAATTAATTGAAGTAAAGAGGAAGTTTGTAAGCAAAGTACCTTGACACCTCAAGAAAGATGATAACTTAGGGCTTTGCTTTCCAAAACAACTCCACCAAGACCTTGAAACTCCCTTAGCAAGTCACTTTAGTGGACAAATTCGAGATTTGATCGGTTGGATTTCAAGTTATAAGCAAGAAATGGAAGATGAAAGTTGAAGCTCTCTTTCTTTTTTCTCCCTAACTGGTTCGGCCAAGAGGATGAAAATTGGAGATGATTTTGGGTCAAAATTGTTCTTTTAGTAAAGGTAAGAAAGTTAGGCAAGTCAACCATCCAATTGGGTCGCGACACATGGCACTCTTAATGGTTCAAGCTTACCCTTTTGTCTCTCCAAGATTAAACCATCTAAGTAACCTCTAATTATCTCTTAACACCTAGTAAATTAATCCCGGTATACAAAACGTAACCTAATTGGTCGAATTTATCGCACTTAACGCCACTAGCGGGTCCCACGTCCAATATACACTCTTTATTTCTCATGAATTAACTTATACTAGAAAAATGATTTAAAAACTCTATTCACTTATAAAATCTTTAGAAAAATCAATATCATAGGGTATAGTGAAGAAAATGCATGAGAGAAAATAAAATAAAAGAATATAAAATAAGAAAAATTTACAGGTCCTCACACTGTGCATAGTTGTAAGTCTCTGTGTTGGAAGGACAGACGAGCGCGGCGTTCGAGCTAGGGGGAAAAAGAAAATTTTTGGTGGAAAAAGTTAGTACCAAATCCGGCCGCAAATCCGGCCAGTTCTTGGCCGGATTGTTGGTGGGTTTTGAAAAAAAATGGTTTTCGCCACTGCCCTAAATCCGGCCGGATTGTGACGTGTCACCTCCTGCAGCCAACTTTGACTGGCTATTTTCCTTCATTCTTATCTTGTTTCTTGGCTGAGATGTCTTCATTTTTGCTCCTTCTTGACCGGCTCTCTAGAGAGGAAAAACAAGAGAGACTTCTTCATTTTCTTGCTTCCAATCTTGATCAAATCTTGAGTTTTAACCGGTGAAATCACAAACTACTCCGTACAACTGTACACTAAGGAGGAATAAAGGCTGTGGTGGAGTGATTTTGGAGGAGGAAAGACTAAGCTACCATTTTCTTTGAGGTTCTAAGGTATTTTGCTAAGAACATCTCTCTTTGTTTCTAATAGTTGGCAATTAGTGGCTTGTGGTTGCCAATTTGGTAGTTTTATTCAGTATTTCTTGGATTGAAGTGGTGATATGTGAATTTTCAGTTTGATAGTGAATTTTCTGCCCATATATGAAGTTTAAAGGCTAGCCATGATTTACTAGTTTTGATATGTGGAATATCTAGTGTTTTAGTGTTAGTTTACTTTGCCTAAAAGAATTTCCAGCTTTTGTGCCTCAATCTCAGTTTAGGGTTTCTATTATGAGGTGCTAAGTGATGATAATTTAAGGGGGTTTAATAGTTTCTAATGTGTATGTGTGATTGTGGTTGATGGCTATAAGAATTGGTGTTTGATTGTAGGGTGGAAAGTGAAGAAATTAAGGGGAAATGCTGTCCATTTATTTTCTTGTAATTTGAGTGAGTAAAAGTGACATTTGGGAAGGTGATTTTGTGATGTGTTGGACTTATTTTGTTTGGAACTACTTAGGTCCACTCTAAGGGTGTTATAAGAGCTAAAATTTTCTTGAACTTATACATTTTCGCATTATGAAAGTGGTGACCGTTTTAACCATTTTCAAACATGATGCATAGCTACAAATATCCAGTTTTGAACTTCAAATGGTTACTCATTTCTTTCTCAAACTTTCTGAGTTAGTTTTGTGTTTGATTTGGAAAAACTCTTAGTTACTCATGTCTTTGAGTCTAAAGGTACTTTTTCCATCCCAACCATCATGTATCTACATTGTACTTCGGATTTCCTTCGATTCACCCAACTTTTGCTAGGTGAACTGTAATATTTTCTCTTGATTAATCTTAGGGTGCATCGGTGACTGAGGGTATTATCCGGAAGGATACTTTGGACGTTATTTTGCGTAAATAGGTGAATGTTCTTTATTTGTTATGTTTCCATTAACTATATGATTTGTTGTGGATATTTGATTAAATGATAAATGTTTGTTAAAAATGAATTTTGCTAGGCGAGTGTTTACTTTATCGCACTCTGTGAGAACTTGCAAATTCCTTACATATTTCTTGAAAATTTCCTTTTATTTGAAAATTATTTAGAAATTATTATTCTATACCATATTGCTACTTAATCACCCTAGAAAAAGTGCCAATGATCATAGGAAATTAGGGTTTTCCTTTCCGATTTCAATTCGAAGTGAAATAGGGTTTTTAGAGTAGCTGTCGTGTAATTATCCGGTACGGAGAGAGGATCAAATTTGGTGCTTAAGAGTGACTTTTGGGTGAGAAATAATATGTGATTAGAAGAAATGATAAAAAGTTAGTGAATAGGAAGTAAAAACCCTAGTACGTGTGATTTAAGGAAAAACGGTGCGAACCGACGTGTACCGTGCACTACCGATTGAACGCGCCACTTGACCACCACTTTCTTACCATACAAGCTCATTAATATGTGAGCAAAATATCTCCTTATTTCCAGCTGGCTTTGACCGAAATTTAAGGCTAAAAATGCAAGGAAAGAAAAAAAGAAATTTTTGTTGGCTTTGGTGGTGACAAGTGTCACACCCCTACGGCTCCTTGACCAAGCCAAGTCCAACCTTCTTATCATCTTGTTGGCTTCATTTTCACTCCATTTTTCTGCTGGTTGGCCGAGACAAGAGAGGGGGAAAAAGAGAGCAAGAGTTTCACCATTTCATCTTGATTTGCACCATCCAAGTGAGGAACCAAAATTCTAAACCGATTAAAGTGTGAATTGTGAACTTGGGAAGCTAAGGTGTGACAGCCCCACCTCTCCCTAGGGCGAACCCTCAAGGTGACAGCCCCACCTTCCCCTAACGAACCAAAGGGGTTAGCGGACTGCCTGCCCAGCTCTCGCCAGGACTAACGGAGCAGTTTAAAGCGATCGGTTCCGGAACTTATAACGCGCGTAAACAAGGAAAAAGGGCAAAATAACCCCCGGAGTCGGCCATGAATAGTAACCGACCCGTCCAAACAAACATTCACATCTTGGCAATTACAATCCAAAGTGACCTACCAAAGTTAATATATACACGGTTTGCCAAATTGAAAGTGAAAACGGCCCTAAAGATACATTTGCATATACAATGTATACATCTAGTTCATTCGGCAACCATCTATCAAGATTCATTCCAAAAAGAGTCATATTCCTGTAAGGAAAACAAAAGGAACGGTGTGAGCTAATTGCCCAGTGAGGCAACCAAGTGCATATAAACATCAAGCTTTCATTCAATATAGTAAAATAAGCAAAGGCACACGTCAAATATGGTGATAAAAGGATACAGATGGCTCTCAAGAGCCCTTTCCTCGTTTGCATTTCTTGATCGGACGTCATTGACTCTCCGTCAATGTTCAAAAGTAACCAACCGTAGACTCCACTTTACTTCCACTCCTTCCACCTAACATCCCCCTACCGGGCCCGAAATCCAAACACTTGCACTTTGGTATTACTCGAGTATACCGGAATCGAGAGTCTCGCATACTACAAGATTCCATATAACTTTACCCAAGGTTCATTAATTGGCACGACCAAGCCCTCGCCGGCTCGATTCAATCAACTACCAATGGGGTTGAGCTCAAAGATAACATTTGTAGTCGTTGGATACTCGTCCAATCGACACCAAGTCAAGTACTTTCTTTCATTTTTCATGTAACATTCCAATAACATGACAACAATGCTATAAGGCATATAAGTGAGAGTGATAAAGTACACTTTCACTTCAATCAAGTCACATTCAATTCACTTCAAGCAATTTACATTCAAAGCCATATAGTAACACACAAGTGAGTAGTACACTCACCAAGCTCGCAAATGTGGTTTCATGCACTTCCGTCAAAAGAACGTTGTGCACCAACGTCACGCCCTAAAACATGCAAACAAGTACAATGAGACTCGATAACGAGTCATAAACCAATGCCAAATACAACCCCAATAGGGTTCCATAAGCATATACAAACATTAGAGGAAACCAGAAAATGCGGAAATGCAATTAGCTTTGGCCCTGAAAAAAAATAGTTTTTGACCTCTTTTTACGGTAATGGCACCAAAGGCACTACGATTACCGGATGAAAGTGTACGATACACCGTTTCGAAGCTACAAGACAGGGATACAATATTACAGAAGGTCACTCAACCCATTTTTGAGTGCAAACAGGTCAAAAATGCAAGATACTACATCAAAACCGTAAAAACGGATTCACAAAACGCATTCTAGCGGAAACATCATAAATCAGGCTATCCAAGTCCAAATCCAGAAATTCCAAAACCAGATGAAAACCAAGAAACAGGGCTACATTTCATAAGAAGACCTCAACAACCAATGCGGAAGTAAATCCAGCCAAAACAACCAATTACAGGCACAATTCTTACATTCGGGTAAAACCAGAACAGTAAGGGTAATTTCGACTTTTCTCATTCTATGCTACTCCGATTGACCTGAAATTTTGTAGACACCTCTAAAATGTCATTCCCTACAACTTTCATGTTTTAATCCAAGGCCAATTCGGCATTTAAATAGGAGCTATAAATTCGGGCAGAATGTTCCCTAACCAAAACCTAACTTTCCAAAATTTCTTCCAATTCAGCAATTGTTTGCAATTAACCACTTTTTACACCTCTTAGAGTCATTATATACCATTTCCAATCATCATAGATAGCCACACAATCATGCTCATATTAAAACAGAAAAATCCCCAAAAATAATAAAACTTCATCACTTCAACCACAAATCAAGAAATAATCCATAAACTTGCATCTCATACTACCACTAATCATGATTTAAGCATCAATTAAGGAAGGAGAGTGGTTCTTCACAACTCACCTTAGAAACAAGAGAGAGAGAGCAATAGGTCCTCTTAGCTTTCCAAATAACTCCACAAATCAACTCACTAACACTAATTGAAGAGGTTTTATGGAGAAATTGCAAGTTTCAATGGTTGGTTGGATGGATTTGAGCTAAATGGAAGCAAACCTTGAAGAGTTTCTTTCTTTCTGTTGGAGAGAGAGGGCCGGCCAACAAGGGAAGAGAAATGGAGAAATTTTGGTTGTTTTTTGATTTAGTTAGTCAATTGGTAAGACCATGAATAGTGGTCTTAAAGGTAAACCCACTCAAATGGTGACACTTGTCACCTTTTATTAAATGCTTACCTATCTTGTCTCTCTTATACCAATCCACTTAGCCTCCTCTAATTATTTCTTAACACCCGGTAAATTAATTCCAGTATCCAAAACTTAACCTAGATGACCGAATTTTTCCGAACTTTTTGCACTAGTGGGTCCCACGTCCGGTATATGCTCTTAATTTCTCAAAACCTATTCGATACTAGAAAAATCATCTAAAAATTATATCTGTAGACACCAAATTTTTAAATAATTGTTATCCTAATTTTTATTTTTATTTTTAGTAATAATTCTCTTAATTCCATGATTTTTGGTTCTTAGACTTTTAGCATTTATATAGCACTTTAGTATTTTTTTAGATTATTATTATCAATTATTTTATTTTTATTTTATTTTTTAGTTGTATTTTGTATTCATTTTGGGCTCTCTTAGCTATTTATTTATTTATTTTTATTATTATAAGACTTTTAGCATAAATTTTTGCCAAAAAGAGAGAAAATTGGGGAAAAATATGTTTTATTTCTTTTTATTGAAAAAAAAAGTAAAAGAAAAAGAAAAGAGGAAAATTTTTTATCTTTTGGTTACTAATTTGGTATATTTTATTTAAGTTTGTTTAAATTGTCATTTTTGTATTATTAATTAAGTGATTAAAAAAAAAAAGGGAAACATTTGGTCTCGGCTGCAGCAGAAGAGAATTGCAGCCGCGGTTCTCGGCCATTGGCCTTGGGTAGGCTCCGTTAGATCATCACAGTACTGTTACACTTGGCTTTCATCTACAAGCCCAGGACAATCTAGAAATGGAAGCTCATCCGATGGCTGAGAGGGGAACGGAGACTTGAAGCTGCCTCTGAACCCTTGAGATGAGGTTTAAGGGGTTTGGATGGGATATAAAAAGAAAAGCTAAAGGCTCAGAAAAGGAGGGGAGGTTCTGGATGACGGCGGAGTGAGAGTAGGGAAATAGCAATCTGAGATTGGTGACGAGGTGGAAAAACAGAAATCAAAGGAAAAAAGAAAGAGATCGAGGGAACCAGGACAGACTGAGGGAAAGAGTAACAGGATAGTGAGAAAAGAGAGAAGGATCGGGTGAAGGAAAAGGGAGAGGCTACGGGCGGAAAAACAGACACCAAAAGAGAGAAAGGGAACAGCAACCAAAGGAAAGAGGAGGAGGAACTGCTGGAAACTTTCTTCATCGGCTGATTTTTTTCCCACAGACTGCATTAGCTTCTATCGACTCTTTAAGGTATACTTCCAAGTTCCCCATCAAAGCTATATTTTGGATCTTTACTTGAAGCTCTTGGATGAAGTCTGGTTTGTTTTTCTTTTCCGTAAATCTGCTGAGGAAGGGATGAACTATGAATCTTGTGTTCTATTTTGTTTTCCTTCTTTTCTTGTTTCCGTTGTCAAGGGTTTTGTGGGAAAAGCTAGAATTTTTCTGTTGATTAAAACTTTTTAGCAGCAATCTTGATAAAAATCTGATCTTTCGGGTTGCTGAAGTTTCTGGAATGGCTTGGGATCCCTTTCTGGGTTTTGCTTGTTGAGTTTGTTGGTATCCCATGTATGTAAAGCAGAAACGTGCGGCGTAGCAACAGGCCGCGACATGGCACTTGTTCAATACCTTTCGCTGCATTTTTTGAAACATTAGCTGAAGTTTTGTGCTCTTTGGCAGTAGCTTTAGGCGTAGTTTCACTCTCTCTTTTGCTGCATTTCATGCCCTGCTGTTTCATTTAGTTTATGGGGGTTAGAGGATTATGCTTGGGGATGTTACATGACAATAAGTTGAAGCTGCAACAATTTGCAACAGAGCAAAAAAAAAAAAGCTTTTGCATGCTCTTTGTTGTTTTCTTACCTACATTTACTCACCAAAGTTTCGGCCATCCAGTTTGCTGGTCGACCTATATGTTGGAAAGAGGAATTAGATAAGGGGTGTTGGGTTTGCATTTTTGGGGGCTGGAACGCTTGAGTCATGTTCAAACACTTACCGAAAGAGTGAATTTCAGGTTGCCAAACCATTTTACATGAATGTCTTGTTCAGAATTTCTTTGTTGCATCAGTTCCTTTATTGTTTCTTGCTTGTTTGGAGTTTAAAGTTAAGCAGCTTGTTGCTTAGTTAAAGTTGTGATGTTGGGTTGAAAAATATCTAATTAAAGTTGTGTATTTGAATAAAAAATCTGGTCTCCATGATGAAATGAAAAAAGCTGCGGCTGGGAAAAATTGCAGAAAACTTGCGGCACTTTTTCTCTTTCCTTCTATTGCTGTTTTGCTGTTTACTTTCATCTTTGCTGGTCAGCTTCATTTTCTCTGTTTCGAATCCTGCTATGAAGTTGCATGTTTAGTCGATGATGGATAGGTAGAATTCTGGTTTCTTGTTGAATCTGCTTGCATGATGAAATGGAAAGAAGATTGCGGCTGAATTGGTGCAGAAAAGAAAGGCTCTTCTACGTAATCTGCATGCATGTTAAAAAGGAAAAGTTGCATTTTAACCCCCCAAGTCTCCCTTCATTTCACCATGACCCAACCAATTGAATAATGCCCTCAATTTGGTCCTTGGCAACCTTAATTTTGCGATTGTTATTGCTTGTTTACTTCAAGTAATTACCATGCTTTATTTGAATTGCACTTAATTCATGATTTTAAGAGCTTTATGACTAAGTGAGCTTGTGTTTTGCATATTTTCTTTAACGTTCTTAATTAAATTGGTACCCTGACCATTTTATTGTTTTGGAGGGTAAATTAGTAATTTCACTTCGTTAGGGCATCGATTCAAGGGAGGTACACTCTATCCCTTATTTTGACCTTATTTGACCCTATGTGATCCAACGTGCTAAGTGAGAATTGCATGTCTACTTTGCTTTCCTTGCTTTTCCTTAATTCCTTTCATTTATTTCATTTACTTTTGCTTTTATTTATTTATGGGGTATGTGTACACCTCTTGGCTTGTAATAGATAGGGCTTGGAGAGCATTTTTATTCACTTTTCCTCTTCCCCATTTGTTTTAGTTAGCAAATGTAATAGGTTCATTAGCTTGATTGTTTGCTTTTGTTGCTATGTGTTAATTTGCTTTATTAGGCTCTTGCATTTAGTCGAGCATGCTAAGTGTTATGTGCTACGTGTTTATAGGTGATTGGCATGTCTACTTGCTTTCTATAGTCATAGATGAACGTGATGGATGAATGCGTCACCGTGGCTAGTCCAACGCTGGTTATGGTTTTTCCCCCGAGCTCTCGCAAGTCCAATGCTTGTGAGAGAATTTTAGAAAAGGGCTAGTCCAATGCTAGACCCAATAGGCCGTCCCCTCTCGTTAGTACATACTTGCATGTTTCACTACATTTCATACATTTTTCTTAGTTTTCTAGCATTTGGCATGCTCCTCCAATCCTTTCCCCTTCATTTTAGGTTTTTGCATCCTCATGCTAGTTATAGGGTACATTTGCTTGAGAGTCCCCTTTCGGTAAGGGAAACGAGCGAGTGTGGCTACAAAATAGCCTTAGCACGCTAGTTCTTCCTTCTAATCAAAGGGAAAATTAAAATCGTGAAGTTAGGAGTCATTCCCGTACCCGACTTGATGCATTCCTCTAGGTTCATACACTCTCATTTTTATCATATCACTTCCTCACTTTCTTTATCCACATTTTCTCACTACTTATATTTTTCTCAATCCACATGCCATGTTGCACACTTTTCATCTTTCCCTATCACTTATTTATTTTCTACCTCACAAATTGCACCCAATTGCACTTATATGCATTTACTACTATTATACCATATTTTCATCCACTTGCACACATACACCTTCATTTTCTCAATTGGCACACATGCACTTTTCTTACATTTGCACACTTACTTTTCTTTCATTTGCATTACCCGTGATCTCTATGAGAGTTTTCCTTATTTGGCCATCACAACTCATGTGATTGGGACCAAAAATCCTCATAAGAGACATTTTAGATTTAGGATTGCATTTTTTTCGCATCCATTAGTCATATCCAACATGCAACGCATACTTTGGGTAGAAGAATTAGGAAAAGAAGGGCTAAATCACGTAACTAACTTTGGCTAGGGTAAGAGAATGCCTTAGGCTTTGCCTTTGCCTTCTCCCTTATCAAATGTGACCCCCGATCCCTTTCCTTGGTTACGTAGACCTAAAAATTCTTTAAAAAGGGTTTGTTTGCTTTTATTTCCAAAAAATTCATTTTTAGGTGACTTGGTACACCTTAACTCCATACCAAGTGGCGACTCCATTCAAAAACCCTTTTTTAAACTATATCTGGGTCAGATCGTCGCATTTTCAAGTCCCATTTAGACCCGTACTCTTTATTCATTTTTCAAATAAAAAATCCACCTAATAAACTATTTATTTATTTTTCTTGTAAAAAAATGGGGTGCGACAGTTGGCGACTCCACTGGAAAATTCCTAAGTGGGTCCAAGCATTGATTTAGCTATTCTTTTCCTTTTTTTCTACCCTTTTTATGCATAGCATTTGGATATTAGGGTTGCATTTTCCATTTTAGGACTTTTTGCCTCGCGCGCGTATCAAACTACTCCCTCACTCACGTATGTATGATTGGTTGTTTGGATGTATGTTATACTTGTTTTATCTCGCGCTTTGCATTGCATTTTTTTGGGGGGGGGTGTTACCTTTAGAGTTTCGCATTGGTTCTTAACCCCTTCCCTCAAAATAGGGAACACTTCATACGTGCATGTTTATTTACTGTTATCCCATTTTATTTTATTTTTCGTGGGCTCTTTCCCACACCGTCTTGTAGGACTAGGAATGGTTTCTCTAGATATGTGGATGGTGTGCTCTGCGCCCATAGCAGTACCTAGGGGATCGCTCGAGCCACCGACCGAGGGTCTTGGGATTGATGACCCATTCCCTTAGGTCTGAAGGTTTGGGGACCTTTTTAAACCTTATCGAGTCTAGTTGCATTAGTGAACCCCAATCTCATGCATCCATGTTAGAGTTTTCCTAGGTTAGAGTCAGTCTCACCCTTTTTTAAGCACATTAGGCACGAGGGAAGGGGTTCCACCCCTTTTACTTGTTTTTATTGTATCTCTTTTTTTAATTGCTCCCAATATGTTATGTGTACTATCAATTGCACTAACCATTTTTTTTTTGTTTTTCTTGGCTTGCATTCATGTGCCTTAGCAATAAGAGGCCTCTTTGGCACTCTTTTAGTGACTTACCCACTAGATAACTCACATGTTTAAATTTCAGTCATTACACTTAATTTTCAATAAGTACATTTCATTTTTTAGACCTTTTTTCCCCCCGATGCATTATTTATGTCATTTAGGCCATATTTGTCACATATTTACATCGCTTTAATAAATGGCATCATGCATTAAACCTTAGAAGGAACGCCATTTAGGCAATTCCATTTTAGGAATAAGCCAACCCTATAATCCCATGGATATTTAACCCTATTTTTGGGATCTGCACGTTTACCCTTTTTGCAAAATAACCTAAGGGGTAAAATCCCAAGGTAACGGTATCTAAGTGAATTCCCCATCCAGATGATGCAGTGTCGAATGCTCAACCAAGTCCCCCGAGAGCTGAATCAGTGGAAGAATAACCTATCTTATGAGATTGGGGGGCTATTCTAATATGTGGGGCATCTACCAAGCCTTGTCGACATAATACCCAACGTGTCTGCTATCCAAGCATTGATCAATTATTGGGATCCGGATGCCTCAGTTTTCCGGTTTGGAATGTGCGAACTCACCCCAACCCTAGAAGAGTTAGAGGGATTGTTGCAAGTACCGAAAAAAGGCAGTCCTATGATATACCCGAGTGGGGGAACGAGAGAGCAGTTTTACAAATTTTTGGGATTGAGGAACAATAGCTTAGACCAACACCCCGACGCTAGATCTTGTCCACTGAGATTTTTATATGATCGGTTTGGGGAAAAGGAGTCCTTTGAGCGCCATCAGATCGATTTCTTTATAACAAGGGGGCAATGGGAAGAGAAGCGTGTGCAAGCTTTTGGTTTGGTTTTGATCAACTTATTGCTATTTCCTCAAAAGCATGGCAAGGTGACATTTACAACCATCAACATGATTCAAAGTCTTTTTCTAGGAATTCGTGGAACAACGCCAACTTTGATACCCGTTGTCATAGTGGACATCTTCTCAGCCCTTACCAATTGCCAAAGGAAAGGGGGTTTCTTTTATGCTTCAAATTTGATACTTCAAATGTGGATCATGGAACATTTGGTGAAGAGATCACTTAACCCTTTGGGTCCTTGTCTCCCAGTTGAGAATTGGATTGATTCACATCGAGAGAGAGTCAGCCGCTATTACCGCGTGATGTCGTCCAACCAGTTTATTGAGGAATTCAACAGTTTGACACCAGAAAAGGTACAGTGGGTTCTAGATTGGACCAAGGTTAGGGACCCAGCTTTTAGGACCACTCAACATGACTTTATCCCTCTAGCTGGAGTTAATGGGCTAGTCGCCTATATTTCACAAAGGGTTATGAGACAGTTTGGATACCCGCAAAGCATTCCTATGGTACAAGGGGTTGAAGATTTCAGATTAAGTATGGTGACCGAGAGTCGAAGCATGGTATTAGAGGTTTGGGGAAATTTGCAAGGTCTTGAGAATTTGCAGTTGGAATTGGTAAACAAGATGGCACCTGCAGTTATGCCTGAGTACAATGAATGGATCAAACAAAGGGTGAAACATGATAGGGCAAGGCAGCAATCAGCATCAGCCAGTCCCGAAGAACAAATGGAGGAGCTAAGGAAGGAATTAGAGGAATCTCAAGCCCAACTTATAATGGCCAACAAAGTTTTAGAAGATACCCAAATGCAGTTGAGGAGGGAAAAGAAGAAGAACGAGAAGCTAGAGGAAGCCATGGACGCCCTTGATAGAATTAGGGAAGGAGCACGTAAACTCAGTTTAGGGAGGTCTAGAGATTTACAAAGTACAAGTCTCTTGAGACATAGGGATTTTGTAAACATGGTTACTAAGACCATTGACGAGATTGTAAAGAAAGATTGAACTCTTCCACATTTTATGAGAAGCTTTCCATTTCAAAGTTCTAAATTCACTTACAGGTTTGGAAATGGGATTTACCCCGAAAGCTTGCATCATGTTAGACCTACCCTTGGCACAAAAAGGGCCCCCCCGATAGGACATGCATCCGAATTTTTGGAACATCTACTAACTCTTGTTTTTTTCTTTTCCTTTGTTTTATTTTTGTTAAAAAGGCTAAACCAGGACTAAATCTAAAAGCACGTCATTTCGTATTTTTCAGGTAATATTTAAACGTAGCTTCTCGTCGAAACCCCATCATAACGCGATCCCGAAATCGAGCCCAAAGGAATCGTGTAGACATGAGTACTCAGCCAGAATCGTCTGATAAGACCGCTGCAACTACCCAACCGGAAACCACAAGTCCCGGGGTTCAGTTGACTGAATTACTCATCAAATTTGGAGAAATGGCGTCTGAGATGGCCGCCCAAAAGAAGTTGATCGACGAGCTCATTAGTAGCGGAGTGCAGCCCGAGCCTCCGCCCGTCAAACAACCGGAATCCGAACCATTTGTCATTCCTCCAACTCAAACCACTTTTGAGGGAGTTTTCAACCCGCGGTATACTTACACTCAAAATTCTCCGTTCTATCCTCCCTATGGGCAAGGATTTCAGCCTCAAGGTGGTCAAGGTGGTCCAAACATGCATCCAGATCCACAAGCTTTTTATCAGACTACCGCAGAGCCTGTTGTGCCGGAGCACACTGTTCAAACCAAGCCAGAAATGGGGGAGTCGTCTGCCCCGGTTGATATGAAATTACTTAAGCGGTTGGATCGTTTCGATGAGTTCATCAGGAAAAGCCAAGGTTTAAGCAAACAAAGGGTGTTAGACTACGATGATCTGTGCCTGTTTCCAAATGTACAATTGTCTGAGGGGTTCAAAACCCCTAAGTTTAACAAGTACGATGGGACGGGTAATCCCAAAACACACCTCCGACTGTTTGCTAACAAATTGGGAAGGCTCATAGATGACGAGAATCTACCTTTACGGTTGTTCCCAGAAAGTCTGGAGGGGGATGCCCTCGACTGGTACTCAAATTTGAAGCCCGAAGAAGTAAAAACCTGGATTGACTTGTCCAATGCATTTATAAGGCAATATGAATACAACTGTGAATTAGCACCGGCACGGACCACACTGGAGGGAACAAAGAGGAAGCCATCTGAAGATCATAAAACCTATACTAAAAGATGGAGAAAGATAGCTGCAAAAGTTGAGCCACCGATGACTGAGAATGAAATCATACAAACTTTCATTAAGGCACATGATCCGCCGTACTTTGAAGAAATTTTTCGCATGACTGGATGCTCATTTGCTACTATTATCAATAAGTTTGAAGAATATGATGATTTCGTGAAGATTGGAAAGATTGTTAATGTGTCTGCCCTGAAATCACAAGTAGAAGCTTTGCAAGGGCAAGGAAGCAGTGGGAAAGGACCACAGTTTAAAAAGAAAGAGGGGGATGCAACTTTTATCTGGAGTCACAATTCTTCACCCAGACCCCGATACCAACACAATCCAACCTACCAACCACCTTACCCTTACTATTCAAACCCTCACCATGTATATACCACCAATATCAACCATCCTCGACCTCGCCCAAGCTATCCTAAC
Organism: Coffea eugenioides; assembly: GCF_003713205.1. Classification (NCBI taxonomy): domain Eukaryota; kingdom Viridiplantae; phylum Streptophyta; class Magnoliopsida; order Gentianales; family Rubiaceae; genus Coffea; species Coffea eugenioides. The sequence goes on from NC_040040.1 coordinate 40,880,710, forward strand.
CCACCTTTAGCCCCTTTTCAAATTTCTCAACTAAATCCTCACCAAAATCGTCATCGGCCTCCATTCAATCCAAGAACGCCCCCACCAAACAGACCCGTTTACAACTATCCTCAGCCCCCTAAAGACAACAACCCGGGACGTAACCGCACATTCACCAATCTCGACAGGCCTTTGGATCAATTATATGACCAATTAAAGGCTGCTGGGAAAATAGGTATCATTCCCCCTCCAACCTATCCGTATGGCATACCCGTTGGGTATAACTTATAAGCTGTCTGTACTTATCATTCAGGGGCACCCGGCCATCCGATTGCTGAGTGTAAAGCACTCAAGCATAAAATTCAAGACATGATTGAAGTTGGAGAGATTGTAATTAGAAGAAAAGAGGCACAAGCGCCAAATGTGGATAAGAACCCCCTGCCAGAGTACGATAACACCATTGGGGTTATTATGGACAATACAGAATTTAAGGAGCCTGTTAGAAACTCGTCAAGTGAGGCTGAGGTGTTTGGAATGATGCAGAATTTCCCGACATCCCTGAAGGATCAATTTCCAATTGAACAGCCGAGTTTCTGCCATTCAGAAGGAGTTTCGTAAACCTAAAGGGTTTTGTCATTCATGCATCTGTAAATAGCTAATGAAAGCATCTTTATTTTTGACTAAAAGTTTGCGCATGTTTTCATTTCATTTCCACTTGCTTTCTTTTTATTTCCGCTTTCAATCAAAGGTTTTATGAAAATGCACAAGTCATTCTTGTCATGTTATTTTGTTTATTCGTTTGTTTATATTTCGGTCATATTGCTTGTTCATTTGTTTGTTGTATACTTGCTTGTTTATTATCTCAAATTCGTTAATTCTTTCAGATGGCAAAAAATAAAGCTATTTGACCCTTTGGATATCACCGTTCTGAAATTCAATAATGGCAATCTCTATCTCACTCACGACTTGAGAATTTTGGAACCCAAATTTCCAAGCGAGAGTGATAATGAGAAAATATTTGATTCTTTTCAAAAATCTTGAACAATATGAGGAGAAATTCGAACCAAACCTAGAAGCCACAGCAATTGGTCACTTTGGCACTGAGAATGAGGTGAAGAAGACATAAATCAGCATTCGTTTGGACAAAAGCAGAAAAGGAGATAATTAAGGGTTTCGACTATGTGTCAAAGTGTACAGATGGTTGGAGGCAGTCTCATTTGCAGCAGCAGAAATTCTATCTTTGCACACTCTAATGGGAGTTCAACCAGTTCAACCAAAAAAAAAAAATGCCGTTTGTCATGAAATGTTACAAAAATGCATGGCCTAGGCCTACAACAAGAAGTTTCACCAGCATTCATTTTGAGGAAGGTGACAAAGTACTAAAGCGAATTTTGCCGATGCAAGATGAAGCTAAAGGCAAATTTGCTCCAAATTGGCAAGGGCCGTTCATTGTCCAAAAGGTATTACCTGGCGGAGCGCTTATTTTGGCAGAAATGGATGGACGAACATTCCCTCAACCCATCAACTCAGATATGTGCAAGAAGTTTTCCATTTGATCATGCAAATTTTCTTTAGAAATTCATGCAAATAGCGAAATGCAAGTCAGGCCATCTTCTTTTACACTTAAGACATTTTATCCCTACCTGTCCCCCTTGAGCTATCAGAACAATGATTTTCCTTTGGCAGCCCCTGAGAATTGCAAACCCCACACTGGGGCAAATTTTTATTTTATTTTTGAGGAGAAATGCTCAAAAAGAAAAAGAAGAAGGAATACCCCACACTGGAGCAAATTTATTTTGAAAGAGAGATGATCAAAAGACAAAAGAAAAAGAAAGCAGAAAGCCCCACACTGGGGCAAATTTAGTTTTAAAGGAAAATGCAAAAGTGAGAAAGTGCAATGAAAAATGCAAAGAGAGAAATCCAATCCAACTGGGGCAAACTTTCCTCAGTTTCGTTCAAAATTGGAAATAATTTCAAAATAGTGCAATTTCAAGTTATGTCACACCTCGCATCGAAATTTGCTTTCAAGTCTCAACTTTTCTTGAAAACACCCCACCTGACCTCATTACAAAAGCCCAAAGTCCTGGCTTTCGTCACTTGCTGCATTTCTACTCGAGAGTTTGCTAATTAATTGGCAAGTGATGTCCATAATGCCTTCGCCTAGTCTTACAAGGGAAGTGCATTTTACTGATGCGGGAAATCTTTAACTCATCTTCTAAATTTGATCGTGGTCGAGATGTTTCATTGTTCTTTTAGGTGAAAACCAAAAGGGCGTCTTCGAAAAAAAAAAGGAAAAAGAGGAAAAAAAGAAGAAAAGAAAGAAAGAAAGAAAAGACAAAGCAAAAACAAAAAGGGTGGGGGGGCAACCTTGGTGAAAACCCGAAAGGGCGCCAAGGCAGGTTTTCTCAACAAGACGAGCACGAGAAGGAACGGCTGGTGACCTGGTTCGTTTGGATTTTTCCTCATTTTTATGATACTTCTGCCAGTATCGAATTCCGAAGCGAATATATCCAAAGTCTTGAATATGATATTCGTTGGCCAAATTTGTATTTTTCTTTACAAGTATTCTTTTGTAAAATGTATCTTCATAAACCTCTTGATTTTTTCGATTACTTGCGTTCGACTGCTTGTGGTTGTGTGTTTTCTTTTGCATACTCATTCTTGCCTGACATAGGAAATCATCTTGTATATATCATTGATTTTTATATGACAAATTTTCATGCATCATTCATTCTTTCACCATTGGATTCGAATGGATGATAAACCCTAAGGTTTGTGAAACACGTTGGATTCAATCATCTATTAAAATGGGTGAAATGCAACAAACTTGCTACACAGATTTGTGGATATGGCAAATGCGTACTTCATCAGTCTCAGGAGTCAAAAGGTTTTCGCAAATTCAACCAAGCAAGACACCGCAGAGTAGAGGCAAAAGCATCAAAAGACTCATGTTTACACGATTCTCAAGGAAAACTTGATCCAATGATGGTGGCAAGTTCGTTATTTCCTCTTTTTCTTGCAGGAATGCTACATCTACAAATGGAAACAACCACCCTCTTTTCTTGCCCAAATTAATGTCAGAAAAGCTCCCCAGTGGACAAAAGACGAATCAACAGTATTACTGGCAAGTGCAATCAGAAGAAACAATATGTTAAAACAAAGTCAGCTACCATTTTAGCTACAAGGATCAAAACTTTCCTCGATACAAAACTTTCAGCTGTTCTCATAGGTACTCAAACTCTCGTTAAATTCGTGGGTTATCCCCATTTACATTTCTGTCCGGGGTCTATCCCGCTTACATTTCTGTCCGGGGTCTATCCGTGGGTTATTCCCATTTATATTTCTGTCTGGGTCTATCCCCATTTACATTTCTGTCCGGGTCTATCCCGTGGGTCTATCCCATTTACATTTCTGTCCGGGTCTATCCCGTGGGTCTATCCCATTTACATTTCTGTCGGGGTCTATCCCGTTTACATTTCTGTTAGGGTCTATCCCGTGGGTCTATCCCATTTACATTTCTGTCCGGGTCTATCCCATTTAAATTTTTGTCCGGATCTATCCCGTGGGTCTATCCCATTTACATTTCTGTCCGGATTTATCCCGTGGGTCTATCCCATTTACATTTTTGTCCGGGTCTATCCCCTGAGTCTATCCCATTTGAATTTTTGTTCGAGTCAGTCCCGTTTTAAATTTCTGTTCGGGTCAGTCCCGTTTTAAATTTCTTGTTCAGATCAATCCATTATAAATTTCTCGTCCCAGTCAATCTCATCAAAAAGGGTCAGTCCCCATCGTTTGAGTCGTTCACAGCCGAATAACACAGGTAAGTATTTGGTGTCTACTTCTTTGTCTCAAGTTTTTTCAAAACTCAGACAAAGAGGGGCAAACTGTAGACACCAAATTTTTGGTTTCGAATTTTTATTTTTTAATTAGTTTAATTTTGGATTTATTTTGGTTGTTTCCTGTTTCGTGTCTCTTATTGTATTTTAATTAGTTTACGAGCATTTATTTTATCTGCTAATTTGATTGAAAAAAAAAGGAAAAAGAGAGAAAAATCATCAATCAAAAAAAAAGAAAAAAAAAGAAAAATTATTACTAAGATTAGCATTTTTGTTTTATTTTTTTATTTTAGTCAATTTTTACTTAATTTGTTTTTTTTATTATTTTGTTTATTAATCGTTTGGTTCATTTGGAAATGAAAAGAAAGAAAAATGGAGATAAAAATGAAAAATCGCAACTTTGTTGTTTATTGTTTCTAGTTTATTTATTTCTATCCGATGTTACTTAAATTGTTGTTTTTTTTTACTTAGTTTTATTATTATTCTGAAGAAAAAAAAAACCCGCGACATGCAAGCTGCGTATTTTCGCAGCTTGCAAGGAAGGCCTCGGGCAGCCCTTTGGCTGCAATTTTAGAAGAGAAGGCTGGTGGTTCCAGGTGGCCAGACACCTGGCTAAATGGGGGAAGCTTCCATGCAAGGTGTAAGGCTAAAATGGAAAAGAGGAGAGGCAGCAAAGGAGAGCCGTGGGATGAAGGGTTTGGTGTGAAGGGGGGTTGCATTTGACAGTAGCCGCAGGAAAAGGATCGGGAGAGAGCCAGAAAACAAGAGAGAAAACAAGAGAGAAAAGAAAGAGAGAGGGGCGACTAGGGTTTTAGAAGAGAAAGAACGCAGCTTTTGGGACGGCTGGAGGAAAACACAAAAGGCTGAGATTGGAGAGAGGATTGGGGTGAAGGCTAGGGGGTGAAGTGGGTGAGAGAGAGACTGACGGCAGGACGGAAAAAGGAGATCTTCGGCTGGAGGGTTTTGAGAGAATCTAGTGCGGCAGCTGTGGAGGAGGAGACCAGAAACGGGGGGTTGAAAAGAAAAGAAACGGGAAAGAAAAACAAGGAAGAGAGAGCTAAGAGAAAAACTGAGAAGCGAGAGAGAGCGAGAGAAAGCAAGGACGGAAGGGGACGTTGGCGGCTGAGGGAGGAAGCTACGGCAGTGAAAGAAACAAGAGGAGGAAGGAAAAAAAAGAGATACAGCGAGAAGGAAAGACCGTGGGTCTGGGGGACTGAGAAAAGAAAGCAGGAACAGCCGTGGGTAGGAGAGAAAGCCGCAGGGTAGAAAGAAAGAAAGAAGAGTGGCGGAGCCAGAAAGAAGTGAACTTTGACAGTGGGCTGAGCAAAGACTTCATCCTCCGAACATATCAAGCTTCGATCTGCCTTTTCAAAAGGCTAAAGGTAATGTTTTTCCATTTTTGATCGTTCATAGATTGCTGGGTTTATGTCAAAAATACTGAAACTTTCCCCATCATACCTGTTTTGTCTCCCCTGAGAATCCTGTTCATGACTCTGGTTGGAATGGAGAAATCCGTGCGTTTTGGTTTGGCTTCAGAATATTGCTAGAGCTGCATGATTTTTCTTCGTTTTTTCTGTGTTAACACTTAAGGTCTTTAGATTGAAGAGTATGAAGGATGTTCGATAATCCTGTTGCCTGAGTTCAATTTGCATTGCGCTTAAATTGGCGCATACAATTCTGCTGCAATGAGTTTGAAGTTCTTAGCCTGTTGCAGCAGAGGTTGCACTTTAGCTCTCCATAATGGTTGAGTCTTTAATATGTTTTTTGGAAGGAAGTTGGTGCATTGAAGATCTGATGCAACAAGCTAGACTCTCGGCTTGCTGCAGCAGCAATGAGTCGGTTCTGTGTTCCCTCTCTCTGTTCCCTCTCGCTGCATGGAGCTGTGAGTTCCATGTTAGCTGCAACAACCTGTTGCAGCTCATGATGTCTGTAGTTTTGGGAGCCATTGTACGGCAGTCCGCTAATTCTATGCATAGATGTGTTACGGCTAAAAAATACAGCAGCTTGCTTGTTTGTCTTGTTTGATTGCAGAATTCTTGCTGCATTTTTTTCTTGTGTGAGTGCGTGTTTCTTGTTCTCATTGATTGGATTCTATCGGATGAGATAAAGTGAGTACTCAGCCACCTTTGGTTAATGATGTTGGAAGATGTGTGTGGTTTTGGTAACTAAATGATGAGTTAGTTTGCAATCTTTCCCTTGTGTTGAGTTGAGCTGCAAAATTGCAGCAAACATGTTTTTGGACTGATTGAACATTTCTTCAAGACTTGCATGATTGCCTGTTTAAGTTTTGTTTGAATTGGGATGTGGAATATATGTGTTTTGTTGCTTAAGTTAAGTTTTGAAGTCTAGATGACAAGTTTCGAATCAACGTTTTCCTTATTCGAATTGAAATGGTAACAGGTTGGTGTTGCAGAAACAATGTCTCGTAGCTTTGCATGCATTCAAACTTGCACTTTGGCCCCCCAAGTCTCCCTTTGTTTTACTATAGCCCAAGAAATTGAAAAATCCATCAAAATGACCCTTCAATCTTTCTTTTTCCTTTCAATTAGGCCCAGCTTTTGCGAACATGGATGTTTAAGGTGTTTAAATGATTTAACATTTATGTGATTATTTGTGATTACCTGACCCATTCTTGGCTTTTGAACCTCTGACGTTCTTAAATGTTTTAATTGGACTCAAATGATTGAGTCATGTTTGCTTTTGTGTTCCTAATAGATGCTACATTTGGAAATTGGACGGGTCATTCTGTTTTCTTGGTCTTTAAATGTCTTTTGACTACATTTAAGTCGCAATTAGGGATGATTTTGAGTGGTTTGTTTGTACCCCTTTTGAAGTTTCTAAGGTGTTTTAAGTTTCCTTTTGGTCTTTCATTCTATTCATCTTTAAAGTGGTGCGTTAATCCCTTGTTTTGATGGTTTTAGCCCAAATTATCTTTTGTTTTGGCGACTCTAGCCCAAGTTGAGTTTTGTTCACTTTATTAGCATCACAAACGGGGGAGGTATAACTTCTTTTATCCTTTTTTTGTCTCTCCTATGTGCTCCAACGTGCTAAGTGAGAATTGCATGTCTACTTTGCTTTCCTTACCTTTCCTTAATGCCTTTCATTTATTCATTTGCTTTTGTTTTTATTAAGTTATTCTTTATGGGGTATGTGTACACCTCTTGGCTTGTAATAGATAGGGCTTGGAGAGTATTTTTGTCCATTCTTCCCCTTCCCCTTTTGTTTTAGTTAGCAAATGTAATAGGTTCATTAGATTGATTGCTTGCTTTTGTTACTACGTGTTAATTTGCTTTACTAGGCTTTTGCATTTAGTCGAGCACGTTAAGTGTTATGTGCTACGTGTTTATAGGTGATTGGCCTGTCTACTTGCTTTCTATAGTCATAGATGAATGTAATGGATGAATGCACGTCGCCACACTAGTCCAACGCTAGTTATGGCTCATTGTCCCGTTTTTCACTAGTCCAACACTAGTAGGAATTCATAGATATGAGCTAGTCTAACGCTAGACCCTTAGGGATTTCCCTCGCTAGCTCATACTTGCATGTTTCACTACATTTCATACATTTTTCTTAGTTCCCTAGCATTCGGCATGCTCCTCCAATCCTTTCCCCTTCATTTTAGGTTTTTGCATCCTCATGCTAGTTATAGGGTACATTTGCTTGAGAGTCCCCTTTCGATAAGGGAAACGAGCGAGTGTGGCTACAAAATAGCCTTAGCACGCTAGTTCTTCCTTCTAATCAAAGGGAAAATTAAAGTCATGAAGTTAGGAGTCATTCCCGTACCCGACTTGATGCATTCCTATAAGTTCATACACCTTCATTCTTATCATATCACTTCCTCACTCTTTTATCCACATTTTCTCACAACTTATATTTTTCTCAATCCACATGCCATGTTTGCACATTTTTCTTCTTTTATCATTTATTTTCTACCTCACAAATTGCACCCAATTGCACTTATATGTATCTACTATTATATTTTCATCCACTAGCACACGAACACCTTTATTTTCTCAAATTGGCACACATGCATTTTTTTACACTTGCACACTCGCACTTTTCTTACATTTGCACACTTGCACTCATACTTGAGTCTCCATTTGCATTATTCATGACCTCTATGAGGACTTTCCTTATTGGCCACCGCAACTCATGTGGTTGGGACCAAAAAGCCTCGTAAGAGACATTTTAGATTTAGGATTGCATTTCTTTTTCATACCCATTAGTCATATCCAACATGCAACGCATATTTTGGGTAGAAAAATTAGGAAAAGAGGGGCTAAGTCACGCAACTAGCTTTGGCTAGGGTAAGGGAGTGCCTTAGGTTTTGCCTTTGCCTTCTCCCTTATCAAATGTGACCCCCGATCCCTTTCTTTGGTTACGTAGACCTAAAAGTTCTTTAAAAAGGGTTTGTTTACTTTTTTCCAAAAAAATCACTTTTTGGGTGACTTGGTACACCCTAACTCTATACCAAGTGACGACTCCATTTTCCATTCAAAACCCTTTTTGAACTTTGTTTGGCCAAACCGTCGCATTTTCAAGTCCCACGGCCTTTTATTTTCACACACGTTCACATACACACTACTTTCACACCATTTCAAAAAGTGGGGCGCGACACTGCTGTCCTTCTTCAAGCTTGTAATATTTTGCTTAACTGGAAACAGGCTTGCAAGTTGAACTTGAACGAGAAACGGCTATTTTTATTCTGAAGTCAATCTTTGGCTACAAAGAGGGAAAAAAAGAGTGAAAAGATAGTTGCTTAATCTTACACGTTTGACACGTCACATTTTGGTCAAAGAAATTTCGTAGGGTTTGTTGAATATAACAAAAACCGACCAGGTATAGTCTAGATACTTGTGCCTGGGATGCTAGATGTTAAGGTTGTACTTATTTGTTTTGGTTGAATAGAATACAAGGGATGTTTCACTAATGCTGAAATCATCCCTTGTCGACTTAGAGTTTCATGTAGGATAAGTGTCCCATTTAAAATTGTATGCTTTGCTTTTGCACATATTTCTGCTAATATTGGATGATTGATAGTTCTGTTTTTAATTATTTGTTGAACCATAAACAAATTTTAGAACCATGGTCGTTGGAAAGATTAGCACTTCCAGAGTAATTGAACTCAAGATTTACTAGTATTTCAACCAGCGTGTCAACATGGGACGTTCTCTATTTTAAATAATTGTGAACCTATGGAACACATGAATTATTCAATAGAGAGATATAGAGAATTTTCTTACAAATGATTTATATTTATTTCAAAAAATTATTATGTTCTAAATGTTAAACTACTATACCAATTTTTACAAACTTTTATATGTAAACTTATTAAATTGCACTGCCAAAAAAAAAGAGAGAAATAACATTTAATCTTTGAAATAGGTATTTAAATGGTACAATGATTTCTTTTATAAAAATAAATTGCATTAACGAATTATTGAAAATCGTCTAGCACAATTTGATTTCTTCTCAAATTTTTTTTTGAATTGCCTTGCACGTGAATGATCAAGCATACAATATGCAATGTCCCACATATCAATAGATTGGGCTTTCTTGAGGACAAATGAATATTGGTGCCCCTCGACAAGCACACTCCATATGCCCGTTGGAGAGTTGTCCATCACACTTTGGGACCTTTATCGACTTGGTGGCCTTTCGATCGACGGCTTGTTCTTTGATGAAGTTGTTCCTTCAGCGCAGGAACTTCTCACTCGTGATAAAGAAGGGAAGTCCCTTCTCCCTGAGAGCTGTAGGCATCTTTTTTCGGCTTACTACCACCTTTGGACGACTGACCAAGGGGTATGGATGAAAGACTGGATTCGCTTCTAGTTCAAAGGAGAGGCTAGGTATAGGGTTTCTCCGAGTAGGGTGAATAGAAGGAAGACCACATCTAAACCAAAAATGACTTACAACCCTTCTGGAAGCGTAGAGCCTTACGACCTTGCCGATGCGAAGGATTTCAATGTCCCTTTTGACACGTTGCCAAAAATTTGTACGCGATAAAATTTCTAGTCTGCATAAACAAGAAATATACACGACAAATATGTGATATATAAATTTAAGAAAAATATGTGAGTACAATCTCTGGGATTTTCTCGAACTTGTGGAGAGTCTCCCTCGATTCTTCTCCTCGAACGCCAATCCAAGGGTTTCGTAGCTTGTTCTTGGATCCACCACCGATTCCTTCAAATCTTGATATGGAAGACTTGGAGGACTTGAAAATATTTGGAGGCTCAAGCCTTGATATATGGAAGACTTGAAGAGCTTGAAGACCCAGACCTTCGTAGCTTGGAACTTCACCACTTGAGTGTATGAGATGCCTCCTGGTGTGTGTCTCTGTATATCTATGTGTGTGTATCCTTGATTTGATAGAGAGACTCATATTTATAGCTATAGCAAGAGGTAGAGGTTGAAGACTTGTGTACCACTTTACTTGTCTTGCAAGACGTGTAGTCATATTAGGACTGTGCTAGTCAATTTGATTTTTCCCCGTCTACGGCAGGTGCTAAATAGGGCTTGAGTTCCGATTCTCGGGATTTTGTACTTCACTTTTATCTTCGTTTTTCACTTTTGTAACTTGCTTTTGTCCAATAAAATTTAGGGCGGATCGCCCTTATTTAAAAAAAAAATAATTTGATTTACATTACTGCCCTAATGGCAGGTTAAAATGCATTAAAAATAACAGATCTACAGTTTAATAGATATAATAGATTTGAAAAATTATGAACAGACTTGAAAAGTGTAAAATGTTTCAAAATATTTTTCTAATGAAATAAATCGCTATAGCTCCTTTAGTGCGTATTGCAATCACCAAACCTATTAATCAACAATTTCAAACTTGAATAATGATGATGAAATCTATCGAGATATATCCAAGATCTAAAAAAATTCTAAATCTGATAATCAGATGTGAAATAAATTTAGATCTAACAATAAAATAAGTAATAAAACACAAAAATCTCACTAGGAACTCGTAGGAGATATAGAAAATTCTCATTAGGAACCCTTAAGAGAAACAAAAGTCTCCTTCCCAATGAAGAAGGCCTTTTGGAGTGAAGAAATAGAGAGAAATTGGAGAGGAGAAGAGGTTAATTCTTAAGTAAAATGGCGCAATGATGATACACCTAAATTATGTATTTGTTTTCAATTGAGTAGAAAAAATTAACAACCCATTTTCACAAGAAAGAATTTTCAGTTTGTGGCAAAGTTAAAAAATTTATGGATGCCAAAGATTTGTTTAATACTCTCATTCTTTCCAAATCAAAGTTTCTTCATCTTTTCTCTAATTAGCCTTCCAAAAAGCTTTTCTTCTTCCATGGGAGGGAAATGTTGGTCTAAAGTTAAGGTCCTTCCTCTCTCTCCATTTATTTTTTGTATTCAATAAAGTCTCTCCTAAGGTTTTCTATTAAGAGTCTTCTTCTCTCCTATATGGGTTGTTTGGCAAATTAGTTTTTTCCCAAGTTTTTTTCTACAAGTTTTTTAACAATTTTAAATATAGTAACTCAAAAATTTTGAGAAAAAATTTTAAAATACACACATCAAAATACCCAAAAACATACAAAAAAATTTTTCTTCTTTCTTTTCTTCTTCTTCCTCCCCCCACCTCAACCCACCACCACCTCTACCATCAGCTAGCACCAACTACCATCTCTACCAGCCCCGTAGCTGGCCGCCTCTTTTTTTTTTTCCTTTCTTCTCTCCTCTCTCTCCTCTCCTCCTTTCTCCTCCCTACCACTCTTTCTCCCTTCCTCTTTCCCCTGTTACCTCCTCCCCCCTTTCCCTCCCCAAGCCACCCCTCCTTTTCGCCCTTGCGTAATCTGGTCAGGTGGGAAGGAGAGAGGGAGGATGGCGCAGGGAGGGAGGGATCTGGTCATGTGGGAGGGGAAGGGAGAGGGGGGAAAGGAGGTGGCAGGAGAGAGGGAGAGGAAAGGGGAGGAGGAGAGGGAGGGAGGAGGAAGGAGGAGAAGAGGAGGGAGAGGAGAGAAGGGAGAAGGAAGAAGACGAGAGGGAGAGAGGAAAAAATAAAAACAAAAGAAACCTCCACTTGTTGTTTGGCAGAGGTTCCGGTGCCAATGACCGACGGTAAGGAGAGAGTAAGATCAATAGTGGGGTGAGGGAGAAGAAGAGGAGAGGAAAGAAAAGGAAAATGAAAGAAAGAAAAAAAGAAAAGAAAAAGACAAAGAAAAAATGTTTTACCCACCCTAAAATGTTTTTCTATAAATTCTATAGGAAGTTACAATAAAATTTTGAACAAATATCTAAAAAACTCATTTACCAAATGGGGTTATAGTTTCCAAGTGAAAGTTTTCTCCTCCCAAAAAATATCCTAGTTGGAGCTCTTTCCCCCTTTTGGCTCTATTTGGCACTTGTTTTAGGGGTGTTTATCGCAGAAATTTTTTTCTAAAACTCCATCTATAGTAAAATAATATTGTAACGTTGCTATCTAATTGTCAAGATTAACCCAGTTTAAAAAATAAAATGACTAAAGTAGCCAATATATATAAATGTAGTATGCATGACATTTTAACCAACTATGTTTAAAAAATTTTTGCCACAACTCTCTTATGATTTTCAAAATATATATTTAATGTCCGTGTGATTGAATTATTTTCATCTTGACATTGACGTATTTTTTACATTTTAGTCAATTCTATTGTGGAAGTCAAATTCCATTACTCTAACACTTCAAATTGTGAGGGGTTATATATATTTAAAATTATAAGAAAGTTATATAGAAAAGCATAGGAGATACTCTTACCCATGAGAATAAGGCGTCATCATAACTAAGCAATTATATTTTACAGCAAGGGATTCAATAAATCTATATTTTTTTTTTAGGTTTCCCTAGTTTGAAAACACAAGTTGGTCTTTAAGAAAAAGAATACGAAATTAAAAATGCTGGCATACTTCACAAGATTTGTCAACTGTGCCAGGAAGAAGTGGAAGGTTCTCCGGTTATTGATGGTTCCTAATTAACTAAAGTTCATATGACTCGTTCCCATTTAAATAATACTACTTCTACCAAACACGATTGATAGTCACTATCCTATCTGTATATGCCATAGCTTCAAAATGATTGGATTCGGTGCCATTGTTTATATAAGTTGCTTTTAAAGTCATAAACTAGCTGAATTGACCATTCACGTCTTCAGTTTCCTACGCGTCCATGTGTTGGTAATACTATTCTAAGGGAAAGCAATCAAAAGATACGTCAGAAACCACGTTTTTGACAACAAATTTTGACCATGCAACGTCCGAACCTCTCCTCCATGACTTATTTCACCTATATATATCCACAGCCGGATTGTGATTCTTCATAACATAAGAAAGCTCAACTATTCACATACTTAACCTCGATTACCTGAAAACCTAGAGAAGCTTAAGCAAAATGGAAATGATGCTAAAAGTTATCTTCCTAGGTTGCATTCTGCACCTTGCCTCAGCTCAACTGCAGAGTGGATTTTACAGCACTTCATGTCCACGAGCAGAATCAATTGTGCAACAAGTTGTAGTAAAGAAATTTAGCGCTGATAGTTCAATAACAGCTGCTTTGCTTCGCATGCATTTTCACGATTGCTTTGTCCGAGTAAGTAATTAATCTTTTTTTTAACTAATTTATACTTGTTTAAGCGGTTAAGTAGTCAAAGGAGTTATAAGACATATAGTATTAAAAAATTCTTGGATGGAGCAAGGTTCAGGGGCTAATCATAGTTCATGTGTTCCTATGCATCACCCGTTAACAAATTAAATGGGACTTATAATATAACATAATGGCATAATATAATAATGGCATGTCAATTTTCTGGTTTGGCATAATATAATAATGGCATATCAATTTTGTGGTTTGGCTTTGTTTTGAAGTACTCAAGTCATAACAAATTTTGTGAACTATAGTCCATCTAAAAATCTATCAATTGCCTCAAATTTCTTCCTACTAGAATGTAGTACCCGAAGACATCCAAAATTTATATCAGAAGCGTGCAGTATGTAATCCACTTATTCAGAAGTTACATTAAAAAAGTCGAAAAGGTCTTGGCCTAGTGACTGAAAACCACAGGATTTAGAGTCTAATCTCTTTTCCTGCTCCACGCTTCATAAAATTCCACCATCCCATGTAGAAATTTTTTTTAAGAAGTTACATTAAAAAATATAACAAAACCTCGATTTATTATATACGTGAGAGGATTTTATGAAGTTCTTATGACAAAATTTGGCATACTTGGGCAAAATTTTCAGGGTTGTGATGCATCAATATTGATAGACTCCACCAAGACCAGGTCATCGGAGAAAGATGCCGGACCAAACTTAACAGTAAGAGGATTTGAGCTAATTGATGAAGCCAAGAGAAATCTTGAGGCTGCCTGCCCATCCACTGTCTCCTGTGCCGATATAATAACTTTGGCAACCCGTGATGCAGTAGCATTAGCCGGAGGACCGGGATATAATGTATCAACTGGTAGGCGAGATGGGCTGGTTTCAGACTCTTCCAAAGTAAATTTGCCAGGACCAAGTCTTTCCATATCGGATGCAGCTCGATTCTTCACTGCCAAAGGGCTAACAATCAATGACATGGTGGTCCTTTTGGGTGCACACACCGTTGGAGTTGCACATTGTGGTTTCTTCCAGGATCGGCTTTCTAACTTTCAGGGCACCGGGAAGCCTGATCCCACAATGGACCCGGCATTGGCTGCTACACTCTTGAAAACCTGTGGCACACAATCCAGGCCGTTGAGTAGAGACCCAACGGTGTTTTTGGATCAAAACACATCCTTCATAGTTGATAATCAGTTCTACAATCAGATAAGGTCTAAAAGAGGGATCTTGCAGATTGATCAGGAACTAGCTTTGGACAGCTTAAGTGCTCCTCTAGCCTCAAGATTGGCTGCCAACAATAACCTCTTTCAGCAGAGTTTTGTCAATGCTATGATGAAAATGGGAAGCGTGGAAGTTCTTGTTGGAAATGCTGGAGAAATCAGGAAAAATTGTAGAGTCTTTAACAAACCTGGTGGTCGAGCCTAATAGTTCTAATCTCCCTAAAGTGGAGCATATTGGAAGTCACTTACCCTTTTTCTCTTAAATTCTTGCTCTTCCATGGATTTGACACACTTGATGTTTGATTGATGAATAATTATTAATTCTTTGTGTACAAAAAAATACAAATTTTTTTTTACAATAAAACGTTGATGTTCCATGTAGTGTTTTGTTTCGTTACGTAATTGAATATAGTTATCATCCTGCCTCTATTCTACAAAAATTTGAATCTCGTACATACCCTATGACAATCATTTTGCAGACAATTACGTGTATTGTGTGAGTCAGAGAATCAAGCACAACTCTTACAACTTTAAATATTGTTTAAATAATTGAAAAAATTGAGAGAGAGGCAAAAAGATCCTAAATAGGGCAAAAAAAATGAAAAAATGGAAAGTACTTTCTTATCTCAACGTCAATATGTAAATTAACTTTTATTGCTATCCATGCATGTTAATATATTCCAAAGACACTTTGCTTCCAGTGTAAATATTTTGGAGTGAAATACATCCGCTTATAGTAAGAAATAGGTTTGAAAGAACATGCCCCCAATGCTAAAATTGAAGCACTTCACTTGTCCAAAAGCATTTGTCGGACGGGAGCATGTGGTAACAGTTTAAGAGGTGGATGGGATCTAACAGCTCCAGTTCCATTTGGATTAGTTATTTTTTAAACTGTTTTTCAAAAATTTTATTATAGTTGTGTATGTAAAAAATTTTTACTGTAGATGATTAAATGTTTTTTAGAGTATTTTTAGGATGTTTTTGAGAATATATTTTGATTTTTTTTTGAAATTTACAAATTTAATGTGATATTTTTAAAATAAAAGAAACTTACTCCCCTCCTCCACTACCACCGCAACCATACCATCACCGTCACTATCTTAAGGGTGGTTGCTTCTCTCCGTAGAGCCAATAATTTTCTTTTCCAGTCCCGCCACGATACCAACAGCCGAGCATACCCCAACGGAAATACTAGCTAGTATGATCATTTTGCTTTCACATATTTTGACATCAATGTCTGTCGTCTTTCTGTTTTGATTCTGTATATTTAACCTTGAGGATTAATGCACTACACCTACAAAGAAAAGAAAAAGGGTATTGAATTTGAGGCCGTGATGATTGATGATTTGTCTGAGGACTGAATTTTGGGGCGTTGAGAAAAAGTGGCCCAAAGCTTGATAGGGCAACCGGAAGGCAGAATTGGGAAAAAGCTAATGTGGATTTTCCCTCCCTTCATGCAACCAGATTTTGCAGCCATGGCGGTGCACTTTCTCCTTGTCCATCTATTATAACAGATCTGAGCCTCATACTTTCTTTTGCTTCTACTTTTTGTGCGTGAATTTGTGGAAATTGAGGGGAGGGGAGGGGCAGCGGGGGAGGGAGGAAGAGGAATGAGGAAGGAGGAAGGAGAGGGAGAGGCAGGAAGAGGGAGAAAGTGGGAAGAGAGAAGAGAGGAGGGATGGCAGTGCGGCGGCGATGGTGACGGAGGTGGAGGGAGGAGGGAGGAGGGGAGAAGTGGTGGCGTTGGTGGGTGGCGGTGTATGGTGGGTGGTGGGTGGAGGTGATGGGTGAAAAAAGAACGATGATATAAATTTGTTGTTTATTTTATTTATTTATTTTTAAATGTATTTGAAATTATGTGTATTTTTAAAGTTGTATTTGAAGTGTTACTGTATACTTCAAATACAAAAACATTTTTTGAAAAATTTGCTTATCCAAATAGAGTTGCTCTCGAATGTACATGGGTTGAAATATGGTGTAAACAAGTTACAAGTGCGATGGAAGTATGTAGCACTTTAGTGTAAAAAAGTTTAAAATGAGCCTTTTATCTAGAAATGGAGTGAAATGGGAACTAGTGCGACCCCGGATGGGGTGTAGGTGTTTTAAGGTTTCTAATAGAATGCAACTACTGTTAGTGTGTATGCCCTAAAATTAGGGTTTATCATTGTAGTTTAACAATTTATATTTTCATAAATGGTATTTTTATCTTACTAATTGTTTTTTATGTGATTAATTATATAAAGTCTTTAAAGTAAATAATACCTAACTTAATGTAGTCATAAAATGTTACAATAATGAGAAACATTAACTAGGATTTATTCTTAATAATCTCTAATCGTAGTATTAATAGATAAGATACTATTAATACTGATAGAATAGCACATACTATGTTTCTTCTTTTTAAAGGAAATAGTCGCTCTTACTTACCAATGTTATAGAGATATCAAATTTAGTTGTGTGAGTTCTTGATATTATAATCAAGTTTACTGGATAGATCTACTAAGAGATTATCACATGGATAACTATTTGTATGTCAATAATAAATCTCAATATAGCGTATGTATAGGTGATCCTCTTACTTTAAATTATCATAATATGTTGAATATGAATTGTTATACTTTAATTTTCTGTATAAATGGGCAATCATGTCATTCGATATTGGATATAACATGCAACATGGAAAGAAAGTAAATAATTTACAAGGATTCATCACCTCTAATAGGAGAAGAGTTATCTTATTAATCACCATTTGTTGAAATAAAACTCCAGAAATCTTAATATATACTAAGTGGAAAGATCTTAAATTGGTGTATCAAATATTTATTCATTGAGCGGGAAAAAACTATTTATTCATTAAGAGTTACATTTCAATAATAAGAAAATAATTAATTACTTTAGAGTTGACACGTATTTCATACTCTAAAATAAGTGAGAGAGAAGTATGGTAAAACGATATTAATTATGCAATGCACATGCATAGAATCATTCGCTTTACTCTTTTCATACACATGATTGCATGGTTAAGTGGTATGTATATTTTTCATATTTGTATGTGTGCACATACCCAGAACCAATTGGCGCATGGTTACACCAATATTACATGATGAAATTTGGCTTATTGTGCATGCATACATCTTGTGCATATGATTAAATGGATTCTTAGAAGTGTCTGTCCCATAATTTGGAGTAAAGGATTTCATATTAAATCATACCCTACACATGACGGTGAAAGTTTACTTAATGAACCTTGGATAATTTGAGATATACATTGTGGAAGTCAATAAATTTATACATGATAACGCTGGATTCTTGCATGCTGTCATTGAAAGATGCCATGGATGATTGTGGAAGCCATTAGATAGTAGATATAACGCTGGATTCATCTGTGTGCGCTCCAAAGAGATACTGCTAGGATGGTAGTGATTGTGCGTGACGATTTTCATGTCGTATCTTCACCCTCTCCAAATCTCAGGATATGCACAGTAAACTTTAGTAAGGGAAGATGTTTGACTCTTTGGTGAAGCAAATATTCTTAGATATTCTTTCACTTTGTATGGGCTGACTTGCATATGCATCCATATTTAGCAACAAATATAATGTAAATCTAACTCCATAAAGAGTGCCTATTTCCCATTTATGAATTTTGCCAAACTTGGACCTTGCTTATAAATTCCGAAACCTCCTTTACAATTTGTCTAACTTTGCCTAGAAATTACATAAATGAGAGATTGACAAATTTAAAATAGTATCAAAGAACTTTTACTTATATTATGCCTTGAACCACTTGTGGAATCCACCATCTCAGTTTGGTAGAAGAAGTGATTATGTCAGTTTATTCTTTACATAATTCCAAGTTGAACAATCTAACACATCCTCAGGGTGGATTATTCTGTTGTTTGACGAAGTGGATAACTATATAAAGACAAAAAAAAAAAAAGTACCAATTCTGAAACCGAATAAAATAAGAGGGTCAACCGAAACAGTTGGCGCAAGCTCAACTACGGTACGATGGGATAATTAATTTGCAAGCTTGTTCCAGCATTTTTTATCGGGTCAATCATTTCCAATATGCAAATTTAGAACATTGAAAGTACAGAAGACTATTCAAGTTTCATTTGCTTGAACATTTTGTAAGCTTATTCACAGAAGGAAGTTGCGAAGTAGTTCTTAAAAGGATAAAAAGGAAAGTCATAGTTGTGAGTTATTTTTTGATGAATAACAATTGATTTAAATTTAATTTTAAAATTTAATTTTTACACATATATCATGTATTTAATTGTGTGATAGTGTATATACAATGTTATTAGCAAATCATAGCTTGTAGCAAAACATTCTTGTACAAGTGAAAAAGCAAAACATAGCTGAGAAATCAGATACCCAAAATCCTTTTGATTGATGATTCTGTCTCTAATTTGATAAATTATATATCACAACTACGAAGTGGTACTCGAGTGCCTTTTTGTTTAAATTAAAACCTCCTACCGGATTATTCCTTTATAATCAACCTACTTTATTCCTGGTTTGAAGATTATTGGCAACCTCCTACCGGATTGAAGGCTGATGATCTTTGCAAGTGTGAATTTGTTCATGTAATTAGATGGAAAAAGCAAAATAATTGTCTTATGTCACACAATCTTCAAACAGCTGGGAAGCGTCTCTGTTTTGCTCTGTGTGTGTGTGTACGCACGCAAATATATAAGGTGACTACCTTTATTTTATATATCAGAGACGGAGTTTTATTCTAAAAACAATCAAGACTTGCTTTTTTTAGCTGGCCATTCCACAATATTCCAGGATAGTTCAACACATTTTTCTTAGTGTCTTGGGAAATATTCACTATGGACTGTGTAAAAAGTTAAAAGGAAAACAACTTCTATAACTAAAGAATCAGGGAAATCTATTTCAGACCATCACCAATTAACTCAGCCAGATCATGATTTGATGGCCACAACGAATTTGGCAAGCTGTTCTTGACCAAATGCACTTATAATATTGATCGGCTCCATATCATCGCCAAAACAACTAGTAGTATTTTATAAGAAGTCAGCAATTTGCTTTCACAGACTATTTGGTTATATGAAGTATTGTAAAAATTCTGTCCTTGCGCGTTTGTGAGGTAAGTATCCTTTAGAAAAGTAAGCAGCTAAAATATGCTTGAAAATCAACGATCCTTCACGTAGTTGGACAATATGCATTGGTGGCTAACGTCTACCCATGTCTATTTTCTCAATCCATATGCACTATATATACCCCTCAATGGATTTGGACATTTTGCATCCTCAAAATTGGCTAAGCTTGTTCAGTTTGGTTAAACGTAATGGAGATGAAGATCATCTTTTTTTTACTCTCTTTTACTATTTTTGAGCTCTCCTCTGCCCAGCTTCGAGTTGGTTTCTATAGTTCTTCATGTCCACGAGCAGAGTCGATTGTTAAACAAGTTGTGCAAAAACGGTTTCGCACGGATCGTTCAATAACAGCTGCTTTGCTCCGAATGCACTTTCATGACTGCTTTGTTAGGGTAAGTAGCATACATTTATGGTTAATCTTTTCTATTATGTTAGCATATAGAATATATTGACGGGTCTAAATGTAAGACACATTAGTTTAATAAATTTTACATATGTGACATGCATTTATACCAGTTAGAATCTACACTGCCAAAGTATAAAAAATTTATCCATACGTTTAGCCCCTTTTTTTTGGTTATTTATACAAGATATAACAAATGGAACTTGAGGGATTTCCAACTATTTCAAGAGGAATTTCCTTGGACCCTTTTCGGATATAGTCATTTTGCATGGTAATCTTTTCTTCTTTTTTTTTTGGTTAGGCAACTGGAATTTTATCCATCAAAATCTATTTTTATTATTATTTTCTTTTTTGCAACTTTATGCCACAATGAAGTTTTTACAAGGTTTTTGATGGGCACACAATTAAAGGAAATTAAGTAATAGATGGCAGGTAGCTGTACATGCAGGACATTTTCAACGCGAATTCACATTTCATATTGGATGCAGGGTTGTGATGCATCAATATTGATAGATTCCACCAAGTCCAAGTCATCGGAGAAAGATGCCGGACCAAACCTAACCGTAAGAGGATTTGAGCTAATTGACGAAGCCAAGAGAAATCTAGAGGCTGCTTGCCCTTCATCTGTCTCCTGTGCCGATATCATAACATTAGCAACCCGCGATGCAGTCGCATTAGCCGGTGGCCCTGCTTATAATGTGCCAACAGGCAGGCGAGACGGGCAAGTTTCCGACTCCTCCGAAGTAAATCTGCCAGGACCTAGCCTTTCCATATCAGATGCAGCACAATTCTTCACCGCCAAAGGGCTAACACTCAATGACATGGTGGTCCTTTTGGGTGCACATACAGTTGGAGTTGCACATTGCGGTTTCTTCCGAGACCGGCTCTTTGATTTTCAGGGCAGAGGGAAACCTGATCCTACTATGGACCCTGCATTGGCTGCTAGACTCCTGAGGATCTGCGGTACACAATCCAGGCCATTGAATAGGGATCCAACAATTTTTTTGGACCAGAATACATCCTTCATTGTTGATAAGCAGTTCTATAATCAAATAAAGTCTGGGAAAGGGATCATGCAGATCGATCAAGAACTTGCCTTGGATAAGCTAAGTGCTCCTCTGGTCTCAAGATTGGCTGCCAATGACGCCCTATTTCAACAAAGTTTTGCAAATGCTATGATCAAGATGGGACGCGTTGAAGTCCTTGTTGGAAGAGCTGGAGAAATTAGGAAAAATTGTAGAGTTTTTAACCCAACAAAGCCTAAGGGCAGAACTGGCTAAAATCGTTGGCAGTTATTTGGATTTTCAAGGTTCCAAAAGGTGGTATCCCTTTGTTTTTTTTTTGTGAATTGGATTAGTTCTTTTATTCCTAGCTTTCTTTGTTAAGATGTCGTTTGTACATGAAATTTATATCTTGTAAAAGCTATACTAATTCAAATAAAGTGGTTTTCTTATGGTTTTTTATTTTAAATTTTTGCGTGTTCTTAAGGTTTTTATTTTGGGATTTTTGTGTTATTTTTTTGGGTGTCACTGTAGACGTGTACATAAACTACACGTGTTTAAAAGAAACTCGAATTTATATGCACCTATAGTTTCTTTAGAAACGTTAAGCATGTATAACTTTATTCCAAAATGGACAATGAATTTCATTTCATAGTCGTGTATACCATAGAACTTTCCATTTTATTCTCCTCTTCAATACAAATGAACCGATCCTTCATAATGATGGTCCCATCATCAGCTGAATTTCACTTATAGCACATAGTATGTCAATGAATAATTATAGGAATAATTTCACAAAGTCCCGTGGAGGCTTCTGCTAATTTCAACTAGCACCTTTTTAATTTCGAATATTTCTCTTACTTCATAGTTTTTGGAAACAAATTTACCCCCTGTGAGAAAAAGTGAATGAAAAAATTTGAAAGGAAAATCTAAAACCAAACGTCATTCTGAAATTACCCTTGAAGCTCTCAAAATTATGAAATGTAATACACTTTAAAAATGGAATAAAAAAAGAAGAACAAGAAGAAATTGGTCCAACATTCTTAATACAAAACAAGAATAAATAAGTCTCATATCTGTTGACCGGTAAGCCAATATAACTATTACCAGTGCAACGTTGTTTCCCGTGAGGAACTGATTAAAAAAAAAAGAAGCTCTTAATGCAACAAAAATTAGCATGCCATTTCCTATTGAATTAAGTGGTAATAAGTTCTTAGCTTTTAAGTGGAGCGAGCAAAGAAACTTAAGTCCTAGGCACAGTTCTCCAAAGCACAAGGATGGCAAGCTATATGAGAGAACTCTTTGCAACTAGCAACATACTTGCGGATCAACAATCGAATTTGTAGTTTTGGTCATAAAGCAGTAATGAGAGATTCCAGGAGCCAAAACAATGTATACTTTTTTGTTCAAAACAATGTATATGAGTTACACTTTTGCTGTATAAAATGCTACTTCTTCCATTGGAAATTTTAGTAAAATCAACAAGTACTAATATTTTGTAAACTCACTTTGATTTGAAGAAGTTGTTTCACTAAGGGTATTATAGACAATTTGGACCTTCTAATCATGATACTGACAAGAGAGGATACTGTAATATTTAAAATTAGAAAGGTGAAATTGTCGAAAAACTTCAAGGGAGATTTCTGAAATTATCCCATAAATGAACAAATTAATTACTCAATAAGACTAGGTAAATTATAAAAATGTAAGCTTATAATCTATTAATAAAACATCCTTGAATTCCGGGTCGTATCTTTCTTTAACTTGTGACTTGTCCGATCAGTTGAGGTATATAATGATATGATAATTCTATTAGGTTTTCCCCTTTATGATCGTTATATTCAAGATTAATTATAAAATAACTATAGAAATAATATCTTTCAAACACCTTTTATCTCAAATATGTTATATCACAACAAATGTCATAATAATTGTTTCAAATAATATTTCGAACGATCTCCTATCCACAAAATTATTAGTGTTCAAGGTCAAATAGAGCAAAACATACATAAGGTAGTAAGCGAAAACTCAAACAGCACAACAACTAGATTTTCATTGCCTTATGTAGAATCAAACAATTGTATCTTTTCCATTATTATTTCTCTCTATCAATCGTTTCACGTTTTTCTCATCTTTGACAGCCTTCAACCCCAAGATACAGTCTAACATCTTTCGGACTAATTAGTATTGTTTGTTCCTATGTTGCATGTATTACTAAAAATCAATCTCATGAAATTGTAAATGTCAACACCTTATGCATTAAGTTATCCCCATGGTTTTTAATGTAAACTAGATATGTGAATTAAACCTTCTACTTACAATTTCTTGTATTTTATCGTCCAACCCAACTCCAAGCCCCAACCAAACATAGAGATTATTGTTTGAATAAAATTAGGGTTAATTTCAAAAACCTTTCCTGAAGTTTTTGACAATTTTACTTGGCACCCTCAAATTTTAAAAAACTCACTTGGCTCCCCCATTTTAAACTTTTTGTAACATTGGAAACCCATTTCAAAATATAATATTAAAAAACTCATTATGGGAGGGAGAATACAATTTTATTCCAAATTTGCCCTTTTTGTGATTTCTTAATTATCATAACACACCAAATTTATCTCTTTACTTTTGTAAATTGATCAATGTAGTTCTTTAATGAAAATTTAAAAGTTGATAACAAAATCAAAAAACTCTTTAATAGTTTTTGTGTCATTGCGTTGAACAAGAAATGTTAAATTATTTAAAATAATCTTAAAAATAATTTGCAATAATTTACAACCATGAGAATACATTTGTGTTCCAACTTAACAAAAATACAAAAAGTATATATATATATATAATTTTTAGCATGCTGTATCTCTTTACTTTTCAAGCCATCAATTTGGGAAAAAAATAGAAAATTCAAAAATATGTGAAAGATTTATAAAACTTCTTAAATTTACTCAAATGCTTTATAGTAAACAAATATTAATTTTGTAACTTGCAAAAATTTTAAATAAACTTTCAAATATTAATTCTTGTTAATTAAAATACACACTAGATTTTGTCCAATCAGAATAAACCTTCATACCTTTTGTTTTTATTTTTTATTTGTTATCAATATACTCACTACTTTGGTAATAAAAGTGAGGCAACAAAAGGGCAAATTTGCAAAGACATTATATTTACTCTCACAAAATGAATTTTTTAATATTATATTTTAAAATGAGTTGCATGTGAGATTTTTTAAAATTTGGGGGTGCTAAGTGAAACTATTAGAAACTTCAAGAGAGTTTCTGAAATTATCTCACAAAATTATTCACATTTATCGTGCATGCCCATTAGTTTTGAATGCTTTTCAGATTAACTTCACTTTTTTAAAAATTTAAATCTTGAGATTTTGTTAGTGAATGACGGACTAGACTAAACTTTGTGTTTCGTTGCTATTTTTGCAGTTAAATTGTTTACAAATTTTAATTTTTTTGGGTTAAACCTTTAGATTACTTATCAATTATCATAGACTACATTTGAATCTTTTGTATTTTATTTTATTCTCCCTAACCATTCCGTAATATTCCGGGATGGTTCGACACAGTTCTACTTATTGTCTAGGAACATTCAATATGAACTATGAAAGAAAAAATCGAAACAAGTTTTATAGCTAAAGAATCTTGGAAATCTATTTCAGTCTATCTCAACTAACTCTGGCAGATTATAACTTAATGGCCACAACAAATTTGGTAAAATTGCAGGACCAAAGTACTCCTTCAACTAATTGACACCAAATCTTCGCCCAAACTACTGGCAGTAGCTATCCAAAGCCAGAAATATTTCAGAGACTATAATCTCAATCAATTGTTTGATTTTTTTTTTTTTTTAACTTTCAAGTTGGCATACTGCGTGCATGTATGTGCTGTGGTTATGCACAAGATTGCATGGTTAAGTGGTGTACACATTTTTCGTATTTTCCTGTGCACACTTCTAGAACCAATTCGCACATAGTTACAACAATATTATACAACAAAGTGTACACTATCCTAGATGTTCTAGTTAGCCACGCATGTGATCCCTAGCAGTGACTATCTCACAAGTAACTTATTTCTCCGAGAGGTTGTCAAGGTGAAAAGACTCTTGAATCCAAGAGTCTTTGATAAAGATGATTTCATCTGGGCAATAGTTCAGAAAATGAAGGCCGAATTCGATAAATATTAGGGTGAATGCAACTTATTAATGGCAATTGGTGCCATTTTGGATCTAAGGCAGAAAATGTGTGACGCCCCCACTTCTCCCTAAGGCGAACCAAAGGGTATCCGCGGGACGCCTGCCTAACTCTCGCCAGGACTCAAGCAACTCCATTCAACTTATAGCCGGACCACACAACAAAAGCCAATAACTTAAATACAATAAATGCGGAAGTATTCAAACCTAATAATAGTCATCCATTCACCAAACCACACGTCAGAATACAGATTTCATTTCGTCCAAGGGTTACATTTCCATACCAAAAGTAAAATTTCAAAACCAAAGGCATAACCAAAAGTAATAACAAGCCCTAAACAAAAGTACATCAGAGGGCTTCTCCATTTTACCTCCGAGTTCAAACCTGTTAAGGAAAACAAATCTACAGGGTGAGCAAAAACGCTCGTGAGGCCAAGAACACACATGCAGACACATAATTCAAATTACAAGCCCCAAATAACAATTCAGGTAATCACTTGCAAGTAAGTAATAACGCCGACAAAATGTAACCAGAAACAATTCAAGGATATGGAAGCTTTCAGGAGCTAAGTTCCACATTTGTCGATGTCATTTGTATATCTCCCCGTGATGACTCTCCGTCAACCGGGTTGATATTTTCATATCCGTAATTCACCACTTACTTCTCATCCGTCCACCATACACCACTTCGGGCCCGCACGACACTTATAAGGCGATACTTCACGAGTATGCCAAGCGAGATCTCTCAAGTAGATCAAGCTTATCATGTAATTCTCATGGCTCACCAAGGTTCCCGACCAGGCTCATGCCGGCTCGAGTTCCAAGGTCGGCCTATGAGTTTGGGCGTCCCCCGTGTATCATGTAAATGTCGAGGAGATTCACTCCATCGACGTATGCAATCATAGCATACCATTTCATAAATTCAAGCATTTGACAGGTTCAAACATGTATTTCAGGTCATATAAACCATGCAAAACATGTCAAACATGAGTCATTTGTTCCAAATGAGAACGAGTGCGATTAAGTACACACTCGACTCCATTTTTCAAAATCCAATAGACCGAGCATATAATCAGGTAAGTCAATCATGAATCAAGACTTTAGAGTTCAAGTAGGCATACACTTGACACTCACCAGTTATGCAAGTAAGTAGGTTGGAGGGAGAGTTCAAACTTCCACGGTAGGGTCCTCTTGGAGGTCCTCGTGTGTGCCTGAACATCGAATAGTAGACAATTATTATAGGTCCCCAAGTGGTGAGAAAGATTGGGCACGGGTAAGGTTCGGAAATATTTGAAAACTTCGTTTGACTTGTTTTTGAAATTGGATTCTCAAAAGGGTGTAGGACTTAAGTGAAAATCGGATTATTATCCTTAAAATCATTGGTTGGAATTGAGTACGAGCGAAAGGATTGCAAAACGAACGATCGAAATCGAAGGAGGGTTGGCCACGTCACAATCCGGCCGGAACCTGGCCGGATTGGAGGCAGTGGCTAACCTCCCTTTTTTTTCAAATTTGACCACCAATCCGGCCGACAATCCGTCCAGAAACTGGCCGGATTCAAGGCCGGATTCTGGTAAAATTGTTCCTTCGCGGATTTCCTCTGAAATTCCAGAATTTTCGATTTTTGGTCAAATCTTTGAAAAATCATAACTTTCTTTCTACTAATCGAAACTTGATGAATTTGGTACCGTTGGAATCGTCTTCAAAAGTACTAAAAGTCCTTAGAAGACATCATTCCATGAATCTAAGTGGATGGTATTCAAAAAATGAGCCTAAAGTTGCTGTTCTAGATTACCAGGATTGAGCCGGGGTTGGTTTTTCGCTAACTTTGGAAATTCGGCAAAAATCAGTCGTTGTAAACCGGCCCTTGAAACTTATAACTCAATTAGAAGTACAAGTAAAGTTTTGGACAGAACAAGCGGCTCAAGAATCGGAGTTTCGAGCACCCAGATATGATAGCTCAAAGTTGGGAGAAATTCAAGACTGTTACAAAATTTCCAGATTTGGTTCTGACTTTGGACCTTTCATTAAGTGTCGAATCGGACTTGGATTGACACCAAATTTTGCAGTATAATACTCCCATATGAAAGGTATCTCTCTATCAAATTTCATGGAAAAATACCCTCGGAAGGGTGGTCATTCAATCAACCAAAGTTTGGAAAAATCCTTAAGGCAATCTGTCCAAAACTAAGGTTTTCAAAAACGAGGCAGTTGCCGTGTATTGATCATAACTCCCTCAATTTAACTCAGAATTGGAAATGGTTGATAGTGTTAGAAAATAGATTCATAGGGCTACAACTTCACAGAAGAAATCGTTTTAAGTTTCAGCATGAAACTGGTTCAAAATCAAGCCTAAATTTGCAGCATCATCAAATCATTTCGGCAGAACGGAGAAACAGGACAGTCGACTTCAGATGAATGGTGTGGCTCACACACACGAAACCAGAAGGTCCATTATACACCGTTGAAAACATGGGAACGTCTAGTTTCAAATGCCACTAACGGCACTTGATTTCGACATTGGAGTACGGAGTTATGGACGAAATACAAACACTGGTCTGGATTACGGCGAAACCGTTTTCCAGATTACTAGTTTTTGAAATAAATTCGTTTGATCAACCAAAACTCAATATTTTCCAACGAAATTTTGTACACAACTTCTGCAACATGTAATCAACATAATCAGGCCATTAAATCCTCAGTTTCTGCATTAAAATGACCGAACAGAACAGGGGTAAAATGGGAACTTTTTACTTCAAGAGTTCAACAACGTTTCTGTCCACAATACACCTTTAATCTACTTCCTTAAGCTCTAATTCAGCAATAAAACCATCATCAAACATCATCACAGCCATCAACCCAAAGTGGGAGTTCATAGAGCCCACGTTTCCAACAATACAAGCTACTAAAGTGAAGATTCCAACTCAAATGTATAGATCAACTTCCATAAGACAAGTTCAAGGTGCTTGACTAGTACCTACTTTGATGACTGGTTTGGACAGATTTTTCGGCCCCTTTGAAGCTTGAAGAAACCGTGGATAGCTCCTTCCTTTTGCAGCTAAGTTGCCGTCCAAGTGAAAAGCTAAATGAATGTGGAGATTGGTAAGAATCTATGGAAGTTTTGGTAAGGATTTGGATGAGTTTTGGAAGAAAGAAATGGTGAAGCCTCGGTTGTCTCTTGCTGTCTAGCCGTCCATGAAGCTTTGCAGAAATGAAATGAGATTGAAATGAAGCTGCGGTTCTGAAGCCTTTGCGTACGAAAGACGCTTGACGTCAAATCTTTTAATACGTCAAATCAATTATAACTAGTACCCTACGCGCGCGTTTTGTGTTCGATTTCTCTTACGTTTGTTGCACTAGTGCACTAAACCTCTAGGGTACTTACATTTATATAAATATTATCCATTCTTAATTGTCCCAAAATAATGGTCCAAAGTCCCTCAATTAAGCGCGCACGTGCAAACACGTATTTCTAATTTAGGCGCAATAAAAATTGAAACCTTTGAAAAATTCTTATAACGATTGTACCACTAGCTATCACTTGTATAATTAAACCTAAAATTGTCTATTTTAGGACCATTGTATAGGTCTCAAATTTTGAGCTTATTGTACTCCCAATTGGCTAAAGTGTTTAGACACGTTTTCACTTTTTCGCTAAACAAGCTTTTAAAAAAAATAATTTTTGAAATGAGGCGCTTTAAAAATATAACGAATCTATAAAACCATGTACTTCGGTCTAATAAGGCTAGAAAATATTATTCGTGACAAAAATCCAAATAATTAATTAAGGGCAAATTACATTTTAACCCCCTGTGATTTTCGCAAAAACCACATAACCCCCCTGTGATTCAAAAAGCTATACATAAACCCTCTGTAGTTTGGGTTAAACTGTCAAATAGACGGAAAGCGCCTATCGTGACGATTCGCGGGCAAAATGTCCAAATTACCCTTATATAAATACAAAAAAGAAGCGGATGAAGTCAAATTCTCCCTTGCTCTGGTCTTTGAAGTGAGAAAGAGAGGGTTATCGGCTTTTACCTTCGGAGTTTGGAGAGGATTCGGTGACTGGTGGGCAGTGATAAGGGTGGTGGGGATCTTGCCTTGCGGAATTTGGCTGCTTTGGGGATTTCTTCTTACAGCTCCTTTCCTTATTTTTGTATTAATTCGCTTTTATTTTTTATTCCCTCCTTTTGAGTTTTGTGAAGGGGTTTGTTATTTATGGGTAGGGTGAAGAATTGTGTTGTGAAAAGAATCTGTCAGCCACCGGGGAGATATGGGCTTCTTCTTCTTTTTCTTCTTCTGTGTCTTCTATTTTTTTCAAATATTGTTTTCCCCTGTACAGAAATTGGGTTACTTTACTTAGCAGCTGCAGAGGAGGAGCATAGCTCAGAGCCCAGAGCTCAGCCGTAAATAGTCATTTGTAAGCAATCTTCAACCCATTGGAACATGGCCCAAAACGCTCATACATATTAAATGCTTCCGGAACCAAAGGGCATCTCCCTGGCGTTCTCAGCAGCTGCAGAAGTAAAACAATGGAGGAAAATGATTCGCAAGGGATTCTTCTTAACTCGCTGCGTAGCTCGGGGGTTCCAATTCCACCCGGAGTATCGGCGATTGAAGACCTCACGCCAGCAACGCTTTTCTTCATCTGCTCTCGATCGCTCTGCCTCATTGATAAAACCCTGTCGTTTCCTACATGTTTGCCGGAGGACTCCATGGCCAGATGCACGGATTGTTACTAGATCAGCTGTTCCTTGATGTTATAACTCACCTTCAGATTTCCTTCGTTCTCTATCTTGGTTCGGTTTCTTCACTAAACGTATTGCCTTCACCAACAAAGTACTTTCGGAAGCCGGAAAGAGATGAGGAACACAGAGCTAGGCGTTATTGGGTGCGTTAAAATGGTCCGGTTAAAATGGTCCGGGGTAATATGGGAATGTTTCTTACTGATGCTAGTAGTACAAGCGCGTTTTGCCCACGAATCGTCACGATGGGTGCTTTTCGTCTATTTGACAGTTCAACCCAAACCATAGGGAGTTTATGTATAGCTTTTTGAATCATAGGGGGGTCATGTGGTTTTTGCGAAAACCACAGGAGGCTAAAATGTAATTTGCCCATTAATTAATTGAGCCAAAATTAGGGATTTTAAAATAATAAAAATTTTCGAGTCCTCACAAAATGTGCCTTATAGAGTTTTCCTTCCCCAAGATTTATTCGTCTTTGAGTCAGAAGAAAACCTAACTAAGGTTCAAAAAGCACTCTTTGACTTGTATGAGACATATGTTGTTGTAGCTGGTAGTTCAAGTGAGAGTAAAATTGAATGCAATGGCGATGCATTTGATGGCTAGAATTCAAGACAACAAAAGTCTTCAAATTGGGATGATTTTGCTAAATATATTGTAGAAGTACAAACTTTTGGCCCCCACAAATCCGAATTGTTAGATTATCTCGATAAGCCTTGCCATCCAATTGACTCACATCCTAATTCATTTGACTGCTTAGAATGGTGGAAAGTCAACAACATCGCATGCTCGATTTTATCTAGATGCCCTCCAATATCTTGGTTGTTCTGATGACCACAGTAGCATCTGAACCCACATTCAGTGCTATAACTAGAGTGACTAATTTATATCAGGCTGCATTGGCTCTAGAAACGATCCAAGTGTTGTCGTGCGCTGGAGATTGGTGTAGAAAAATGTATGGGATCAAAATGAAGATGAAGGTGAGTTTTAGATGACTAAGTTTTACCATTTGTTGATAAGTTTACTACTTCATTTCTAGATTCATATTAATTAAGTTATATATATCATATGTGTATATTGCTTTGGTGTACGCAGCAAATGAGGACAATAAGGAAAATGACCTCCAAAGATTTGATTGCCGATTCAAATGTGACTCATATTTATTTATTGATCTAATTTGGTCTTACTTGAATGCTTAAAATTTGATATTATTTTGTCTTTGCCGTTAGGACTTGCTAGCGGTGCCAATGGATGGCTTGGATTATTGGAGAATGGAGAACTTTGTTGCTGTCTTATTGCATGCATTTTCCTCTGTTTGATTTGTAAATGTGGATTGGTGATTGTTCATTGAACTAGTTGTATTTGGTTAGTCAACTAGTAGTTGGACTAGTGAGCTAGTTTGAAGCCCAGTGAACCTCTAATAGTGATTTGCTCATTGCTATTGTTCTGGACTTGGGCTCATTGCTGTTGTTCTAGACTTGGACTAGATTAATTTGGCAACCTGACAGTACTTTTAGCTTCTTAGGTATATAATTGTACTCATCACATCACATTTCCGTTTCTATTATGGTATATACGTTAATTCACTTTGCTTGGTGGTTGTTGGACTAGACAACAAGGACATATTTGCAGCTCTGAACTAGAAATTGTAGCAGGCCACAAGATCGAGCTCGAGCATTATTCGAGCTCAGTAAGGCTCGCATTGATTCGATCTCTATGTGAGTCAAGTGCGAGTTCTATGAGCAATGCATTGAATTCGAATTTGACCTCTAATAATGCTACTTACTCGAGTTCAAGTATTCTTTTTGCATGTCCAGTCATGTCAAGTCAAGTTCAAGTATGATGATATACTTGATTTCAACTTGACTCGACTCAATTATAGCCCTACAAAGGCCGAAGAAGTATATGTTCCTTATCTCAAAGCACCATTAACACATCAGTATTCCTGTTCTTTTCTCTTCCCTTCTCATAAAACCTTGAATAACAAAATGTTTTCTTATGGTAGCACATTCCAGTGATTGATAGTTATGCAGATGGGATAAATTATCTTGAACCATCTTAAGATTTGGTGCTTTACCACATGACTCCCTTATGGTTTAATAACTTATACATAAATCCCTCATAATTTGCATTAAAGTATCACAATTAGTTTTTTGTTAAAACTAATTGTCAATATTAAAAAACCAATTAAGAAGTAGTGAAAATATGAATTTATCAGTTTATTAGTTTGACAGTTCGACTTTGACTTTTCAATATTTACCATTAGTTTTAACGATAAAACTAATGAAAACTAATGGTGACACTTTTGTCAAAAATTATGAAAGGTTTATGTATAGATTATTAAATTATAAAAGAGTGATGTGATAAAGCACCAAATTATAAGAGAGTACCCTATGCAATATGATTGATGAATACTACATTACCGACGCTTTTTCAACGCAAAACCACGGGTTTAGGCTATTCTGGAATTTTGTGGTAGGGGCGCAAAGCGTGCACCAACCTTTTGACAATTTTTGCTATTTGATGTCAATTTGATAGAGAAATGTGTTTGCTCTTGTCAAGGTAAAAAGGTCTTAAAATTGTCAACATTCCCTTGAGAGAAAAAGGGTTAGTAAAAAAAAAAAAACACAAAAAAAGTAGTTATTGTTGATGATGCATTGATGCACCCTTTTCAACAATGACTGCTTTTCATGTCCTTTTATGTTGCAAAAGGGACAGACCTAACTAATCCGCTGTGCCCTTTTTCGACATACCACCGGCATTTACCAAATATGCACGTTTTGTATACATTGTTTGTATTGCAGCTAAAAAGTAAAATTGATTGTGGCAATCAAAGTACGTGACTTTGTGAGCATCTGATTATTTTATTTCGTTGATCTTTTAGTTATTCCTATGATCAACTCATTGGTTTGATCTTTTAGTTATTCCTATGATCAATTCATTCGTTTAGTTGGGAGGTGCTTCAAGAAGAGGAAAAGACTGCCATGGGAACTCAAGAAATATATGTTAATTGGAGGTATAGTTTTAGATCAATTAGGAAAAACAAATTGGGAGTTTTCAGTAAATGTGAAGAGTTCCTCTGGTCTCTAGGTGAATTTCAGCACGGATGTGGTTGATTTTTTCTTGTTTTTTTATTTGGTACGGATGTGGTTTATTTGTTCCAATGTGATTCCTTGGCACACTAGTGAATGTCATTCAAATGAAATTTTTTTTTAAAAAAAAAAAGAAAGAGAAGAAAAGAAATTAAGAATGGACGCTTGGAATGCATTGAAATTTGGTTGTGTTTGGATTGCATTTTTCGTGATTTTTCATGAAAAAATTACTGTAGCGATTTGATGTATGTGAGGAAAAAAGGTAATAGGGAAATGTGATCACGGAAAACAACGTAATTTTCCGACGAAAAGCCGCAATCCAAACAAGGCCGATTTACATTTTTCAAGTTTCACCTTTTTTGGCTGAAAAAAAAATAAAGGATTTGGAGGACGGTAAATTAAACCCATAACAAGGCCCAATCAAGTGATCACCAACTTGGAAAAAGGCTTTATTGCGGTTTTATAGATCATTTACCAATAAGAGATTATTGATCTACTTACCCCAAAAAAAAAAAGGAAGAGATTATTGAACGCGAAAGTAAATAACCATGGTAAAAGGGAAAACCACAAAAATAAAACCTAATACGGATCCTGTTGACAAACGATATTTGCATTAACAGCCTCGGATCTTTGATGATTGACACAAGTTTGAGCAATGAAATTCCTATATGAACCTCTCTAATTCCTGTGGGTGCAAACTTCTTGATATTATCTCAACCTACAACTTAACGAGTTAGCAAACCAAAGTTTGCTAGAACAGCGTCATAATCAAGTGCGTTTCTTAATTAATAAGCTAATGTTGAATACTTAAGAGAAACCTCTAAAGTATTCAAATGAGCTCACCAAATGCAGGAGATAGACTCAATTTTGCTGGAAAATTTGACTTGTTCCTAATGAAAAACATTTAACCCTTATTTATAGGGTCTACAAGATATGAAACTGACTCAAACTAGGAAATTGAATGACAATCTCGGCCCATAAGTTTTCTTAAGCTGGCCGACACTTAAAAACTCTTAAAGTAACTAGGAAAAAGTCACTAAAAATAACACAAATAACTACTAACTAATTCGATGCACAACTTGAGACAAAACTAATGAAACAAATGCTGAAAATTTCGGTCCTTATGCGTTTTTTTACAAACAACTTCAGCAGTCTCTTTAGTGAAGAAATAGCTCCATACTTTGAAACTCCGTGCTCACGTCAAAACCACACTAAGGCCTTCACGTAAAAAAAAAAAAGAAAAAAAAAGAATCATGTTTCTCAATCATGTATGCACACAGCAAAAGAATCATTACACAACCAAAAAAGGGAAAAAAGGCTAAATAACGTCAATAAATCATGCTAATTTGACTGGCACTCATTTTATTTTCCATATTTGAAAAGAAAATGAGGAATTTCGGTTTTCAACTCGATTTTCATTCTATTTCCCTCAAAAGTGCAAGGACATGTCGTGTGACTGATATTTCAAAGTCAAAAAAAGAAAAAAATAGAGTTTAATATCTGACACATGGGCCACAGCCCATGACCACATTTTCTTTTAAATATGCTATTGATAGGAGCATAATTTTTGAATGCGGGAGTGCCCATTGTGGCATAATACAACGGAGAAAAGATTTTAGTCCCTATTTCGCGTTAATTTCTCAACTTTTGGAGGAACAAAACTCTTTTCGGGAGCGGCTGAATTTCGAAAGAAAATTTTATATATCTATATAACAAGAAAGCTTTTATGATGTCTGTCATTGTTCTTCCGGATGAACACAAAGAAATTGGTACCAGTCTCTTTAAAATACATGGCCTACAACTTGACCATTGGTTTCACATTTACAGCGATTGAAGGGTTTTCCTTTTTCTTTTTCTTTTCCTTTTCTCAAATTTCATGATAGTACTTGTTTACATGTCTAATTGCTTGGTGCCAGTAGGGATGTTCATGGACCGGTTACTTTGCAGGCCAAGTCCATTAACATAGCTGCTCTACCGGTTCACCGAAATGGTAAACCATATTCATCCAAGTTAATATTAAAGGGACCCTAAGCTTCCTAGTGCTTAATGCCTCGGTTTAGACTAAGGTCGCAAATATGTTGAGTCGAGTTCAATTTTGGTTTAATCGAATAGTTTTATAAGGGTCGAACTCAATGAGCTCTCAATATAAAGTTCGAATTCAAGCTTGAGCTGCTTAAAAAAAATTTATTTTATTTTAAAAAATAAATAAAATAATAATTTTTCTTAACAAATAATAAAATATTAGGAATATATATATATGTAATTTTATTGTTAAAATAAAAAATAATATATATAAATATATATAATCGAGTCAACTCACAAGATAACGAATTGAGTATCTTTGATCTCGAATTCGACTCGACCGAAGTCAAGTTGAGTTTTGACTCCAATTGTTCGTAAGCGGTTTGATTCGTTTGTAACCTAATTCGGACTTGCACAAGGAAAGCCATATGATTTATTAAGAGGTTGTTTGTTTGTTTGTTCAAAAAGATTATACTCCTTCCGTCCCACTTTGATAGTCTTGTTTTCCTTTTTTGTCTGTCCCAAATTGTAGTCCACTTTCTAATTGAAGAATGTAGTTGTATTTTAATTTTCCTAAAATACTCTTATTCAATGTAAGTTGTTGTTACTATAAACCTACCCCATTTAATGAGAGTTGATTCTTTTTTTACCATCAATTCAAGTTCCCATAAAGTTGTACCATATTTAATGTAAGGGTATTTTAGGAAAATAGCAATCTAAATTTATTTTTTCAATAAAGTTAACTACTTTTTTTAAGGGATAATTGCAGAAACCTCCCCTGAGATTTCTGACATTTACACTGACCTCCCCTCTAGGTTTAGAAATTGCATTCACCTCCCTTGAACAGTAACAATTCGTTGCAGAAACCTCCTTGACAGCTTTTGTAGAAGTGAGATAAGAATTTTCTTCCAATTTTGCCCTTACTTGCTTAACAATTATTATTTGTTTGACAATTGCTTAACTAATTATCTAATTAGTTAATAGTTAAACTAATTAACTATTAACTAATTATCTAATTAACTATTAACTAATTATCTAATTAATTAATTAATTAATTAACTAAAGCTGTTGTCTGTCCGAAACTAACAAACTATTTGCATGTTAAAGTAATTAACTAATTAACTGCTTAACTAATTAACTAACTAACTAATTAACAAACTATTTGCATGTTAAACTATATGCAGTACGCATTACCTATTTAAAGTATCGGCTCTTTATAGGTATTTTACTTTCAAACATTTAATTTATGATAAAAATATCAATGTTTGTAAGTAAAATTCAAAAACTGTTACAGTAATATTCTTACAAAAAGGGAGGGGCATAGGACCATAAATTAAATGTTTGAAAGTAAAAATATTGATATTACTGTAACACTTTTTGAATTTTACTTACAAACATTGATGTTTTTATCATAAATTAAATGTTTGAAAGTAAAATACCCATAAAGAGCCGATACTTTAAATAGATAATGCGTACTGCATATAGTTTAACATGCAAATAATTTGTTAATTAGTTAGTTATTTAATTAGTTAATTAGTTTAACATGCAAATAGTTTGTTAGTTTCGGATAGACAACAGTTTTAGTTAATTAATTAATTAGATAATTAGTTAATTAGATAAACAGAAATTAGTTAATTAGTTAATTAATTAATTAGACAATTAGTTAGTTAATTAGTTAAGCAGTTAATTAGTTAATTAGTTTAACATGCAAATAGTTTATTAGTTTCGGATAGACAACAGCTTTAGTTAATTAGTTAATTAGTTTAACATGCAAATAGTTTGTTAGTTTCGGATAGACAACAACTTTAGTTAATTAGTTAATTAGATAAACAAAAATTAGTTAATTAATTAATTAGATAATTAGGTAGTTAATTAGTTAAGCAGTTAATTAGTTAATTAGTTTAACATGCAAATAGTTTGTTAGTTTCGGACAGACAACAGCTTTAGTTAATTAGATAATTAGTTAATTAGTTAATTAGATAAATAGAAATTAGTTAATTAATTAATTAGATAATTAGTTAATTAGTTAATAGTTAATTAAATAATTAGTTAATAGTTAATTAGTTTAACTATGCAAAAATAGTTTGATTAGTTAATAACTATTAACAATTAGATAATTAGTTAATTAGTTAATAGTTAATTAGATAATTAGTTATTAATTAATTAGATTATTAGTTATTTAGTTATTTAGTTAATTAGTTAAACTATGCAGAAATAGTTAATTTAGTGTAATTTTTATTAACAAATGTTTTGTTGGGTTTGATGAAAGTACTCATCACATTCATTTGGTAAAATTAAATCATGTCAGGGGTACTTTAGTAAATTGACCCACTTTTGCCTATTAAATTGCCTCCAACTTTTGATAGGGGAGGTCAGTGCTATTTCAAAATTGATAGGGGAGGTCCATGCTATTACTATAAAAGTCAGGGGAGGTTTCTGCAATTATCCCTTTTTTTAAACTGTGTGAAAAAAGAAATAGAACTATCAAAGTGGGACGGAGGGAGTATTACACAAATCCAAGTATTGCGCATGGTCTAAGGAACAACATACTTCTTCAAGACCAGCAAAATCAAAACAGTATCTTTCCTCCAAACAATAATTTAACAGTTTAATTAACACCATAACATGTAACTTCATCGACAAATTCATTCCTGAATATATCCCAAAAAATGGAAACTCAAAATCTTTTTTTTTTTTTGACATCTTGAATCCGAATTGACGCTACAACTAAAACAAATTTGAATCCGGTTGAGACTAGTAATCGAACCATATCCGAGTCAACCAGCTTTCCAGCTGTTTCCAAATACCCCTAGCTAGGTGAGACTACACACGTGTGTCTCAGCGTTTGACTAACTTGTTGCAAAATCTTTGTTTGCACAAATCCTCCAAAATTTCATCCTTTTCTTTCCAAGCAAGAAATTTTACTAGCCTTTTTCCAAGAGCGATTGTATAAATGACACTTGAATTTGCTGCTAAACTCGCAATTACTTCAATAATAATTGCATAGAGCTTTGGATGAATACATGCTCAAGTTGATGATGGTTACATTCAAGGACGACCTTTTTTTTATTAATTTTGTGAGTATGAATATAGTGGACTGACTATTTTTTAAGCACATAAACCACACTATTTATTTGAAATTTTGTGACTTTGAACATAGTTGAATGATATACTGATTTACTCCAATCTGAGTTGCGTGAATAGCCCGATTGATTTGCCTAAAAATTGCAGAATTGGAACTACGGATTTACGTACTTGTGCAATTTCTCAAACTTAGGTTTGTAATGTACTCGGGTCAGAAATTGTTTAATTTTGATTATAACGAGGTATAAACTACTGGTTTTTTCATTCAAGGTTATGTGTATGCTGAACGTATTTTGGAATGGGAAGAAAAATTTTTGGACTGTAATCCGGGGCACTAAATATTAAGAGCAAGGGTGGCAATCGAGTCCAAATCGGGTTGGCGTGTCGAGTTGAGACCCGAGTATAACAGAAAATTCGCTGACTAGCCAACCCGAAACTTGACCCGAACCCGAACATTTCGGGTTAGCGGGTCGACCCAAAACTTAATTTTAATTTATTAATTTACCACTGTAAGACTAATTACATAATCAAGTAATACAATTTTAAATAAATAATCCCAAACCAAATCTAAAATAAATTAAAACACCGTAAAAGTGTTTTATCCCAAACAAAATATAAAATAAATTAAAACACTATAAAAGTAAAAAATAATATAATACATTATTTGTCCAAATATATAATAATTTCAAGTTCACACAAGTTAAATAAATTCATTTAGGATTAAGTAATTAATGCCTTTGGAAAAAAAAGAATAACTTAGTTTAGATAGATAAAATAATTTTTATAAATAATTTTTTATTCGTAAACAGGTTATCGGGTCAACCTATGCTTTCTTTTTGGGTTCATCGGGTTCGACCCGATTCTAACCCAAACCCGCGAAACTTCAACCCAAACCCATTAATTTCATGTTACGTTCGTATCGTGTTTTCAACTCGTGTCAGAAATTGCTACCCCTAATTAAGACCAACGCCTAATAGGTTATAGGCATATATCCAATGATTTGAAAATTGGATCGGACTAATCGTTTTGACTAGTTGAATCTTGAACAAGCCATGGCTAATATTTAGTTCTATTTTAATTAAAAAGTCAAATGAACATGTTAAACCCTATCAAGAACCGTTCGGATTGGTCAAAATCAGTAAAAAATGGGCCTTGAACCAATTTTTCATTAAATATTATCTTTTCTTTTTATATTAATTTAATATTAAAATAACTAAAAATTTATAAATTATTGAAATGAGGTTGAATCGATTGAACCAGTTGGATCGTGAACCGAAAGCTCATCTAGCACACTTGTTGATCCAGGTTTCAAAACATTGTATGTATGGTGGGTTTTGGAGCAAGCACCTCTCCATTACCCCTTCTTTCCAATTTCCTTCGCTACATATTTGGACGCAAGACACATATTTGGCGTAATTATCAAGGGTTAAGATTAATTTTCTTTAACCATGTTTGCTTAACCTTGGTTGAAGATGAAGTTTAACATCATTCACTTATTGTTTATCTATTTACAAAAATTTCCATTAGCTAGCATTCAATTATAGTTATCACATGGAGGTTATGCCTTTTTTAATTTTTTGATAAAAGGAACTGATGCTTGATTGCCCAACATTTGGAAAAATAACCCATTTGAAAAAAATACAAAGTATTTATTCTTAGTAAACATTTTATATTTCTCTCTTTTCTTTTTCTTTTAACTTTGACAAAGAAAAAGACACTATGATTTGACGATAGAAAATATCATTATATTCTAAGAAACATCTACATTAATAATAAAAAAATTCGTATGTCTCATATAACAAATTACATAGCTAAATCTACCATCTTTATTAGAAGCATGCAACATTTGGCACGGAAATAAAAGTAATTGTGTTAAAATTAATTTAGTTTTCAAAATAAATTGTTAAATTTGCAATTTGATTTTTCACCGAACCCAACAGCATGTACTATTTCAACAATTTTGGTACAATTATACTATTGTGTAGTATTAAAGATAAAAGAATGATCTCTCAATGCTTCAATTAATATTTTTTCTTTTAACTACATGTACTTTGGTCAATATTTTGCAATTGCAAAAGCTTTTTTTTTTTTTTTTACTAATTAATCGTATTAACATTGAAAATAGAATGGTCCACAAAAATTTTCTTTGATAAAAGACAATGTATAGTTAAGAGACAAATTTGCCCTTCCCAGTAGGAAAGTTGTACCATCATTTTAAATGAAAAGTATAGTTGAAGTAGTTTTTCTCTTCATTGCTGGACTTAGTAAGTTTAATTGTTTGTACTCCTAAATATTTTCTCTAGTTTAAAATATTTTTGGCTATCTAGGAAAAAAAATTAACATGGTTTGTACTAATTTAACCAAATAAAATAGAATCTACCATGAAGAAGTTGTTTTATATATGTATGATGACTATTAGTGAAATTATTGATCTTATAATTACTAAAAGAAGGATTTTTTTCTTTCATAATTCACGACTTTCTTCACTAACCAATTCTATCAAAAAACTAACATAGTTCATACAAAGTTTTCTTGTTGAAAGAAAATGCACTATACTAGCAAA
This sequence comes from Coffea eugenioides, assembly GCF_003713205.1. Taxonomy (NCBI): domain Eukaryota; kingdom Viridiplantae; phylum Streptophyta; class Magnoliopsida; order Gentianales; family Rubiaceae; genus Coffea; species Coffea eugenioides. The sequence goes on from NC_040040.1 coordinate 40,921,569, forward strand.
TGGAAAAATTGCGCCATCACCTAATGCGAGAAGGTACTACTGTAAAAGAACGAGTGTCCATCCTTCAACTTAATTTTAATAAATTATCCAGCAAAATTTGTTCGCTGTTTCGCAAGATTTATCACTGACCAACCTTATTAAAAAATAACTTAGAATAGTTACTACCAACTTTATCAGGTAAAAAAATTTAAGTCAAGAATTCATTTTGTATTACCTTGAGGCTTGAACAAATGATTTCCTATCAAGAGGCATACTTAATTTGGTTGGTTGTACTTACCGAATTAGTTAATCTTGCATGAATAATAAAATAAGCATAGTTTGTACAACTTTTTAGGGTAGAAGAAATGCAAAAATCAACTACGAAATTTGACCTGGTTTAAGAAACAAGGTAAGAGTAACCAACTCGTCAGATAAGTGATTTTAATTATCTGTACTTGTAAAATTATGAAAATTTTCAACATTTCATACAAATGTTCACCAACCAATACTATTAATTTTGAAAAAAACTACATTTTCTTTTGGACCAAATTGTTTGGAAAACATAGCATTCAAAATCATTTCATACTACAAAACTCTAATACAGATTGTAATTTTATCTATATTATGTGTTACATGAGACATAAATTTCTTTTTATTTTTAAACATTAAATGTATCTTACAAAAGGATGAGATTTTCTACATTGTCAATTCTTTTAAGAATTGTTGGAGTTAAAAGAAAGAAGGAGAGAAAATTTTCAACATTTCAAACAAATGTTCACCAACCAATACTATTAATTTTGAAAAAAACTACATTTTCTTTTGGACCAAATTGTTTGGAAAACATAGCATTAAAAATCATTTCATACTACAAAACTCTAACACAGATTGTAATTTTATCTATATTATGTGTTACATGAGACATAAATTTCTTTTTATTTTTAAACATTAAATGCATCTTACAAAAGGATGAGATTTTCTACATTGTCAATTCTTTTAAGAATTGTTGGAGTTAAAAGAAAGAAGGAGAGGAATTTGGGTGTTTTCAAAGAATATTGAAATTATTAATTTAATTTAATAAAATTTGGATCTAACATCTCTCTATATACATGATTTGCCAAAAAAAAAAAGAATAATTCTTATGTTATTACAAATGGATTAGTCTTCCAAATTTTGGGCAATCAGTAACGATAATTGAATGGTGTCAGATGGAAATTTCCTTAAATAGATAAACACTAAGTGACTGATGTCAACTTCATCTTCAACCAAGTTTAAGCAAACATGGTTAAAGAAAAATAATCTCGAACTTTGATAATTAATTCATACATGTGTCTCTCATCGACTTGTACATTGAGAGAAATTGGAGAAAGGGGGTAATAGAAAGAAGCCTACTCCAGTGACCTCATTACTTCATATTGGAAGGCTTTGGGTAGTTTACTCATGTTTCAGTGATACTGTTGGACTATGTTCAAATGATATTGATTTGCACTTTTAAGTCTAAAAAGTGTTGTTATTCTCTGTTCTCAGTCCCTTTTCAACACCTGCTTTTACCTTTTCTAAAGGGAAAAAGAAAAGCTAAAAGTAAAAAAATAGCAAAATAGGTACTATTAACTTCTGTTTCTAAAAGTCGCAAGCATTTTAAAACCGGGCTTGTTTGTCTTTAAATGAATGTCTTGTCATTTCAATCTCATAAAAAAAAATACAGTTCATTTTTATTGTTTCGAATATTTTATGTAATAAAGTTTACCACTTGAAAATATCTTACAAGTTTTAACCTGATTGAATAACTAAAAGCTCACTATCTCGTTATATTTTAAGGGTTTGGCTAACGGGTGTTCTTAGACAACTTATTAAGAAAAGCCTCAAGTGTTAATATTTTAGCAAAAGTCATACTAATTTGAAAAGGTTCATAAATACATAGATACAATAAATGTGAGTGTATGTATCCATATGGTAAGTTTGGCGTAAATTAGGTGTACTATCCAATGTTTTGAAAATCGAATTGGACCGGCTGGTTCGACTAGTCGAACCGCAAATCGGCTAAATCTCCAGTCCGATTCATTACTAGTGTTGACTTATCATAAAAATCGATCAAAATTGCAAAAAACCAGTTAGACTATTCAACTCGGATTGAACTGTGAACTGTGATTTTTTCATTTTTCCCATCTTTTTTTTAAATGAACCTAAAGTTTTAAACATAAAACTTATCTGTTGAATCTCTTGTTCCCAACCCTAATTTCTAAAAGTGTAACCAAACCCTTTCTATTTCTCACCCTCAAACTCAAAAATTGTCGTTTTCTTTTGTAGTTCTATTAGATTTTGTTTAATTTCAGAAGTTCCAATGCATTTTGTTTAATTTCAAAATATGGTTGCGGTTTGTGTAGGATTAAGATTTTTTCCTAATAGGTACAATTGAAATGAATTTATTTTTTTGAATTTACAATTTTAAAAATTTATTTGTGTTTAAAAATATTTAACTTTTTATCAAGTGATGTCTTAAATTGGTCCATGGGATTATATATATATATATATATATATATATAGTCATCAAACTCAGGTTGAATCAGTTCGATCGGTTAAATCTCGATCTGATCATTTTATCGGTTCAATTAACAGTTCGAGTTTCAAAACATTGCTACTATCGAGTGCTAATGCGAGCACCTGTTAGAAAATCCATGTTTTAATTATTTAAAATTTTAACTTTCTTATGTTTCCCATTGATTACTTCAATTATTAATTTCAATTCGACATCCCTAAAACTATTTTGAATCAAAATCTTTTTCGGACCGAACAACAAAATTGAAAAAAGGTCATCAAGGTAGTCTACCACAAAACATTTGTTTGGATTGAAGTTATTTAGGTAAAATTTTTAGAGAGTTCCCCAATACGTTTTTCCCATCAAAATCTTGATGGGACCGAACAACAAAATTGAAAAAAGGTCATCAAGGTAGTCTACCACAAAACATTTGTTTGGATTGAAGTTATTTAGGTAAAATTTTTAGAGAGTTCCTCAATACGTTTTTCCCATCATTTTTTATTTTCTTATTTATCTTTTATGTGAAATACACTCCATCACAAAAAAATAATAGAGTTAATAAAATTTCTCCCACAATATTAAACTCACAAAGTATTTTAGAACAAATTTGGCCAAAACGAAAAAAGGAAAATCAGTACACTCGCAATTGTATAAATTACATTTGAAAATAAACCACCCTACAATATACTGACGGTTATTTAAGTATACAAACCACCCTACAACATATGTGAATTAATTTACTATAACTTATGCCCTCTGGATAGTCCCATAAATTTACCTTATAGTAGAAAACTGCAAAGTAGGAACTACAGATTTACCTACTGATTGGAATTTCTCAAACTTAGCTTTGTAATGTACTACGGTCAGAAGTTGTCTAATTTGACAATAAAGAGCTATATAACTATGCTATTACGGTCATGTGTATATTGGAAAACTCATCTTTGAATGGAAGTAATCTTCAGAGGGCAATCCGAGGCACTAGAAAAATACTAAGACCATTTCTCTTTTCTTATTTTATAAAAATTTGGGTGAACTCAACTCCGATCACCACTGTAGGTTATATTATATCCTTTAGAATCATAGATTTTTTATAAAAATTCTTACATATTGTTGATCAGCACAACTCTCATTTGACAGAAAATAAAAAACATGACTTTTGTTAGGAATTGATCCAGCCAACTTGTACCCACGTGCTAAGACTAATGGGTAACAGGTAATAGTTGTATATGGTGGGCTTATTATTTCTTTATATATTTTGTCATACTGCTAGCAAGCTTTCAGTGGTTTGCCCATTTTCCTATGATAGTATTGCATTATTATCAAATGATTCTAAACATCTGATATTTGCTTTTAATTCAAAAAATGTTGTTCTTTTCTACTCTTCTCCATTCTTATTTGTTTTTTTACAACTTGCCTTTAACTTTTTCAAGGACAAAATAACCAAAATAGCACCTGTCATCCTCATTCTGAAAATCAGAAGCATTTGAAACCAGCCTTACCTTTGTCCTTAAATGAATGTCTTTCTATTTCATTTTAATTTGATAAAAAAGAACGTTCATTTTTCTACAAAATTTTGTACAATATAATATTCCAACTCTAAAAATATTTTATAGGTCATAAATGTGAGCCAATATTTTATTCGCTGTCTCCTTACATTCTAATTAATTTATAAAATGGAGTTTACACATTTTCCATTAATTACCTAGATCTTTAATTCAAATTGCCATCCTTAAAACAAATTTTGAGTCAAAATAATTTTCTAAGGAAACAGCAAACTAAAGGAAAAAATAATCAAAATATTACAGCACAAACAGAATTTCAATATTATTTTAAAACTTTATATTTGAAGAACTCATAAATAGGATTGCAAATGAATAGAGTCAGTATGAAAGTCCACTCGGTTAAAACTTGATATGAGTTCAATTAACACCGACCTTAACTCATGCTCGAGTTGACTTGGTGAACCAATTAAGTCAAGCTGTGTATATATTCAATTGGTTGGCTCATCAGGCTAGCTCAAATTTATATATTTTTAATTTTTAATATTATTAGTAACAAAATTACATGTATCTCCCAAATATTTTAATTATTTATTAGGGTGAAATATTAATTTTATTTAATTAAAAATAAAAAATTTATTTGAGCTCGAGTAGGTTTATATTAGAGCACGATTGAGTGCTGGTTTGAGTTCGATATCAAGCTGGATAAAATTGATTCAAGTTTTGTTTAATTTAGGCTTTATTTGTGCTTGATTAGATTTACATTAGAGTACGATTGAGTTCTAGTTCGAGTTTAACTTCAATTTTAATAAAATTGATTCATATTCAGTTTAATTAAACTAAAGTTTGACTCAATTCAACTTATTTGCACCTACTCAAAGGGCATTTCAGGACATATTCACCAAAAAAGAAAACAAAATTAAGAACAAAATACACTCTACCAAACGTAGCAGAATCAGAAAGGTGTTGGAAGTGCTTGCCTCATCATCTGACTAAGAAGACGTTACTAACTTTCATCTTTTACTCCATCCAAAATAATGCATAGCAAAGCAAAGTAGCTAACAGACAGAGATTTCACAAACAGACAAACAGATTCTGTTTTTTTTTTTCCCTAAAAAATCGAGAAAGGGTGAACAGTAGAGCAGTTACACAATCTTCCAAGCCCAACAGTGTTCAATTGGGACTCCCACCACCGCCACCCACACGAGCGGTTCTCGATTTCCACGCACACACATAGTTCTAGAGAAATGATATTTTGCTAAAAAATATGGTACCAATCCAGTCCCCAAATTGGACAAGGACACCCCAGATGATCTCATTCAGATAAAGAAAATAATTAGATAAATAAATATTTTCTCGAATGAAAGAATTTATCTAAGTGTACCTTGAATGCTGCTAATTTCACTTTACATCTTTTAAGTATACTCGCATTCTCATTTTCATTCCTAAACTTCACATTAAGATACTTTAATTTTTAAAGTATAAAATTTATCATACTTTTATTCTTAAAATATAAAAATTTGTCATACCTGAGGAACTAAAATATAACAAGTTGTAGTTTAAATACTAAAGTGAGGCATGCATTATTAAAGTGGCACATATTTTGTATTTTAGAGAATAATATTCTCACTTTAAAATTTAAGAATTAAAATAAAAATATAATTAAAGATTGCAAAGTGAAATTAATCCACGAGGAATATTTATCAATTTTTACTTCACATATACAATGAGTTTCTATTAGAATGTTAAAATGGCCAAATTTGAGTTAACGAAACTTCAATTACAGAATGTCACCTCCTGCATGCTATGAAAATTTTAAATTTATTCAATTGGATAATTAAATAACAAAATAATCGTTCTTAAGTTCTTTTTGGATTTCGATATATGTTGAATTTAGCCAGTAGAGTACTTAAAAGATTTTCCCTTGCAATGTTTATATCATACTTTCACAAATCTAGTACCAATATATTAGTAAGAATGGTTCCACACTTCAAAATAACTTATAAAAATTTGGATAGCGAGTACTTTAGAGGTAGAAGGGCTTTTTGTATTAATTTTTTAATAGTAAGAAAACTAATTTGGCAAAATATTTATAAGTAGGGATATTATAAATTTATATATATATATATTATAATAATTTAGAAATGATTTAGGCATATTAACGCGCAACCCTATAAAATGTGTCAAAAACAATATAAGGGTCAGAGTAGCAAGACAATTTTGTAGTCAATAGAAATAATTTGTTTGCATTTTTGTCTTAACTCTATCTTTCTTAGCAAAGGTCATGCTCTCCGTTCTGTTACCATTTCCCTGATCCTCATTATTCTCTTCAAAGTTTGGACGTTATTGTTTTGCTTTTACCTTTTCCTCTTCTTTTTGTGGTAGCAAATGATAAAGAATGTGACATCCTTCTGATTGAAGAGGAAACCCTTTCTTCATTGTTTCTTCTACAAAAAAATTAGTTATAGTTTTGCTTTTGGAGAGCAATGAATTTTCAGCACAAAGGAGATGGTGACAGCTTGCAGTGTGGCTTTCAAGGAGTGAACTCCTCATCTCCTCCAATCCCAAAAGTTCCCATTCCTATGGATTTTCCCTGGGAAGGAGAGAGTGATTTGAACATCAGAAGGGGAATGATTCAGTACTTGATTGCTGGTCCATCAGAACAGCAAGTGAAAATGCCTTGGTGTTTTCATCTAGTGGGAGATCATGGTAGGGAAGCACGGAGGGAAGATGATAGCAGAGTTGATCAAGAAACTCAAGAAAGTAAGAAAAAGAATGGTGGAGGACATACAAAACTTTGTTCCAGAGGTCATTGGAGACCTTATGAAGATGCTAAGCTGAAAGAACTAGTTTGTCAATACGGACCTCAGAACTGGAATCTGATTGCTGAGAAACTTGAAGGAAGATCAGGTAAAGACTAAGGAAACCATAAGAATTCTTTTTTTTTTTTTAATACAAGAAGCCATGAGATTTTCAAAATAAATCATCAGTCGACAACACGGGGTCAATTGGTTGGTCTTTATTGAATTTCTTTCCTGGTTACTTTTTTTTTTTCAATTGGGGAGGGCTGCGGGGTTTTTTGTTTTTTTGGGAAGGGGGGGAGGGGTGGGTGGGGGGGTAAGTGTGGAAGTGGATGCGGCTGGGTTCAATGTATGGGCATATTTAGTTGCTTAAAACTCTTTCACGTACAATGCTGGTCATGTTGGAAATTCGTGTTCTGAAAAAGGGACTCTATGAATGCCGAATGTGCAAAAGGAATTTCCACTAACCAAAAGTTGTATTTTCTGTCACCTCTTTATCTTTATCTTTTTTTATTATTATTATTAACTGGTTTGTCGATTCAAAATATTTCTATGCATTGGTGCAGGAAAGAGCTGCAGATTGAGATGGTTCAACCAACTGGATCCAAGAATTAACAAGATGGCTTTCAGTGAAGAAGAAGAGGAACGGCTCTTGGCAGCTCACAGGATGTACGGTAACAAATGGGCTATGATTGCAAGGCTTTTTCCCGGAAGAACTGATAATGCAGTCAAGAATCACTGGCATGTCATCATCGCCAGAAAACAGAGGGAGGAAAATAGTGTATACAGGAGGAGAAAGCCCTCTAGTTTTCAAGCATACCATAAGGGATTTACAGTAAATACTCTGCAGAATAGTGCATGCAATGGTTCAGATGTTTCCACCAATAATAGGGAGGAATCTGCCTCTACTTGCACTGATCTCTCTCTAACTCCATCTTCAAACAGAGTCTCCCCTGGCTATTTCACTAGCTCTGTTTCTGCAGAAAAATACCATTTTTTGGGTCCTGATTTGAATCAAGCGGGTAAGATCATCTAATTTCCACACCTCTGCAAGATTTTTCTTTTCTTTTCAATTGTCTGAGCGCTTCTTTATATACATATACTTCAATTCTTTAGAAGGAGACCTGTTGAGCCCTCTTTGAATTTGTCACGTTTAGAATGTACTAATGTTCCCACCGTCCATTTCTTCAGTATCTCCTGCAACTGAGACGTATTTTGAGTCCTCCTCCTGAGTTCATTTTGTCATTTTTGGCCCTTATGCTCACTTCATTATTGTTTCTTTTTTTTTTCAAAATACTTTCAGCATCATCAGGAGATGAAAGAAAAGTGATGAAAACAAGAAGTGCTGTTCAATATTGTCAGTTAAACAACAATGGGCCAATTGCAAAGGCAACAGTTACCATAAATCCATCTGCTCAGTCAGATTCAAGCTCGGAACTTTCTGCATCAGAGTCAGTAGCGAATAACGCCAGCACCAGACTCCTCCTCTTGAATGACAAAATTGAGAATGGAATTGAGAGCTACAAATTGCCATTTATTGATTTTCTTGGAGTTGGAGCCAGAAAATGATAGTTTAGTGGCCATTTGGTTTGGGGTTTGGAGCAATTGAAAGCTGAAAATGACTAAAGTGTAAAAGTTCTGAAGCTGTATGAATGCATTCTCTGCATTTTGCATGATCACAAGTGCGTTTGGCAGCACGAACTCTACTGTCTCATGTACAGATCAGTTGATAAAACTTCATAGAAAGCACCAAAAGTCCAAAAAAAAAAAAAAGAACAAATTACTCAGATAGCTACTAAACTTTTTCAATAGTCAAGATTTGGCCACTTAATTATTAATAGTATGTTTTTACCTATTGAACTATCAAAAATATGAATTTTACGCCATTCCGTTTCATTCTATCGTTAATTCTACCAGATCTAAGGGTCTACATGCCTTACAAGACATACTATTAATAGTTATATCTAACAGAGTTTATGGTAAAATCAAATAAAATGGTTCAAAATTTACACTTTTAATAGTTTAGTGAATAAAAATATGCTATTAATAGATGAATGGTCAAAAATTTAATTGCTACCTGGATAATTTGCTTTAAAAAATCATTCAATTTTAAACAAAAGGACGGAAAAAGAGATGACCAATCTTTCTTTATTGAAGTGCAATGTAGTTCATCTCAAGGAGAAGTAGGTTTCACTAAGCTGAGTTATCAAACAAAAACTCTTTTTCCTTGATATTTTAATGCAGTTATTAGTGTTTATTTTACTGTTTATCCTTTTTTTTTTGTTAAAAAAGGGTTTGGCATACTTTTGTTGACCCTGGAGAAGATATTGTGTGTTGCATAAATTTGCCCCATTTAAGGATAATTTGACAACTAAGTCTCTTGGCACCACTTTTGATGAAGGCAAATTTCTAAAGTATGCTTAGAAAGAGGGGGTTGGGCTGAAAATCAAGCAACAAAAGTATTGGAAAGTATATATCTTATCGAAGAAAATACTATTTGGAGGTGTAGGATAGGTATGGAAATTTACTTAAAACTGGCAATTGGCTTGTTGATTCGTGCAATAGATGAAATTACTCTTTTCGTTTTATTTTTAATTTTTGGTAAATAGTAAAAATTGTAAAAGTGATTTGAGTGAAAATGTTCAAGAATGTGACTGGAACGATTGACAAGGCTAACAAACAAATGCTTTTTTCCACAGAAATTTTCATAAAATCAATGTCTACAAAAAGATAAGTAATTAAAAGGGAAGCAAATCAGATATTAAAGACATAAGAAGAATACTCATGAAGTAGAGTATCATAAGAAGACTTGATGGGTATGACCATGTCTATCTTAGACAGATTATCTGGAACTTCAAGTCTGGGATTGGTTTGCAATTTGCAGGAAATTCCTAAACATGATTCAAAGTGGTAGTTTCAATGGGAAATTTGCCTCACAAGTTCCATGTCAGTCACTTAGTGCTGATATCCATTTTTTATTCAGGGATGATTTCAGAAGCCTCCCTTGGGATTTCTGACACTTTCATTGAACCTCTCTTGAGGTTTCAGAAATTATACTGATCTCTGTTATTAGAAATTTAGACCCAATTACTTACATGATATGTGGTAAAAGTACTACTCTATAGCTAAGACATCATGCTTTTATTATAGATGGATATTCAGCACTAAATAAATAAGTTTAACTAACTAAACCAGATTATTTCATCTCAAATTAGTGACCACAACTGCAATAAAAAAAAAAAGCATCAATTGCTATCCTAAGATAGTGTCATGCATAACTTAACAATGAAGGATAAATAGCCTTGTACACATCACTTGACAATGACAAGAACACACAACTTTATACGATTTGGTTGAACAATATTTGTTGAAAAATATAAAGGTTTGATCGTTAGATTCTGATGTTGGACAACATCTATGTGTCCTATTAAATTTTGATTCCAGAATACACTTGATGTTCTGTTTGTTATGTGTTTACATGATCTATGCAATTTTGTGAACTTATTTAGGTTAAGAGATAGGTAATATGTTTTTGAGAGATGTCTAACTTTTTTTATTAAATCTTGTGTCGAGACAAAACTGATTCATGCCTTTATTGCTAATTTGTTGACTAAGACCCTTGTGCTTTCTACACAAATACTTCACTTTTACGGTACCAACTACAATAAAAAGATCAATTCTTTTTTGCCCCAAATTTAGATGCTTACATTGATTATTTGATAGCTTTGTATAACTAGTTGTGACCTTAATATGCTATTGTAAAGGATTGAAAATATGGTTGTTGCAATTTGCATTAGCCATTGCAAATATTACTATTGCCTCAGGTTGTTGTTGCGTCTTTACGAATTGCACTTATTACCCCTGACTTTTACTCTTACTAGTTGTTTCATTTTTAACTGATACTACTTGTCAACAATTAAAAAAGGGCATATATGGGATAAAATTATCATCTCACTCTTCAAAATACTTTTCTAATAATAAATTTTTTTTTTACTTGAATTGATTTTATTACCAAAATCTTAAATTCAAGGAAGGTTAGTGTAATTTTCAAGACATCATGAGAGGTTAGTAAAAGTATTAAAAATCTTAGGGGAGATTTTTGAAATGATCCCTTTTGACACATCTACTATTTGAAAAATCATGAAAAGTTACAAAAGGTTTATAGAATCATATAAAACAAAATGGTCGAAGTAGATCAGTAAAATAACATAATCACAATATACTAACTTTAGATGCATTAAAAAGAATAACTATATTAAAGCATTCCTTATGAAGGCACAAAAAAAATCGTAATAGCATAAAATGCACTTTGTATTTAAGATTAGGCTGTTATTAAACTTTTGCAGCACATCATGGTGGGCTGTTCACAAAACACATAAAAGTACCTTCTCTGTTTTATGACGATCCTAGAAAAGTAAAAAGAAAAAAGGAATAGGAAGTACATAAAACAATAAGCGAGCAGTTAGAAAATAGCAAATGTTACTTGACAGATTGTCAACCAATAAAAAATAAAATACCTAGTTTAGAAAATATAAATTTATATAAAGTGGCAAATAGGATCATCTCCACAGGGATTGGACTGATTTCCAAAATAAATAGTAAAATGGGGGGATCTTAAAGAATTAAACTAACTAGCTAATTTAAACATAAATAAACATACAAGAAATAATTAATAACAAAGCAACAATAATAAAGTTCTAACCAAAGGAAAAATATCAAGAGTGGTTAATACAATTGATCATTGATGCAAACATAAATTCAAATATTCATGAATAAATTGGTTATAACTATCAACAAGTTCTGACAACCAGCATTTCGTTACTTTCTAGGTATCTAAGGTATGATCATTAGTTAATTCCCTAATTAAAAGACAACTGCAGGTATAAACATAAGATTTAATTTTTTTAACAGCATTAAGAATTAGAAAAGGCCAATTCTACTCAACAAACATACTATGAGAACTCATTTAAATTAGATCGTATGTTTTCTGAGACAAATCCAATCATGCTAGTAGCCATTAATATTAAAACTACCAAACAATTTCGAATTCAACTAATTTTAATTGATAATAAACTATTGTGAATAATCAAATATCACACACCTATTCAATTACACACAATAATCATCACACTTGTAATACAGGAAATATACAAATACCCATGAATATATGAAACATTAATAATAAATTAGATCTCACAATTATCGTAGACCCAAATCTTCAATTATCTTTTGATTAGAAAACTAGACTTAGCTACTCCTCAGGGAGAAATATAGCCAAAGAGAGAAAATATCAATGTTTTTGCCTTGGGAGAAAAAGAAAGAAAAACTAACTGCTATGACAATAAAATGCATTGAGAGTTCGATATTATATATCAACATTCTCACCCTAACAATCCGTCTGATAATCTCCTAAAATAATCCTAATAAAAGGGAATTATCTTCCCCTATGGAGTAAACTACTTTCCTAGATAATTAAAGAGAATCAATCAATTATTCTCTTTAATTATTGAAATTAATCTCAGGTCCCACAACTTCTGAATTTCACAGATTCTTCAAAACACGCTCGCGCTTTACAGCAGATAGTCTCTTTAACAACTCTTTTAAGTTCTTTTCATCCCAAATTCTAAAGATACCACCAAAATATAAAACATAAGCAGAATTTACCCAATAACACAATAACCTACTAAAACAAATAGAGAATTGATACAAGTTATATATCTATTAAGCACACTATCAAACTTTCCCACATTTAGACCATACTTATCCCTAAGCATTTACTAACCAAAAATTATAATCAAGATAGCAAGCACTTCATAGTATACTCTACGAACACAAACTATTTCTCTTACAATTTTTTAAAATCAAGATGCACAAGAGATAATAACCCTCACTAGGATTTTAGTGTATGTGCTAAACATTCAAAAATTATTTAGGAATTAATTAATTCTCAGATTAGCACAATGCAATGATATTACCCTAAATTTGCTAATATATCACAGCTCCACTACTAAACATGAATCTAGTGCAAAAATCCAAGGGACTTTACAAACGGCATAATGAGGCTCGGGTAAAGGTTGAATAAAAAGAAAAATTTAGGAATAAACATATCAAGGAAATGCTAAAAATGTCACTACATGAATTCAAGTACCAATCTTTGCACATATTTCGACATTCGAGTGTATCAACAATATTTGTCAACTATCACACAGATGCATGTCAAAGGACCTTGGAGAAAATTGTATAATATAAACACAGGTCCACACATCAAATATTTTTTCTTTTCAATTTTTTTCCTTTTTCGATTTTTTTTCAATTTTTTTGCTTTTCTTACTTGCATCTTGAACAACCTTCAAACTTCATACTATGTAGAAGTACTCAATTTTTCATGCAACTAAATATCATGTTCTTTTGACTCAGGGTCAAACAGAAAGGCATTGAAGCAACTTTTACATGGGTTTATTAACAAAGAAAAGAATTAGGCTAAAAAATGGTCTACTAATGGTCAACATGATCAAGGTGGGCTTTTTAAGAAAGTGAAAAAGGGTTAGATCTAGGTGCTTTTGTCATTTTAATGCACCAAATTCAATAAATTGAGATCTCAATACACAAAACAAAGCAAATTCTAGAATGTCAAACCTTATGTGATATCCACTCATCAAGAGAAAGTGAGGAAAAATAATTAATAAGATGCTTATAAGGCTCAAAAGCTCAATTAGTGGTTAAAATTTATTGGGTAAAAAACAAAAAAATCCCTGTGCTTAAGCTAACATACAGAAAAAACCCCATAGTTTCAAAACGTACAACACGACATCTCATGCTTTGAATTAAATTGAAAAGGTGACAGAAATCGGTAACATTAATGGAATTGACGTAGTGAAAACAATTTTTTTATACCTAATTTTTAGCAAATATACCCATTCTATCCCTTAGCACCCAATTAAACTCCCTTTGATGTCAAAATCCAATGAGTTTCTTTAGAGGAGTCCAACTAGTTTCTTGATTGAGAGAAATCCAACCAGCCTTTGGGAGAAATTAAATTAGCACCCAATTGAAGAGGAAGGTTAAGCTTCTTGGGGAATGAAGTGAACCATTGAGCTGCTACACAATCTTGGCTAAGGTAAAACAAAAACTGTTCTTAGGGTTTAAAGTAAGAATGTTGTTAGTAAAATTGGGGTTTTATCTACAAATGAAGGGAAATTGTATTGGAAAAAATTTGCCATGTCTTCCTCAAGCTCTGGAGAGGGTAGCAAAACTAGGGACCTACGATACTAGTACAAGATTTGTGAGTGTCAAAGAAAGGCGAAGGTGAAAATTGTCGTCTGAAAAGCCATCGAAAGGGATGCTATACTTTGTGTGTGAAATGGATGAATGTGGGTTTTGGTCATGGTGTAATCCCATAAAGAGATGAACAGACCAGGGAAAACTCTTTTAGGAGGAGGCCAACTATTGAAGAACATTTCCCCTGCTTGAAATTGAATAATGAAATGAAGAACTTGAAAGCACTAGTTAGCTGTTGTCTCATGGTATTTGTTTTTTCGCTTTTGCTTCTGATAATGATGATGATGTCTATGAAATAAAACAATGGATTTCATATGAATAAAAATGAAGCAAGTTAGTGGCATGTTTTGTTAATGAAAATGTGCTTCTTATTGTTCTGACTTTCCAGAAATTAGCCTACTAAAACAATGAAAGTGAACAAGCAATTATATAGAGGCTGAATAAGTAGAAAGCAAATATGCTTCCTGCAACTAAATGCTGCAACATTGTCAAATACACTTCTAGTCCTTAATCAGAATTGTCCATTAAAATAGTCAATAAATAGACAAAAGTTCCCCGCCAACCATAAAGTTTCCAAGTAAAGTAGATAAAAGCTTCCCATCAAGCATAAGCTGCCTCAAAAACTCTCCAAAAGTGTTCCACCAACCATAATAGCAAGCACAAACTGCCTCATAAGCTATACAAGTTTTCCAAAAACCATAAAGTTTCTCCAAGCAACAAAATTAAAGTGCCAAATACAAGCTAAAAGTATTCAAAGAATCCAGGCTCTATGTTAAGTGAGCTACAGCTGTCTAGATTTTGCTTTCTTGGCCCTTAGGTTGTGTAGAACATCGGAAATAGTTGGACTTGGGGCTCCTTTTGCTGGTCAAGTTGTGCCAGCAACCTTGTTACCTCCTTTCTTGCTACCACACATAGCCTGCAATTAAAGATGAAAACAAAAAATAGTTTAAGACAAAGAATGAAAGCTACATCTATAATCCAAAAATCTAATGTACATAATCGAACCTCAGATACAGATTGTCTATCAGGCATAGTTTTTGCCACACTTGTAATTGTTGGCTGTGTATACTACTTCCTAGGCCTACAACTTGTTTTCTAAACAGGTTCAGTAGTACTACTTCCTTCTTCTTGATGGACAAGTGGTTATGGGGGCACTATTGTTGGTGGAACTAATGAATCAACGACTAAACTTGATTCAGCTACATGTGCTTCAGCTGCCTATGAAAAATAAGTTCATATTAGTTGTCAATAAAATATTTTTGAGTAAGCAAATAAACTATAAATTTTGGTTCATGTTACCCAGTAAAATTTAGAGTTGGGATGAATAGCATTCTTGTAGGTCCTTGAATTATGTCTTGGCTGAAAATATCTCTTGCAATGTACAACAAGATCGTTCTTAGTTAAGACTTGAGCTGTTTTAGGCACCTCAGGTGCTCTTTGCCGCAATTGTCAGGTCTACCAGTCAATCTTCAAACAATAAGAGGATTTGGGGGTTCTTTTTCACATCTCACCTAGTAGTTATCTCTTGGGATAGGTGTGATAGTGTGTTCATAAGATCTCAAATAATTTTCTCTATTGTAGCAAGCATGCACATACTTAATTAAAGGTAATCTATGTACTCCTATTGCAGCACATGCATGAGCACAAGGATAGCTTGTAAACTAGAAATAACCACAGGTGCAAGTCTTTTCCTTTAAATCCACCACAACAAATTTTCTAGGCCCATAATCCACTTCATATTTGCTCTTAACATTCCAAGTGGGAATACACAGCTTGCCAAGCTTTTTATTTTTTCAATCTTTTTTGCAATGTTAGGACAAATTTTTCCTTGAAATTTTGCATTCCAAACCTTTTTCACTTGAATTCTTTGCATCAACCCTCTCCGGATCCGCACAAGCATCCCTATGATAGGTTCCTCTCTTACTTCTACAATATAGTTATTGAATGACTTGCATCGGTTATTCACCCGAATATCACATTTGCTACTTAGTCTAAAATGTAACTTGCTCCATAAAGCTAGTGGGATTTTTTGTAGCCATCCAGTTGCATATTTACATACTTTTTAAGGGTATTCATTGCTGATTTCTAGTCCATTTCATACTTAATTAAAGGTAATCTATGTACTCCTATTGCACGAGCACAAGGATAGCTTGTAAACTAGAAATAACCACAGGTGCAAGTCTTTTCCTTTAAATCCACCACAACAAATTTCTAGGCCCATAATCCACTTCATATTTGCTCTTAACATTCCAAGTGGGAATACACAGCTTGCCAAGCTTTTTATTTTTTCAATCTTTTTTGCAATGTTAGGACAAATTTTTCCTTGAAATTTTGCATTCCAAACCTTTTTCACTTGAATTCTTTGCATCAACCCTCTCCGGATCCGCACAAGCATCCCTATGATAGGTTCCTCTCTTACTTCTACAATATAGTTATTGAATGACTTGCATCGGTTATTCACCCGAATATCACATTTGCTACTTAGTCTAAAATGTAACTTGCTCCATAAAGCTAGTGGGATTTTTTGTAGCCATCCAGTTGCATATTTACATACTTTTTAAGGGTATTCATTGCTGATTTCTAGTCCATTTCATACTTAATTAAAGGTAATCTATGTACTCCTATTGCAGCACATGCACGAGCACAAGGATAGCTTGTAAACTAGAAATAACCACAGGTGCAAGTCTTTTCCTTTAAATCCACCACAACAAATTTTCTAGGCCCATAATCCACTTCATATTTGCTCTTAACATTCCAAGTGGGAATACACAGCTTGCCAATCTTTTTATTTTTTCAATCTTTTTTGCAATGTTAGGACAAATTTTTCCTTGAAATTTTTGCATTCCAGACCTTTTTCACTTGAATTCTTTGCATCAACCCTCTCCGGATCCGCACAAGCATCCCTATGATAGGTTCCTCTCTTACTTCTAAAATATAGTTATTGAATGACTTGCATCGGTTATTCACCAGAATATCATATTTGCTACTTAGTCTAAAATGTGACTTGCTCCATAAAGCTAGTGGGATTTTTCGTAGCCATCGAGTTGCATCTTTACATACTTTTTAAGGGTAATCATTGCTGAATTGCTAGTCCATTTCATTCCCACCACTTGTAGCACCCTTGAACAAGTTTTTCAGCTCGTTTCCTTCGAACTTTTACTTGAAATTCTGTTACATATGCTTCAAGCAGAATTTGTTTTCAGAATCTAGAAATAATTCATTCATTGCATGGACCAGCCCTTTTTGTCTATCTGAGATGAATGTCTAGGGTATGTTTTGTATACACAATTGTAGATCAGCCATTAGTCGTTTCAAGAGCCACTTCCATGAGTCATACCTCTCTACCTCTACCATTGCTACTGTTATTGGAACCATGTTGTCATTGCCATCTCTGCCAAGTGCTAACAACAGCTAACTACCAAATGCAGACTTAAAAAAACACCCATCAAAACAAATTATTGGTTTATAGCCATTGAGGAACACTACTTGCAGGCATGAAAGCAATAGTACAATCTTTTAAAGGTCCCCATGAACTATCTGTAGGCATATCAAGCTTAACTTTGATAGTGCTACTAGGATTTATGGTTTGGATAGTAGTTGCATAATTTCAAAGGTGGTGATATTGCTCCATGTTTGTGCCAAGCATGTTATCTTTTGCCTTCCTCTTAACTCTACGTATCTTAGCAATGGACACATTAATCATTAAATCTCTTCTAATATCATTTTAAAACCCAATCAAGTCACATTTTGCGTCACCTCTTATCTTGTCTTGTTATTTCATGCTCAAACATTAGGTTAATGCATGTTGGTGTAATCTGTTGCACCAACATGCATGTTGGTATTTCATGCGTGTTGGTGTAATCTGTTGCACAAGCATGCTCACCCTTCAAGGATTTGATCTTAAAGGTTGTCTATCTTGGATTGGTGTTTCACGAATCCTCTAAGAATAGCCCTGTGCACATTTGGCAATAATCTTTTTTGAGTAGTTTTTACCCAATTAGCCTCATATCCCTCTTTGACCAACCATTCTACCAACACATACTTAAACACTTGAAAATTGGAAAACTTGTGCCCAACCTTCACTTAAAATGTGGCGTTCGAAACTCCACTTCAAGGTTAAAGTCAAGGCATTCTTATTGTGCTTCACCATTAGATCCGAACTTGTCTAGCAATTCTTTATCTGAAACCACCGATTCCTTCCAATTTTCTGCGGGTATATATAATTCTCCACCTTTGCCAAAACTAGCAGCAATATTCTAATCTACTTTTGATTTTCTATCAACATTTTTACGGTTGAGTTCTTTAGCTTGCGATGAAATCTGAGATAGGTGTTGGTATGCAAATTGAGATGGAATCTGAGATAAGATGTGAGGTGAAATTTCTCTAATACATCGAGCCCTTCGAACTGCTTGCTTTTACTGGACTTCATTTTGTTAGTAATTTCACTTTTGGTAAGACTTTTGATAGCTAGCTTTGCAAGAAAGGAAAACACCTGATAAGGTTGAAAATGCTTGGAATGTTAGATAAACTCGTCTTTTGGTTTATTGCATTTATCCACATCTTTGTTGGCTGCAAAAATATCTTCATCCTCTATTTTCTCCAACTTCACCTTTAGCTATTCAACATCTTCATCATCAACAATAGTTTTCTTCTTTGTAGTGGTGTTACTAGCCTACCTTCTTCCTTTTCTGAACTCTTTTGACTGTTGTGGTGTTATGTACCCAACCATCGTTGATGTCAAAATCTTTATTTTTTTTGATGTTGTGGCAATATTTGTAGAATTTGGCTTTAATATAGTGTCCGCACCATGTTTTGGTAGTTTTCCAAATCACTCATCCTTACTGCAAGCATAAATTATCCCTATTGTCATCATCCACTGTGCCTTATTCATCAATTTAACATCATCATTGTCTCTAACCAGATGTAGGCCACTATCTAAGTCAACTACTGGGCCATAAAACCAAAAGGTCACTCTAGTCGCATGCTCATCCACTTTTTTAAACATTTTGCATAGGCTAATTATGGAGATCTGGTCTTCAACTTTATCTTTAAAGATGGCCATATGAGTTCCTATGTAGTGGAGAGCAGCAGGACATTCTCTGAGGCTCCCATGAAAATACATATGTATGTTTACTTTTCCCTCAGAGTTGTCTTCTTCTATTGAATATTTCAAGTAATATAATAAACACGTTTTAGTACCCCCAACTAATATGACTTGGACATTGATTATACACAAAGCCAAATAAATAGACAAGTATAAACATAGTCATTTTTAATAGCAAGGGATTCAGGACACTATTACCCAATTAACCGACAGAATCAAAGTCACCATCTCATATGACAATGATAAGGATAGAAATTTAAAACTTCTACACACAACTATTTATTAAATATCTAATTGTGACAATTATTTGAGTCGTACTCAAATACAAATAGATCATATGAGAAAGGAAACTTTCACAAATTAATTACATGAGTTCTAGTCAAACATAAACAATCAACCATTAGTAGAGTTATACTCAAACACAAACAGATCTTATGAAAAAAGGAATAAAATAAAGATAATACCAGCTTTAAATCCATCAAAATAGCACCAAAACTCATAAAATCAGAACTTTTCTAGGGTCAACACCCAAAGATCTTATCCTAATTAAGTAAATAACATTATCTGCCCTAAATATTGAAAATTAAATTAGCAAATCACAAATACTAACTCCAAACCTTAACTAACATGCATGAATTATGATATATATACCTATTTGTCTTCAATTTTACGCAAGAAATCTTCACGTCGTCGCTTTTTCCTTCGATCTTGTTGCTTGATTCAGATCAGAAACTGATCAACAAATCAATTTCTATTCTCTCTCCCTCTCTCTCTAGAGATGTACTCCTCTATCTCTCTCTTTCTCTCTCTCTATTTGCTTTGAAAGAATGAAACAAATGATTTTGTTCAACTGCCTTTGCTTAGTTATATTGGGGCATTTTTGTGATTTTGTCCATCCCCATTAATTTGATCAATTTTTATCACCTTTTCAATTTAGTTCAAAATATAATATGTCGTGTCATTTTTTTGCCCAAATTTATTAAATCTTGTATATCTATCAATTGAGTCAATTTTGAAGAAAGTGAAGCACTCATACTGGCAATGATACACTAGTCATACTTGCATACCTTGATTGCATTTTCACAAAAACATAAAAAAAATCTAAGAAATTATAAAATTTTGACAAATTGAAATTTTGAAAAATTTCATACAAATATTCCTCCCTCCATACCTAAATCAGTCATTTTCCTCAATGTATGAAAAAAAGTAAAAGGACTCTCCCAAACAAAGAATTAAGCACTGAGAGGGAGGGGATGAAAGGCTGGAATCTAATGTGGGCAAAGCACGTTACGAGGAAAACTCCCTGGTCAATGCTTAACCTTGACCGCTTCTTTGGTTTAGATGGAGTTCTACAATTTTTTGACATTGAAATGGGCTTGAGTGGGTGTTTGGTTGGAAAATTTGATTGTCTTCTTGGTGTCACATGTCGTAGCCATTATATAGAGTGCAAACCTAAAAGTCAATCAAATGTCGACTCCAAGAAACAATTTCAATCAATATGTATATGTCTTGCTGTTGGCCAAGTTTTTGTCTCTTTTTCCTTGTTTTAAATTAATTAATTATTAGTAGTATGGAAAAAGAGACAATTGGTATGCTTTTGTGCATCTTCAAGATGACAAAGATGCAGCGAAAGTGATCAGGAACAGCCGATTGACATTAGAGCAAACCAAGCAACAACCTGCAAAGAGAACTTACAGACGACAACAATGATGGTTGATTGAAGATCACTGAAGACAGTGAAGCTCATTTGGTAGCCAATGAAAGAGATCGGCAACAGAGAAGCAATGGTAAGTGAGTTACCTGAGATCTCTTTCTTGGGACATACTTTATCCTAAGAGTCACCAAGTAAGTAGAATCGCATTCATACAGCTCGAGATGTCTTATGATCAGGGCCTGTGGTTGACAGGAAGTGATTGATGCGTCCCTCCATCCCTTAATAGACTTTTGCATGCCTATTTATTTGCACACCTAGGCGTATAGTCGACCTACTACTGCATCCTACCATATTAATGCGACCTGAAATTCAACAACTTACTCCTTATTTCACTATAAATACCCTCTCTCATAGATCTCTTAAGATAATAGATAAGTCAATTAGTCCTCCTCATCTACATATTTTGGAGCTCCTACTTTTAATTAACATAGGCATCAGAGTCAAACTGGGGGGGTCGGCCCTTTCTTTTTCTCGCTATGTGCAGGAATTGTGGTCTCGGACTTGCTGATCTCGACTTTCTTGGGAATTCGACCTTGTGCTTTCACAATTGGTGCCATTTATGGGAACAAAATAAAATCTAGGTAACCGTGAAAACTAGAACCCTCGAACATCTAAAGGTTGAGTAGCTGATTTATGAGATTAAGAAATTCTTGAGAACTCACAGCCTCATGAGAAGGCTGGGTGGCAAAGTTTGTGGCTTCGAATCCAGGACTTTTCAAAGAGATTGTTAGACACATAAAAGGGAAGGAGAGGGCCGAATCTTCTAAGAAGAAATCCGAAGAAACTCCCCCAACCTCCTCTTCTGAGGATGATTCGAATGACCATCATCTCAAGAAGAAGAAGGAGAACGAAAATCCTTTGAAACTCAAAGGTAAAGTTCATTTGAAGGTGGCCTTCGTTTCGAGGGTGCTATTCAGGAACCTATTATGGAGAAAGGATAACAGAGAAGGCTCTCCGTATGGATTGGCTCTTTATAGGGACTACATAAGAGTCCCCCCCTTACTCCGGACATCAACGAGGAAGTTTTTCAGCTAATTTCAAGTTGCCCAATGTCCCTTTTTATGATGAAAAGGAGATCTCGAGGACAATGTTCATGCATTCTTATCGGCGTTTGGACTCTATGGGATCTTTGATGCGGTGTTGTATTGAGCATTTTCTCATCTTCTACAAGGTAATTGTCAAAAATTGTTTTAAAAATTGGAGTTAGGAAGCATATCCGCATTGGAGCAATTGGTGGATCAGTTTGTCCACCACTTGATTTCATCTCGACCTATCACCAAAACATCAGCGTATCTTATGAATATCATACAACAGTCGAATGAGTCCTTTCAATCTTATTTGGCCCGCTTCAATGAAGAGAGCATCTAAATTTTCGATCCCGTAGACCAAGTCATGATGGCTGCCTTCATTCACAGACTTAAGTCAAGAACTTTTAATGTGGAATTGCATAGGGACTATTTGGCCATTTTGAATCAACTCTGGTTGCGAATTGACAAGTTTATCCAAGAAAAGACTTCAACAAGGCAAGAATTTGGCCAACAACTCAACAGGACATAATCGAGAATGACAAAGTGTCTTTGATAGAATCTCAAAAGGAAAACTCCCATCTCTGACCAAGATCTTACTCCCCTCAATAGCACGTGAGGCCACATTCTATCTATGATGGAACAACAGAATTTAGACCATCGTCCCCCGAGGATGTTGGAAGAAAGGGAAAAGAGGAATCTAAACCTTACTGTACATACCACTGGGACATTAGGTATGAGACTGAAAATTGTAATGACCTCAAGGAGGAAATAGAGAACTTGCTCAAGCAAGGGTACTTGAAGCAATTTATCGATAAAAGGGGAAGGACTGACTCCCGAGATGATCGGCGAGAAGATCATCATGATAATCGCCAAGATGACCGATCAGAATACCAATCATACGATCGACCTAACGATCAGTGGCAGGATACGTCCCATCGGGACTAATCCCCCAATCCCTATAAACATTTGATAAGAGTTTATTATGTGTGTTTTTAAGTAGCATTTTTATGTTTATTTCTGGTTAAATTAAGAGTTTTTATGGTGTAACTTGCTCTCTAAACTTCAAACTTTTGCGAGTTTCATTTGAGCAATTTAATATGCAAATTTGGTTATAGTTGCAGGATTTGAGGAGAATTATCAACGTTTGATTGAGACGGATTCATTTGAACTCATTAGTACTTGATTCAACGATGATTTGGAAAGTAGAAGAGTATTAAATGCAAGTATTATTGGTGCATTGCATGAACAAACACTTGGAAATTTTAGTTATGATCTTAGAATTGAATTGGAGCAGAAAAGACATAAGGAAATGTCATAAAAGAGAAAATGTAGGCTCTAAATACGTGAGCTCAGGTTGCGTATTTGAAGCCTGCGTATTCTCCCCTGTTTTCTGTGACTTGTTCTGCAACTTACCCTACTTTTACACAGCTTTCCAACTCAATTTTCAGCAAATAATTTTGCCTGTACTTGATCAAGAGACTCTAGAAAAGTGCAAAGGAAATTTTATGTCATATCATTAAGCACTTTTTGACTCTCTTAACATTATATATGCAAGAATAATTGAAAAAGAGAGGGTCTTTAGTCATTAGTGAGAATTATTAGTTTAGCTAGGGAAATAGTTTAAATAGAGCATTTTTTTTATTCTCTATAGTTAGGAACTTGTCAGAAACATTTTGGAGAATTCATTATACAACTTATTCGTTGAAGAAATAGAAGATCTTAGGAGTTTGTTCATCATCTTGGTTAAGTTTTCTTTATCTATCTATTCACATGTGATTCAATATGTGTTTGTGTGATGAAACTATGTTCTTTCTTCTTTTATATCACATGAGTAGCTAAATTTCTAGATCTATGGAGTAGATGAATCTTGTGGTTACTTGATATGAGTTGAATATGATTTACATTCGTTACTTTTCGTATTAATTTGTTCATTTATACATGCTCATCACGTGTTTGGATTGAGCCTTATGCCACGTTTTTCTGAGCCTGCATATTCTCTTGCAATTTTTCTGCAGAAATGGTGAAATTTTTCAAAATTACAAATGGTACCCTAATTACTCAAATGAATTATAGATAATTCTTTTGTCAAAATAATCAATGTGCACACATGCAAAATGATCAAAATATGTATTTCAACCCTCTTTGATGAATCAAAAACAACTTTTACTCAAATTGAAGAGTGGAGTTCCTTGATCAAAATTCATTGTTTTCACCTCAAATGATCATCCTTGCTTCCATTTTCAATTCTTACAAATGAAAAATAACAAAATAAATTAAATACATGATTTAAATATAAAATCACACTTTATTAACATAAACAACCAAAATATTGGGTTGCCTCCCAATTAGTACTTTTGTTTATAGTCATTGACTCGATTCAAAATAATCGGTTCCTTAGGTTAAAGAAGAATCATCCAAAGGATAAATAAGTCCCTTAGGGCTGATGTTACCCACCAAATAGGGTTTTAATCTTTGTCCATTGGCCTTAAACCTATCATTTCTTACACTGATGACCTCTACTGTTCCATAAGAAAATACTTGAGTTATTTCAAATGGTTCCGACCATCTCGACTTAAGTTTTTTCGAAAACAATCTAAGGCATGAATTATATAAAAGCATCTTTTGCCCACATTGAACCATTTAGGGATAATATGCTTATCATGCCAAAATTTAATCTTGCCCTTTTAAATTTTGGCATTCTCATGAACATGTAGTTGGTGTTCGTTCAACTCGCCTAATTTAAGTAATCTTTTATCGCCTGCAAGATTAAATTTATGTTAATTGCCTTAATAGTCCAATACACCTTATGTTAAATCTCGATCGGTAAATGACAAATTTTTTCATATACTAAACGATACAACGTCATCCTCAAGGGAGTCTTAAATACCGTTTGATACGCCAAAAGTGCATCATTAAATTTGTTTGCCCAATCTTTTAGTGAATTGTTCACTGTTTTCTCGAAAATGAACTTGATTTCCTAATTTGCTAATTTTGCTTGTCCTTTGGCTTGAGAATGGTATGGAAGTGATATCTTGTGCCTACAACCATACTTGAGTAATATGGAATCAAGTTGTTTATTACAAAAATGCTTCCCTTCATCATTTATTATGACTTTAGATATACTAAATCTACTAAAAATATTCTTTTTGAAAAATTTAATTACCGTCTTAGTGTCATTAGTAGGTGAAATAATTGCTTCCATCCATTTAAAAACAAAATCTACGACTACTAAAATGTACTTATGGTTAAAAGAATGAGAAAATAGTTCCACAAAATTCATACCCCACATATCAAATAACTCAACTTCTAAGAAAGTAGTTAGAGATATTTCATTTTTTTTCTAAAAATATTCAATTCTTTGACAAGCATCACAATTTTTAACATATTCTCTAGCATCACAGTATATAGTTGGCCAATAAAACTCCAATTGCCATACCTTAACAATAATTTTGGAAATACTAAAATGATTACCCGTTTCTAAGTTATGACAATGATATAGAATATCATGCACCTCATTTTTAGGAATACATCTACATACCATACTATCAGCACAATACTTATAGCGCAATAGTTCCTTCAAAAAGTAACTTTTAACATCATGCAAGAAATTCTTCTTTTGGTGATAATTTAAAACCTTTGGCATTATTTCACTTACTAAATAATTGGTAAAGTTTGCATATCATGGAGAATTAGCAAGTGCTAGAACAAATTCATCCAAAAAATTCTTTTTAATTGGAATTTGATTATTGGTAGGAATGTACTCTAGTCGAGAAAGGTGACCCACCGCGAGGTTCTCCTATCCTTTTTTATCTTTTATTTCCACATCAAATTCCTGCAATAAGAGAATCCATGGGATTAGACGATGTTTAGCATCTTTTTTATGTAACAAATATTTAGGAGGCGAATGATCCGTAAATATGATAGCTTTAGACCCTATTAAATAAGATCTAAATTTATCTAAAACAAATATCACCGTAATAGATCTTTTTTTGTGGTTGCATAATTGAATTATGCCTCATTTAACAATTTGCTCGTGTAATAAATCATGTGTAATCTTCCTTTCCATCTTTTCTCTAGAGTATTCTTAAATTTGTAGACCATTTTTGGCAGAGTCAAAAATTGTATTCTTAAATTGGCGGTCAGATTTAAAAAATGCAGAGTCAAAATGTGAATTCAGGTCACCTTTTCTCAAGCCTACGTATTTGTTTATGTAACTTTAAGGAAGAAAACACAAGTTGAAAACCACGTTTTCAGCTCAAGTATTCGAGCAAAGGCTTTAAGGGACAAAATGCAGGTTTGCTCTTCATTCCCTTCTTCCTTCTCCAAACTTACGTATTCTCACAGATACACGCACACTTCACAAATCAACAATTTTACTCCATTTCTTTGCTATAAATCATCAACCCAATACCTTTTGACCTTTTTAGAGACTTTTTAACCGATTGAAATTCAATAAAAACCCCTCAAAATTCGGTTTCAAGTGATTGAGGGTTAGGGTTCTTTATTTCTAAATCCTTCAATTGCAGGTCAATTGGGGTGATTTTCATAGGATTTTTGCACCTTTAGCATCACTAAACATCTTTCTATGTGATTGAGATAAGTTTCCTCATCAAATCTTTGTATTTTGGAGGTTGGTAGTTTTCAATTTCCTGAACTTTCTGACATTTTCTAATTCGAATTTTGGATCATGTTTATTGATGTTTTTAGCTTCCAATATACTTATTGAGGATGTTTAAGCATGTTTACATGTTCAAATGTAGCAATTTGATTCTTTATTGTTTGTTAAAACTTTTCAATTTGCTGGATTAAATTAGAAAATTAGTTTGGATTATTATTGAACCCTTTAGATTGATACTATTAGCTAAAAATGGTTGGTTGATGATATTCTATCATGTACATTGCTTATATAGAGTACTTTTGATGAATTTTGTGATTTTTAGATAATTTTTGCTTAATCATGTTTAGGGTTAAATGTTATTTATTGTAGTTAATGGTAATTGCTATAAAAATAATTATTGTTAAAGTCACTAAATTGATCATATTTGTTGCATATTTTAATAAGTTGATGATTTAAACAAATAATTGGCAGTTTTGGGCATTTTTAATGTCATATCTTTCATGTCACAATTTTGGGGTAATTTGATTATTTACTTAATTGTTAATGACATTAGGATCTAAACTTCAGCTTATTTGAGCCAATTTTACTCCCTATTCATTCATGCTGATTCTATAAAATGCCTACGATTACTATAAGTGAATGGATTTTTCTTTAGTTGCTTTATAAGAATTATTTATTGGATTATGGGCGACGTGCGATTTTTATCCTTGTCTAAGAAGATAATTGCATTTTCTTTCTTAGGTACCATGGTGAGATGACGAAGGGATGTTATTCGTGAGATTTCTTCTTCTATTAGTGATGATAGTTGAAGGAGTGAGGAGATGGAAATGAGCAAGGAGATTGACGAAAGTGAAGAAGAGAGATTTCCTTTACCCCAACTTGTGATCAGGCGTCAATGGGAGAGCAAATCTTGATGCCCTGAAACTACAATCTTTGATAGCGCTAGATTCACAACTTGAAAAAATTAAGAGTGGCACAAAAATCATGCTAACTTGGAGTTCATTTTGAAAGCACATCCACTCGAAAATTGAGACAGTCTATCATATCATGGAGGCATTTAACCAATTTGGATGGGCACCAATTCAGACTTTGCCTACTTACTACTATCTAGATTTGGTGCGCGAGTTTTATGCTAACATTGTCAACAAGGCAAACTACAATGGAGAGTTGGTAGACTCTTGGGTGTGAGGTACTCGAATATACCTTACTCATGATCTCCTCATGCGTATTTGGGGATGCAATGATTCTGGGCCGGTTGTCAACTTGAAGAAAGAATTCACTGCCCCCAATAAGAGATGGAATCCCTTACATGCCATGTCTTCATTTGGTCTCGAGGACCAACCTTTCCGCTCCTCTCACAAAGAGACGATGATTGCTAGTGCTTTTGACACTTGTCATCACCTTATTATCTACATGACGGCGCACAATGTGATTCCAAAGAAGAGTGGCCACGGGAAGGTCTGAAAAAGTGACATCTACTTTTTGGACCACATGTTTCACAATAGGGAATCCTCCTACGCCCGCATCCCGTTCCCAAACATCATTATCAGCTACATAAGGATGATAGCAAGGAGACATATTACCTCTTTTAAATTTGGATTTCCACGTCTCATTTCTCTCATTTTTGAGTGTATTGGTGTTAAGTTAATCGGAGTTAATCATGTGGCCGTCCATCTAAGTGAAGAGCTGAAACTTTCAAACTTCCATGGGATGGCATCTCCACAGATCATATTATTCTGCCATGGGAGGAAAGATGACAAAAGGCACGTCATAACCAAAAAGAAGCTAGACCCTTCACATCTGCTTACCTCCTCTACCACCTCAATCCAATTGGCAGAGACTTTTAGTCGCCTTGATAACATAAAGCATCAGCTGGCCCTAGTTGACACTCGCACATGTCGTATAGAAGACGCACGTCAGTGACGTGCTGAGCAAGGAAACACGTGCTAACCTCTTGATGCTATTTTGCTTCTGCTTTCATATTTTCATTGTTGTTTTCTTTTTATATTTTCATTGTATAAATTTAATTTGTACTTAAAATTTTGTATTTCAGACTTGTGGTAGTTTTAGTAGGCTTTGATTGTAGATCGTCGATGGTTCGTAACTCATGGTTGAATTGGATTTCAACCACTACAATTGGGAAGTAACTTATTCTTACTTTCTATTATTTTTTTCCTATACATTGAGAACAATATGTATGTTAAATGTGGGGAAGGAAATGATGCTAATTAGTTACTTTTGTACTTATATTGCTTGAAATATTTAGACTTAATGTTGAAAATTTGACCTGTTTTGAAATGTCCATTTTTGGGTTTGCTGGCAAGGAGTTTTGTCCAGCATTAAGGGGAAACTCTATAAAAAAATGTTCGAAATCTTGTCCAAATTTTAAAAAATTTGCCCCAAAGTTTTTCATATCTACTTTACTTGAGTCCACAAATGCATGAGTAGTTTTTCATATCTACTTTACTTGAGTCCATAAATGCACGAGTTTAAGTCCCTTTTGTTTCAAATTTTCCTATAGAAGAGAGACGATTAAGTAATTTGACAATTCAATTCTTACTTGACTTGGAAGCAATTATTATGTGATTAGAACTATTACATGTGAGAAAATATATCTCGCAAAAGAGGGAAAACTATACTTAACATTGTGAGTACTAATGAGATCTCTCATCTTACTTATTTTTACAAATAACAGATAAATATATTTGCCAAAAGTAATTCTCTTCCTAATATATACCTTGTTGAGAGATTTTTCATGAAAAAAAAACTCCAATAAATTCTTATACTGAGTAACCAGGAGTCTTTATCTATAAATATCAACTTTCGCATAAAAAAGTATTTGAATTAGGAGTAATAAGTGAAATGTTGAGTAATCAGAGATTTTCATTTAAAAATAGCAATCTTCACGTCAAAAAACATTTTCACACTTTAAAGATAAATAAAAGATAGACAATGTGAACAATTCCCTTTGTAATGTTTGTGAAACTAACATCTCATTTTGAAGGAACAAAATATCTAATATGACTATATAATTTAGTTATTTGTGAAATTAAATAAGATAGAGAGATTGAATTTGATTGGATGAATTTTGGGTATAATTATTTCTCTTTTATATGGTATGATGAGTATTATGGGTGATATGAGTGGTTGCATAATAAAAGCTTGCCAAGTTGAGAAGAATTAAATTTTAAGTTCACTTGATTCGTTTCATTTCTTAAATCATTGTTGGATGACCTTTCCTATTGCTTGAAGATAAGTAATGACTTAAGTATGGGAGAATTTGATAAGAGTTTATTAAATGTGTTTTTATGAGGGCAATGGATGGGGATAGTGCTGCCGGCCCAGATGGGTTCACGGGCAAATTCTTTACCTTTGCGTAGGAGGTTATTGCTCAAGACGTCCATGATGCGGTACTAAGCTTCTTTTGTGGGGCAGAACTGCCTCGTTTTGTCACTTCTACCTCGCTTGTGTTGATTCCTAAGGTATCGAATCCTCAGGATTTCTCTCAGTTTAGACCGATTAGCCTGTACAATTTTTTCAACAAGTTGTTATCTAGAATTTTGGCTGATCGATTGGCTGGCATCTTGCCAAAGCATATCTCCCCCCAGCAGATAGGTTTTGTTAAGGGCCGCAATATAACAAAGAATTATTTGCTTGCTCAGGAAGTGGTATCGGGTATTGGTAAAAAAGTTAGGGGTGGAAACTTCGTCCTGAAGCTAGACTGTCTAAAGCTTATGACAGGGTATCATGGTTGCATATCATTGGAGTCCTATGAAAGTTTGGGTTTGGGGAGCAGTTTATAGATCTGATGTGGCGGCTATTGTCTAATGTTTGGTTCTCGGTAATTATCAATGATTCTTCATATGGATTTTTCAAATCTACGAGAGGGCTCTGCCAGGGGGACCCACTGTCACCGGCATTGTTTTTTATAGGGGCTAAGGTTCTGTCGAGAGGTTTAAACAACCTTGCGCTGCAGCCGGGTTTCTTGGGATTCTGACTTCCATATGGGTGCCCCCGGTAACTCATTTGGCATTCGCGGATGATGTTCTTATATTTGCGAATGGGTCCGCCTCCTCCTTAAAGGACATCATGCAGGTGCTGGAAGGATATCAACAGTGTTCGAGTCAGCTGATAAATGTTCAAAAAAGTGGGTACTTGGTTCATCCGTCATTGGCACCGACCAGAAAAAGGGTGATTGAGCGCGTCACGGGGTTTGTCTGGCAGGCCTTTCCCATACGCTATTTGGGATTTCCTTTATAATTGGGAGGTGTAAGTCGTCGTACTTTGGGGAGGTGTGTCAGGCAATTCTGCAGCGGATTTTGTCGTGGAAATCAAAGCTATTGTCTTCAGGAGGTAAGATAGTTCTAATCAAGCATGTGTTGTCAGCGATACCAGTCCATTTACTATCGGCTGCTGTGCTTCCTCGCTCAGTGTTCGGCATTCTAGAGAAGGCCTGCTCAAATTTCTTATGGGGTTCATCGCCTGACGAAACAAAGCTTCATTGGATCAAGTGGTCTCAGTTGTGTTACCCTGTTAAGGAGGGCAGGGTGGGGTTTCGGAGGCTTGAAGACGTCTATACAGCCTTCTCTTGTAAATTATGGTGGAGCTTTCGAACAGGGACGTCAGTATGGGCTGAGTTCTTGCGTGCAAAATATTGCAGAGGAATTCACCCCTGTCAAGCACAATTGACGCTGACTGCTTCGCCGGTTTGACGACGGATGGTAAACGTGAGCCGACAGGTCGAGCTCTCTATGTTATGGCTAGTAAATGATGGGTCTTGCCATTTTTGGTATGATAATTGGTTGGATAGTGGTGCTTTGTTTATTCGCGCAACAGTCATCCCGCATCTTTCGTTTCATAGCAGTATCAAAAATAGGATTTGGGTTGTGAGTCTATTATCTCACCTTTTGCCTAGCGACATTGTGTCTTCTATACTACACCACCCGGTTCCAGATGGAGGAAGTGCAGATGAAGTAATTTGGATGCCCACACCGTCTGGAAAATTCACCTTGGTGTCAGCTTTCCGTGACATCCGACAGGCCCGTAATACATCTATGGTTCTCTCTAAAGTTTGGCACACTCGAATTCCGTTGAAAGTGTCTTTATTTATGCTACGGTTGCTGATGGGGAGGGTGCCACTGCCGGATATGCTACGCTGCCTAGGGTTTCACTTGCCATCGAAATGTCCTTGCTGCCTAGGTGCATCTAAGGAATCTCTCGAGCATGTTTTTTCCAGGGGTCACATAACGTTGGACGTCTGGAATTATTTTGTTGGTTGGTGTGGTGTTAGGAGCTTTGGATCCTCCTTGTGCGCTCGCATAATTGAATGGTGGTTGCGGTCACAGCAGTCTGCGACACGGTAGTTCATTTGCTTTGTCCTTCCCAGTTTCATCTGCTGGCACATTTGGAAAGCTAGGAATAAAGCGGTATTTGAGGGGGTTTCGATGCACTCTACGACGATTTGCCAAGCCATTTTCTAAGAGGTCAAATCCTTTATAGAGATCCAGTTCAAGCATACGACTGGGGCGAAAACATTTGGGCAGTTGTATGATTGGGCGCATTTGTCAGCCTGTAGAGTCCAACGTGCTCGCTGAGAGGTGAAGGGGAGTGGGATGCTCATCCTTAATGTTGATGGTTGTGCTAAGGGGAACCCTGGAGTGGGTGGAGGCGATGGGGTTCTCCGAGATGTAACTGGGTTGCCTTTGCTTGCCTTTTCGGCCTTCTTTGGGGAGATCACTTCCCTTCATACGGAGATTCAGACCCTTCTGATTGGGCTTCAATTGTGTATCCACAGGGGCTATGGTAATCTAAGTGTACAATCGGATTCATTGGTCGTAGTTGGGATCCTGAAGCGGTGGTTCCAGTGTCCGTGGCAGATCCGTCGAGAGGCACAGCATATTTGGCAGTTAATGGATGATCCGGCTCGTTTCTCGCATTGTTACAGGGAGGCTAACACCATAGCGGATGCTTTGTCCAATATAGGCGTCTCTCATCCTGAACAGCATATCAAGATCTACGACAATTTTCATGCATTTCCGGCACTGGCTAGTGGGAGGGTCAGACTAGATAGGTTAGGAGTGCCTTCATTTCGGAGAATTAGGCGTTTGTAAGAGGAACTTGTGCTTGCTTTTCATTCTTGATGTGAGGACTCGTAAAAATTATTATTTTTTAAGCCTAATTTATGGCTTAATAAATTATTTAATTGGATTTTTACCACGAGGAATATTTTCTAGTCTCATTAGACCTAAGTACATGGTATTATAGTTTCGTTACATTTTTAAAGTGTCTCGTTTCAAAAATTATTTTCTTAGGAGCTTGTTTAGAGAAAAGGTGAAAATACGTTTGGAGAATTTTTGCAAATTAGGAGTACAATTAGCCCGGAAATTTGGGACATGTACAACGGTTTTAAAATAGGTAATTTTAGATTTAAGTACTTAAGTGATAGTTAATAGTATTATCGTTATAAGAATTTCTCGGAGGTTTCGCGTAATAGCGCTAAAATTGACGGTACGCGTTTTCACACGCGCGGCTTTATTTGAGGGACTTTAGACCCTTATTTCGAGACAATTAAGAGTGAATAATATTTATATGAACATAAGTACATTAGAGGTTTAGTGCACTAGTGAACCAAACGCGAGAGAAATCGAGCCCTAAACGCACCAAACGAGCCCTAATGAGGGTTGACTTTGGAGTGAATTTTCACCACTCATTTTAATCTTCTCTTGAAAGCTAACCTTGATCAAATTTCACTCTTCCTTCTCTCACAAACAGCCGGCCAGCCTTCCCTCTCTCTCACTCCCTTGCTTCAAAAATTTTCTTCACCAAATCAACCACAAAACTTCAATCAATCTTCACCAAACTTGAAGACCATCTAGCAAACTACTTGGAGGTTGGATCTAGCTAACTAAAGGGCTGCAATTCACGGTTTCTTGGAGCCTCTTGAGGACCGAAAATTTCTGATCTAAAGCACTAAGGAGGTATAACATCATCCTACACCTTAAACTTGGATTATGATGGTAGAAATACATCTTTAAGCTATTGCATGTGTATGGATGGCTTGATATTGTTGGAAAATTTGAAAGTGGGCTCTATGAATTCCCACACTTGGGTTGTTGCTGATTAGAGGTTTAATGTTGGATTTAATGGTAGTTTAGTGGTTAAAATGATGGATTTATGGAGTATTATTGTTGGAAACTCAAAGTTGAGGTCATGACAAGAAATTTCCGAAACTGCCCCTGTTTTGTTCGGCCATGATAAGGCCAATTTTTGGTGATTTATTGGCGTGAACCTGATGTTTATATGTTATGTTAGATGTGTAAAAATTTTCATTGGAAAACATTAACGTTTAAATGGGCAAATGAATTTATTCGTGAACTAGGCAAGCTGGAAAACTATTTTCAGATAACCCTGTCCAGCGGTAGGGATTTGACCATAATTTTGTCATCCGATGTTGAAATTGAGTGCCGTCAGTGGCATTCGAAACTAGACATCCATACCTTTCCAACGGTATAAAATGCGTATTCTGATTCCATGTGTAGGAGTCGAACCATTCATTTTAAGATAGCTGTCCTGTCTCTCGGATCTGCTGGAATGATTTGTCGAGGCAGCAAATTGAGGCTCAATTTCGAGCTGGTTTCTTGCCAAATTTCAGAACATTTCCTTCTGTGAACTTCTAACCCTATGAATGTATTTTCCAACGCCATAAACCATGCTCAATTCCGAGTTAGGTCGACTGAGTTGTGATCAAAACAACAACACTGCTCTGTTTTGGAAAAACCTACTTTTGGACTGATTTGGAATAAGACTTGTTGTGGTCTTATTAAATGAAATTCATGGTGTTAAACACCTACCAAATGCACGCTGAATGTTCCTTAGACTTTTCTTTCACATATGAACCATGATTGAAGGATTTTCTTAGCCAAACGATTGGATTTGGAAAGAAAAGGATTAAAGGCAGATTGCGTTAAGAATTTTTCTGAACTTTAGTTAGTTCGTTGACTACCTTCCCGAAGGTATTTTTCTGTGAAACTTGATAGAGAGATACTATTTTTATAAGGGTAAAATACTGCCAATTTTGGTACCAATCCAAGTTCGTTTCGATACCTAATTAAATTTCTAGTGTTGGAGGTTCAAATCTGGAAATTCTTCTCCAGTCTTGAATTTTCCCCAACTTTGAGCTACCGTATCTCGGTACTCGAAACTCCGATTCTTGATCCGCTTCCTTTGTTATAAAACCTTACTTGCAACTCTAATTGAGTTACAAATTTCAGAGGCCGGTTCGCAACGTGTGAATCGTGCCGAATTTTCAAAGTTGGCCGAAATCCAACTTAATTCTGCCTTGTAAACCGAGTCTGTACCTTCAAACTCATTTTTGAGCACTTTCCACTTCGATTCATGGAAAAGTGTCTTCTAGGAACTTATAGTACTTTCTAAGAGGTTTCCAACGGTATAAAGTTTTCCAATTCTCGACTTGTGCCGAGTGAGTTACGATTTTTCAAAGATTCATAATAAAACTGAAATTTTCCAATTTCAAGGAAATAGAGTTTTTCAAGAACTCTTTATTCTTTTGATATTATCTAAACGTTTTATCCCCGATTTCCTAGATAAAGACTTAAATACTTTTGAACGTTATCAAACCCCACTCGAACCTCGATTTACGAGTAATTGAGGTTCATTTTCACGGATTTCCCTCGATTAATGCTAGTGAACGAATTATTCCTCGATATTTGGGATATGAATGATAATTCACTATTATTTGCTCAGGCGCACACGAGGACCTTCAAGAGGATTCCCCGGTGGACGCTTGAACTTCCCTTGACCTTACTTACACCTAATACTTGGTGAGTGTCAGGTGTATGTAAACTTGTTACATGTTTAATTGTTATTGAAAATCTTGAAAGTGGAGTCAAGTGTGTACTTTACCACACTCGTTCTCATTAGAAATGAAATTTTAATGATTGAAATGCATTGAATGAATGATTGAAATGCATTGAATGAATGAAATGTATTGGTATGCTAGCTGCATATGTCGTTGGAGTGAATCTCCTCGACACACAAGTGCTTGGGGACGCCCAAATCTCATTGGCCAACCTTGGACTAGAGCCGACATGGGCTTGGTCGGGAACCTTGGCGAGCCATGAGATGTATAAGCTTGACTTAATGAGAGGTCTTGCTTGGCATACTCGAGTAGTATCGCCACAAACAAATGACAGGCGGGCCCGATACAGGGGTATGTAAGGTGAAAGGGGACAGGTTAAGTGGAGTTCTACGGACTAAACCTACCCGATTGACGGAGTGTCAATTCGTGGAGGTTATTGAATGCACAAGTGGAATATAGCTCCTGAGAGCTCCAGTATCCTTGAATTGTTTCTGGTTATATTTCTATTAAATTGTTAATTACTAAAATGCGATTACTTGACTTGTATATTGAGATTGTTATTTGAGTAAGGTGCTTGCATGTGTGTTCTTGGCCTCACGAGCGTTTTGCTCACCCTGTAGATTTGTTTTCCTTATCAGGACTGGACCCGGAGACGAATTGGAGAAACCCTCCTGATGTACTTTTGTTTAGGGTTTCTATTATCATTATGGCTACGCCTCTTGGCTTTGGGTTGTACTTTTGTATTTGGAATGTTGTACTTGGGCATGAGATGAATTTGGGTTTAAAGTTGTATTTTGAACACCCGATGTACGGGTTGGATAATGGATGACCATGTTTACTTGAACGCTTCCGCATCACTGTATTTATGTTTTTTTTGTACTTGTGACTATTAGATTAGTTATAAGCTTGAATGTTTTGCGTGAGTCCTGGCGAGAGTTGGGCAGGCGTCCCGCAGATACCCTTTGGTTCGCCTTAGGGAGAAGTGGGGGCGTCACAGTTAGTATCAGAGCACTAGGTTAGAGGTCTATATGGGAGACATATTAGATACTCTACCTTTAAGACTCGATATGGGATGACTTAATCATACCCTAAGTGATACTTGAGGCGAGCTAGCAACTAAGTTAGTCCTACCTCAAGTGACAATCGGGATGAACCAACGATTAAGTTAGGCATGCATTGCAGGACATTGGAACTAGATAGTAATTTAAATTTCTAACCCGAAAAGTGCTATTATTTTGCAGGGATGGAAAACGGAAATGGAGTTCCGGCGGCTAACGGGGATGGCCATGTGAATGGTCATGTAGTGCCGCCTAGGCCTATCTATTACCGAGCTTTAGCTGGGGAAGCTCGTGTACGCTACTCGCCTGATCCTCGATACCCCCGATGTGCTTGTAGAGTGACTTTTGCTTACCCAAACCATGTTGTACTGGCCTTGGACGACGAGCGTCGTCAGTTGGTGACTGCCAACTTGGACTTACAGGCTGAGGTGGACGAGCTACGACAGATGGTGAGCGCTCAGGGCGAGAGGGTCGCCGAGCTTGAGGAGGTGATTGAGGGCGAGGTTGCCACATCTGCGGTGGTTAATGAGGAGCTCCGGAGCACTAGAGCTCAGCTTACTAGGCTGAGAGAGGAGGTCCGTAGTCGGGCTTCCGATATTGTAGCTGATGCCACTAGACTAGTCGATGAGGCTATGGGGGTAGCTCAGGACTCTGAGGAGGATCCGGAGGAGGATCCTGAGGAGGAGGTTCCTCCTGATAGTCCTACTGTGGACTAGGTCTAGGCAGTTTGACCACTCTTTTGACTCTTTTGACCAGTATAGCTAGAATTAGCTGGGGTGATGCTAAGTGTTGAGGCCATTGTATTTTGCATGACTATGTGGTTTATTTTGACGCACTTGCTCTTACTTTAGTCTGCTGTGACTAAAAATACTTCTGTGGCACCTGTGTGCTATATTTTTGTGACTACCCCATGACTTGCTAATTGTATGAACTTGATATGCTAATGAATGTAAATTATTGTTAATTTCGATATTTTCTTGATCGGCTCCTGCTTTTACTTTGCACCGCATAATTTATTTATTTATTTCTTGCATTAGGCACGCCTAAGTTATGGAAGGGCTAAGAAGGGGTCGAGGCCGTGGTCGAGGCCGTGGGCGGGGGACTAGACCGGCCCAATCTCAGGGGAATGACCAGGGTTCGGCAACTGGACCGACCCAGGGCCAGGAAAATATAGAGGGTAATCAAGTGGCTACTGCCATCAACAGGATGACGGATATCCTAGAACGTTTAGCTGATAGACAAGGACCTGGACCATTTAACCAGCCTGGGGTCAGGAAAGAGGAGAGGATAGAGCCCTAGAGAGATTCTTAAAATTTAACCCGCCTAAGTTCCTTGGCGAGCCTGATCCTGAGGTCGCGGAGAATTGGTTAGAAAGGATGACCAACATATTCGCTGCTTTAGATTACACTGAGGATAGGCGAGTGAACTTTGCTGCTTTCCAATTTGAGGGAGTAGCCCGTGCTTGATGGGATCTGATAAAAGGAAAATGGGAAAGGGCTCAAACCCCTTGGACTTGGGAGAATTTCACAAGGGAGTTCAATGAAAAGTTTCTTCCGCCCTTAATCCAAGAGAAGAGAGATGATGAGTTTATTAAGTTGAAACAAGGAACCCTTACTGTAGCAGAGTATGAAGGGAAGTTCACTAAACTTTTCAAATATGCTCCCGAGTTAGTAGCCAATGGACGGAGGAGGATTAGAAGGTTTGTACAGGGACTTAATGTGGAACTTTAAGAGGGCCTGGCTGCAGCCCAAATCTCTACCTTTACTGAGGCTTTAGAGAAAGCGCAAAGGGTTGAGAATGCAAGATCTCAAGTGAGGGATTTCCACAACAGAAAAAGGAATTTTCCTAGTCGCACTTCTGGACAGACCAGTAAGAATGTACACCCTTCTAAAATGGGAAGAGGAGAAGGAGGAACGAGAACTGCTGGAGCTTCTAGGGGAGCTCTATCTAGAGGAGGTCGTAGCGGGACGACTCAAGTTAGGGGGGCACCTTCTGTTGGATCGACTGTGACCCCTCAAGTTACATGTGGGTATTGTGGTAAACCCAACCATTCTGAGAACGATTGCTGGAGAAAGTTGGGGAAATGTTTATTTTGTGGTAGTACTGAACATCAAATCGCCAATTGTCCAAAATCACCAAAGATAGGGGGAAATACTCAAAGGCCAGAAAAGTCAACTTCTAAGCAGACCAGTGCCGGAGGGAGCCGACCGAAAGTACCGGCCAGGGTTTATGCACTGGATTATCAACAAGTTCCTGAGGCAACTGAGGTGGTAGAAGGTACAATCCCAATCTTTCATCGTTTAGCTAGGGTTTTAATTGATCCGGGTGCCACTCATTCCTTTGTAAACCCTAACTTCAT
The DNA here is from genome assembly GCF_003713205.1 of Coffea eugenioides. Classification (NCBI taxonomy): domain Eukaryota; kingdom Viridiplantae; phylum Streptophyta; class Magnoliopsida; order Gentianales; family Rubiaceae; genus Coffea; species Coffea eugenioides. Next base: position 40,960,418 of record NC_040040.1, read on the forward strand.
GAATGGGATAGACTTGAAGCCAATTAAGTTACCATATGACTTGGAGGTTAAAACACCTACTGGAGACAAAAGCTTAATTGCTAATCTGGAGTACAGGAATAGTGAAATCTATGTAGGGGAACGAAAATTATGGGCCGATTTGATCGGTTTGACGATTAAGGGATACGATGTAATCTTGGGAATGGATTGGTTAGCCCGTTATAATGCTCAGTTAAACTGTAGGACGAAAATTGTAGAGTTGCATATTCCAGGAGAAGCAACCCTGAAACTGGATGTAAGGGGTAGATTAGCTTCGTCTGCACTTATTTCAGGAATTCGGGCTAGAAAATTATTAAGTAAAGGAGCTCAAGGGTATTTGGCTTTTCTTATTAACACTCCTAGTGATAAGGTGAATTTGGAAGACACACCGGTAGTAAAGGATTTTCCAGATGTTTTTCCTGAAGAATTGGAGTCTCTACCCCCGGAACGGAAAATAACTTTTAAGATCGATATGATTCCGGGAGTGGCACCTATTTCTAGAAAACTATATCGGATGGCTCCAGCGGAATTGAAAGAGTTGAAATTACAACTGCAAGACCTGTTGGAAAGGGGATTTATAAAAGAGAGTGATTCTCCGTGGGGAGCCCCAGTTTTGTTTGTTAAGAAAAAGGATGGGAGTTTGAGGCTGTGTATAGACTATAGAGGTTTGAATGACGTCACCATTAAGAATAAATACCCACTACCCCACATTGACGAGTTGTTTGATCAATTGCAAGGAGCTGTAGTATTCTCGAAATTGGATTTGAGACAGGGTTATTACCAGTTAAGGATTTTGGAGAAGGACATACCCAAGACTGCTTTTAACTCGAGATATGGGCATTTTGAGTTTGCCGTGATGCCATTTGGGTTAACAAATGCTCCTGCTGCTTTTATGGATTTAATGCATAGGATTTTTAACCCCTATTTGGACCAATTTGTAGTGGTGTTCATTGATGATATTTTGGTGTATTCTAGGAATGTGGAGGATCATGAGAAGCATTTGAGAATTGTTTTGCAAACTTTAAGGAAACATCAACTATACGCTAAATTTAGTAAGTGTGAGTTCTGGTTACAAGAAGTGACTTTCTTGGGACACATAATTTCTGAGAATGGGATTAAAGTGGATCCAGCTAAAGTTGAAGCTGTTTCGAAATGGAAACGACCAGAAAACCCTACCGAGGTTCGGAGTTTTATTGGATTAGCAGGGTATTACCGGAGATTCATTCAAGATTTTTCAAAAATTGCTGGACCCATGACTGAATTGACCAAGAAAAATGGAAAGTTTATATGGAATCCTAAGTGTGAGGAAAGTTTTCAGGAATTGAAAGGACGGCTGACAAGGGCACCTGTGTTAGCTTTGCCAAATGGAAAGGATAGTTTTGTAGTTTACACAGATGCTTCTAAGGAAGGATTGGGGTATGTTCTAATGCAAAATGACAGAGTGATAGCCTATGCCTCTAGGAAATTGAAACCGCATGAAGGAAATTACCAGACTCATGATTTGGAATTAGCAGCTGTAGTCTTTGCTTTAAAGAAATGGAGGCATTACCTGTATGGAGTGATATTTGAGATTTTTACAGACCACAAAAGCCTTAAGTACTTATTTTCTCAAAAGGAACTGAATTTGAGGCAGCGTAGATGGATGGAATTTTTGGAAGACTATGACTGTACAATTAAATACCATCCAGGGAAAGCTAATGTAGTGGCTGATGCTTTGAGTCGTCAAGTACAGGTGGCTGGATTGATGATTAAGGAATTTGAATTGTTGAAAGAAGTTAGTCAGTGGAATCCTCGATTGGAACCGAGGAAAGTAATTCTGGGAAACATTGTATTGAATTCTTCTTTGATGGAACGTATCAAGGAATCTCAAGAAAAGGACATTGAAGTACAGAAATGGTCGGAAAAGGGTAAAAAGGGGGACAAATCGGATTTTAACTTGGGACCGAACGGTGTATTGAGATTTCGGAATCGGATAGTTGTGCCAAAGGATGAAGGGCTTAGAAAGGAAATTTTAGAAGAGGCACACCGATCAAAGTTTACAGTACATCCAGGAGGGAATAAAATGTACCAGGACTTGAAGAGTCTTTATTGGTGGGAAAATATGAAGAAGGAGATTGCTCAATTTATCCAAACGTGCTTAATTTGTCAACAGGTTAAAGCCGAACATCAGAAACCATCAGGGCTTTTGCAACCTCTAGAAATACCTGAGTGGAAATGGGAGAATATCACTATGGATTTTGTATCGGGGTTACCAAGAACACAGAAAGGCCATGATGCGATTTGGGTAATCGTAGATAGATTGACCAAATCAGCTCATTTTCTGCCGATTAATATGAAATATCCATTGGAGAAGTTGGCCAGGTTGTATTTGGATGAGATCATTAGGTTGCATGGAATACCTGTCAGTATCGTATCGGATAGAGATCCAAGATTTGTTTCGAGGTTCTGGCAAAAGATGCAAGAGGTATTAGGGACTAAATTGAACTTTAGTACCACTTACCATCCCCAGACGGATGGACAGTCGGAGAGGACAATTCAAACTCTTGAGGACATGTTACGGACTTGTGTTCTGGACTTTGGAGAGAGTTGGAGTAAGTTTTTGACTTTAGTGGAATTTGCCTACAATAATAGTTTCCACTCTTCTATTCAGATGGCCCCGTATGAGGCACTTTATGGTCGGAGATGTAGGTCTCCAATTTGCTGGGATGAAATAGGTGAACGAAAAATTTTAGACCAGACTACCGTGTCTTGGATTGAGGAAACTAATGAAAAGGTAAAGTTAGTACGGCAAAGGATTCAAACCGCTCAGAGTAGACAAAAGAGTTATGCTGATAATCGAAGAAAGGATTTGGAGTTCACTGTTGGAGATATGGTATTTCTCAAGATTACGCCTTTAAAAGCAAGCTTGATGTCCGGAAAAGGGAAGAAACTACAACCAAGGTTTGTAGGGCCTTATAAGATTATTCAACGAGTTGGGAATGTAGCCTATAAGCTGGAATTACCACCGAGCTTATCTCGAATTCATAACATGTTCCATGTGTCTGTGCTTAAGAAATATCATCCAGACCCCTCTCATGTTTTACAACCGGAGAGTATTGAGATCGATGAAACCCTGACCTATGAGGAGAGACCGGTAAAACTTCTGGATCGAAAGGTGAAGGAATTGAGGAACAAGCAGATACCACTAGTGAAAGTTCTATGGAAGAACCACGGAGTAGAGGAAGCAACATGGGAAGTTGAAGAGATAATCAGAGAGAAGTATCCAGACTTGTTCATCAACCAAGGTAAATTTCGAGGACGAAATTTTCTTAAGGGGGAGAGGATGTGAGGACTCGTAAAAATTATTATTTTTTAAGCCTAATTTATGGCTTAATAAATTATTTAATTGGATTTTTACCACGAGGAATATTTTCTAGTCTCATTAGACCTAAGTACATGGTATTATAGTTTCGTTACATTTTTAAAGTGTCTCGTTTCAAAAATTATTTTCTTAGGAGCTTGTTTAGAGAAAAGGTGAAAATACGTTTGGAGAATTTTTGCAAATTAGGAGTACAATTAGCCCGGAAATTTGGGACATGTACAACGGTTTTAAAATAGGTAATTTTAGATTTAAGTACTTAAGTGATAGTTAATAGTATTATCGTTATAAGAATTTCTCGGAGGTTTCGCGTAATAGCGCTAAAATTGACGGTACGCGTTTTCACACGCGCGGCTTTATTTGAGGGACTTTAGACCCTTATTTCGAGACAATTAAGAGTGAATAATATTTATATGAACATAAGTACATTAGAGGTTTAGTGCACTAGTGAACCAAACGCGAGAGAAATCGAGCCCTAAACTCACCAAACGAGCCCTAATGAGGGTTGACTTTGGAGTGAATTTTCACCACTCATTTTAATCTTCTCTTGAAAGCTAGCCTTGATCAAATTTCACTCTTCCTTCTCTCACAAACAGCCGGCCAGCCTTCCCTCTCTCTCACTCCCTTGCTTCAAAAATTTTCTTCACCAAATCAACCACAAAACTTCAATCAATCTTCACCAAACTTGAAGACAATCTAGCAAACTACTTGGAGGTTGGATCTAGCTAACTAAAGGGCTGCAATTCACGGTTTCTTGGAGCCTCTTGAGGACCGAAAATTTCTGATCTAAAGCACTAAGGAGGTATAACATCATCCTACACCTTAAACTTGGATTATGATGGTAGAAATACATCTTTAAGCTATTGCATGTGTATGGATGGCTTGATATTGTTGGAAAATTTGAAAGTGGGCTCTATGAATTCCCACACTTGGGTTGTTGCTGATTAGAGGTTTAATGTTGGATTTAATGGTAGTTTAGTGGTTAAAATGATGGATTTATGGAGTATTATTGTTGGAAACTCAAAGTTGAGGTCATGACAAGAAATTTCCGAAACTGCCCCTGTTTTGTTCGGCCATGATAAGGCCAATTTTTGGTGATTTATTGGCGTGAACCTGATGTTTATATGTTATGTTAGATGTGTAAAAATTTTCATTGGAAAACATTAACGTTTAAATGGGCAAATGAATTTATTCGTGAACTAGGCAAGCTGGAAAACTATTTTCAGATAACCCTGTCCAGCGGTAGGGATTTGACCATAATTTTGTCATCCGATGTTGAAATTGAGTGCCGTCAGTGGCAT
>NC_040040.1:40973075-40985073 GCF_003713205.1 Coffea eugenioides
AAGTGCATAATTTGGCAGGCTATTTGAAACTGTGCGGGCCCCATCTCGACTACTAAATCCACTTCTCCTATAGGTTCTCTTTGTGCTCCATCAAAACCTCTAACTATGGTCCCTGAAGGCCTCAGCTTGATATCTTGCAACCCTAACTTTTCCAAGGTACTCCAAGGACAGATATTAAGCGCAGATCCATTGTCAATCAATACCTTTTACAAAATTTTTCCGTTGCACCTCACAGCTATGTACAGAGCCTTGTTATGTCCAATGCCTTCTGCCGGTAACTCATCATCAGAGAAAGTGATTTGTTTTGTAAATAACACACTCCCAACTATATGTGAGAAATTAGCAACCGAAATGTCCTTAGGGATTTGAGCTTTAGTCAACACTTCGAGCAACGCATCCCTATGCATATCCGAAGAAAAGAGCAGATCCAACATGGATATTTGGGCTGGCGACTTGCTTAGCTTCTCGACTACATTATATTCGCTTCTTTGGAGCCTTTTAAGAAAATCCAAGGCTTCCTTCTCAGTAATTGTTGGTTTAGCGGGCAGCTCGGGGTTATTTGTTTGAATCAGAACGGTAGCTCCAAACGGACTTGCATCCTCCCTGATCTAGTGACCACTGACACCTCTTTTTTGGCAACTGACTTTTCTCCAATTTGTATGACAGGTTCATCCTAGTTCCATGGCACTCGCTGCAAACTCAGAACAGGCTCCTGCCCTGGGAATTCGATGACCACTGGCTCCAAAGCCTTGCTCTCAGCTAGAGTGAGATCCAAAATAAAAGGCCTTTTATCCTCCTCAAATGGCACTTCTATTACAAATGGTTGGTCTGTGACCCCAAACACCTCAGCTTCCCTTGCCAATTTTTGGACTTGCTCCTTGTGAGCCCCCGCTTCCCCCAAGGGCGAACCCTAGGGTATCGGCGGGACGCCTGCCTAACTCGCGCCAGGACTCAAAATTTCAAAACAATAAAACTAGATAAACCCACAAGCGTACTATTCACTATATATCTAACGCCAAAAGAGTTCTATTTACATCTTCAAAAGTATCGAGTCAAACCACTCTAATACATTAGAATAACAACCAGCAGAAGATAGACCCTATGAAGGGTCCTTATACAAACCACCAAAACAAAAAACAAACATCCTAACTGTCCGACTATTACAATCAAACCTAACTATACTAGTGAAGGTGCCAAGAAGTTCCCCGCGTCGTCCCCTGCTAAGGAAAACAAAGGAAACGGGGTAAGCTAGAAGCTTAGTAAGTAAACAGGGTAAAAGTGTAAAATTTCACAATTAAATAAATAGCTATTCCACAAAATGTCAAGTCGAGTGCAAAAGTAACAATACAAAGGAAGGATACAGGTTGGCTCCAAAGCCAAGTCATTTGCCATGCGTGATCTCCTGTCGACACTCCGTCGACCATAAATAAGGTCCGTAGAACTCCACTTGTATACCCACCGAACACCTTATCACCCTCACTGGCCAGTCACCTCACAAACTTGCCCAGGCGAACGAAATCACAAACTTGAGCTTGAGTCACAAACTTGGTCCACATTCTCGGTGAACCGGATTCACAAACTTGGTGACCTCAGACTAAGTTGGACTGGCTTCGACCAAGCCCTGACCAGCTCGAATAGTCCATCTAGGTCGGAAGATCAACCCCAACTTACAAACGTCACCCCGAGCTACAAGCTCAAGGGGTTCGAACCCAAAATAATTCATGTATACACATCTCATAAAGAAACATAGGTACAAACTAGGGTTTAGGTCGAGTGTGATAAAGTACACCCTCGCCTAAGTTCCCATTTTATTCACATCAAAATACATAAGCAGTTTATACACATAAACGGCCTGAATACTTACTCAAAATACAAAAGTAGTACAAGAACAAAATCACTTCGTGCGTGTTCGCTAGTAGTGGGCCCCACCGGCTCCGCCTAACTCACCACTGTCTGAAATAGAAGATTGCATCACATATTATCACAAACGGCCAGTAACATTCCCAAAACAAGCAAAACGGCAAAATCGGCACATGCAAGTGCGGAAACGGCAAAATGGGCGCACGAGCGCGCGCGGAACGGCAAACGGAAATGGCCAAATCTGCCATCTCAAACCGTTTTGATCAAAAGTTAGGCTAGGAATGTCGGATCAAGGTGAGCGAGACACCATTTCGAAGCTATGAGGAAGGGATATAATTCTCATGAAGACACCTTAATCTAGATCTGAATGGAAGCAGGTCGAGATTATGGAAAACAGTACCAGAAATTTACGTGTTCGGGTGACGAACAGGGTTTGTTTGCTGGACCATAACTCACAGCTCACAAATCCAAATCAAGAAATTCCAAAGGCGTTGGAAATCTAGGACATAAGGTTATAACTTTCATGTTTGGACCAAAAGCTGAATCAATACAGAGCATGGAGAAAAATAGGTCCAAACATTCCTGTCAGAACTGTCCAAATTCGAAGGCAGTTCTGACAACCGATCTTGTTTTGGTCATAACTGGAGCTACGGGACTCGGATTTGGATGAACTTTATACCGTTTCGAAGCTGAAACCAAGATCTATATTTCTTATGAAGGGGTCAACACCCAGTTCGTACGTTATCAAAACGGATAAAGCAAGGTCAGAAGCAAAATTCAGAACGTACGCAATTCCAGGGTACAAAACAGGTGCGAGTGTTTTTGCTATAACTCGGGCTACCTCAGTCCAAATCAAGTGATTCCAAAGCCAACCGAAATCTAAGACACCAGTTTACATTTATTAAGAAGATGTCAACAACCAAATCAGAAGTATTCCTAACCAAATTAACCAATTACAGAAGCAATTATCAAGTTCGGATAGAAACAGGGCAGCAGGGGTATTTCAGTCTTTTCACTGGATCCGTTACTCCGATTGAGCTGAAATTTTGTAGGTACCTATAAAATACCATTCTATACAACTTTCATGTTTTATGCCAAGCCTAATTAGGCCTCTATGATGGTACAATAAAACCGGACAGAAGAAGGCTGAAATTTTCCAGAAATCTGGGAATTTTGGGATTCAATGAAACTTTCTTCATTTCTTGCCTCAATCCACCACCACAACCTCCTATATAAGCTTAGATACAACATATATCATCCATATAGCAAATATAGGCAGAAATCATCAAACCCTAACTTACATATATCACCTTAAAATCATCCCAACAACTTGTATCACAACTAATCTAACCAAAACATGAATTATATAACATCTTAATCAAAAATAAAAGAACCAAAGCTATGGGTTAGACCTTGTACCTCAACAAAAGAAGCTTGCAAGAGTAATACTTCACCTTCTCTTGGAATTTTTGTTTCCCCTAGCTTCCCAAGATCACAACTCATACTTTAATCGGTTTAGTTTTTCTTGTTTTCACTCATTCAAGCTCAAACCAAGATTGATTGAAGTTTCCTTTTCTTTGTTTTTCCTCCCTCAACTCACGGCTGATATGCAGAAATAATGGAGGAAATAGGTTGGTTTTTGGTGATAAATATGGTGTAAAGTAGTTAGTCAACCATCCAATGAAATACCGCCACTTGTCGCCACCAATTCCATTCATTTTTTCCCTTCTCTCTCTTGGTATTTAAAGTCAACAATTGTGGCTGATGCATGAGATATTTTGAGGGTTAATTAGCTGTAATAAAATAAGAAGATTAAGGTAATAAAGTAGGGATCAAGTGGTGTGTTCAATTGGTAGCGCGCGACACCCGTCGGTCCAAGCCGTTTGTCCTAAAATCGCATATACTTGAGTTTTTAACTTCTAATCACTAACTTATTATTATCACTTCTAATCATATAATATTTCCTCATCCAAAAGTCACTCTTAGCTACCAAATTTGATCCTTACTCGGTACCGAATAGGCACACTACGGAAAAATGTGAAAACCCTAATTTGCTCCAATCTTGAAACCGAAAAGTGAAACCCTACTTTTTAGGTTCATTTACACTTATAGTGGAATGACTGGGTAGTAGGGCTATAATAAATAAATAATTTCCAAATAAAAGGGCATTGTTAAGAAAAACGTGAGGAATTTTACAATTCCAGTGATTAAAATTAGGGTTTCAATTAAAATATGAGGGATTTAAGAAATCCGGTTAGTCACAAGTAAACTAGGGTTTTTGATTAAAATATTAGGGTTTCTAATCTTTTAAAACAAAATAAGGTTTTAAATCAAATCCAAAGAAATAGTATTTTCTTTACAAACAACCTCCTAATATTCGGGGTGTCACACTCCTCATACTCTGCGTCGTCCAGAATGACCCCAATGGTATTAGTGTGTTCCGGCAAGGGGTTCCTATTTATATTCGGCCCTTGTGCCTCCTTTTTCCTGATTACAATCTCTCCGGCTTCAATCATATCTTGAATTCTATGCTTAAGAGCCTTGCAATCAACAGTTGAATGTTCGGGTGCCCCTGAATGATAAGCACAGACGGCTTGTGGGTTATACCCAGCGTATATGCCATATGGATAGGTCGGAGGGGGCGTCGTGCCAATTTTTCCGGCGGCCTTCAACTGGTCATACAATTGGTCTAGAGGCCTGCCTAAATCGGTAAATGTTCGGCTACGGGCTTGGTTGTAAGGTTTAGGAGGTTGAGGATGGCTATAAACAGGTCTATTTGGGGGAGGAAATCTTGGGTTATATGGAGGGCGAGGTCGGTTTTGGGGTGGATTTGGTTGAGAAATTTGAAAAGGGGCTAAAGGTGGGTTAGGATAGCTTGGGCGAGGTCGAGGGTGATGGATATTGGTAGTATATACATGGTGCGGGTTTGAATAATAAGGGTAATGTGGTTGGTAGGTTGGATTGTGTTGGTATCGGGGTTTGGGTGAAGGGTTCTGGTTCCAAATAAAAGTTGCCTCCCCCTCTTTCTTTTTAAACTGCGGCTTCTTTCCACTGCTCCCTTGCCCTTGCAAAGCTTCTACTTGTGATTTAGGACAGAGACGTTAACAATTTTTCCGACTCTCACAAAATCATCATACTCTTCGAGTTTATTCACAATCGCAGCAAATGAACACCCGGTCATACGGAAGATTTCTTCAAAGTGTGGAGGATCATGCGCCTTTATGAAAGTGCGAACAATTTCATCTTCGGTCATCGGAGGCTCAACCTTGGCGGCTATCTTTCTCCATCTTTTGGCGTATGTCTTATGATCTTCAGATGGTCGCCTCTTGCCTTCCAAAGTAGTTCTGGTCGGTGCTAGCTCGCAGTTATATTCGTATTGTCTGATGAAGGCGTTGGATAGATCAAGCCAAGTCTTCACCTCCTCTGGCTTTAAGTTGGAATACCAATCGAGGGCGTCTCCTTCTAGACTCTCTGGAAATAACCTTAATGGCAAGTTTTCGTCATCCACTGGTCTGCCCAACTTGTTGGCAAACAAACGCAAGTGTGTCTTAGGGTTGCCTGTACCATCATATTTATTGAACTTTGGGGTCTTGAACCCTACGGGCAGCTGTACATTTGGAAACAGGCACAGATCATCGTAGTCTAACACCCCTTGTTTGCTTAAACCTTGGCTTTTCTTGATGAACTCATCGAAACGATCCAACCGCTTAAGTAGCTTCATATCCACCGGGGCAGACGACTCTCCCACTTCTGGCTTGGTTTGAACAGTGTGCTCTGGCACAACAGGCTCTGCGGTAGTCTGATAAAAAGTTTGTGGATCCAGAGGCATGTTTGGACCACCTTGAGGCTGAAATCCTTGCCCATAGGAAGGATAGAACGGAGGATTTTGAGTATAAGTATACTGCGGGTTGAAAACTCCCTCAAAAGTGGTTTGAATTGGAGGAATGACAAATGGTTCGGATTCCGGTTGTTTGACGGGCGCAGGCTCGGGTTGCACTCCGCTACTAATGAGCTCGTCGATCAACTTCTTTTGGGCGGCCATTTCAGATGTCATTTCCCAAAATTTGGTGAGTAATTCAGTCAACTGATCCCCGGGACTTGTGGCTTCCGGCTGGGTAGTTGCAGCGGTCTTATCAGACGATTCTGGCTGAGTACTCATGTCTACACGATTCCTTTGGGCTTTACTTCGGGATCGCGTAATAATGGGGCTTTTCCGAGAAGCTATTTTGAAACTTTACCTGAGGATGCAAAAGACATCTTTAGATAAACCAATCGTTACTAGATTTCTGCAACTGATTCAAAGGAGAAAAAGAAAAAGACATGAGTTAGTGATTGTTCAAACAATTCAGATGCATGTCCTATGGGGGGACCTTTTTGTGCCAAGGGTAGGCCTAGCATGATGCAAGCCTTCGGGGTAAAATCCCATTTCCAAACATGTAAGTGAATTTAGAACTTTGAAATGGAAAGCTTCTCATAAAATGTGGAAGAGTTCAATCTTTCTTTACAACCTCGTCAATGGTCTTAGTAACCATGTTTACAAAATCCCTATGTCTCAAGAGACTTGTACTTTGTGATTCTCTAGAGCTCCCTAAACTGAGCTTACGAGCTCCTTCCCTAATCCTGTCAAGGGCATCTATGGCTTCCTCTAGTTTCTCATTCTTCTTTTTCTCCCTCCTCAACTGCACTTGGGTATCTTCTAAAACTTTGTTGGCCATTATGAGCTGGGCTTGAGATTCCTCTAATTCTTTCCTTAGCTTCTCCATTTGTTCTTCGGGACTGGCTGATGCTGATTGTTGCCTTGCCCTATCATGTTCCACCTTTTGTTTGATCCATTCATTGTACCCAGGCATAATTGCAAGTGCCATCTTGTTTACCAATTCCAACTGCAAATTCTCAAGACCTTGCAAATTTCCCCAAGCCTCTAATACCATACTTCGACTCTCGGTCACCGTACCCAATCTAAGATCTTCAACCCCTTGTACCATAGGAATGCTTTGCGGGTATCCAAACTGTCTCATAACCCTTTGTGGAATATAGGCGACTAGACCATTAACTCCAGCTAGAGGGATGAAGTCATGTTGAGTGGTCCTAAAAGCTGGGTCTCTAACCTTGGTCAAATCTAGAACCCACTGCACTTTTTCTGGTGTCAAATTGTTGAACTCCTCAATAAACTGGCTTGACTACATCACGCGGTAGTAGCGGCTGACTCTCTCTCGATGTGAATCAATCCAATTCTCAACTAAGAGACTAGAACCCAAAGGGTTAAGTGATCTCTTCGCCAAATGTTCCATGATCCACATTTGAAGTATTAAATTTGAAGCGTAGAAGAAACCCCCTTTCCTTTGGCAATTGGTAAGGGCTGAGAAGATGTCCGCTATGACAATGGGTATCCAAGTTGGTGTCGTTCCACGAATTCCTAAAAAAAGACTTTGAATCATGTTGATTGTTGCAAATGTCACCTTTCCATGTCTTTGAGGGAATAGCAATAAGTTGATCAAAACCAAACCAAAAGCTTGCACACGCTTCTCTTCCCATTGCCCCCTTGTTATAAAGAAATCGATCTGATGGCGCTCAAAGGACTCCTTTTCCCCAAACCGGTCATATAAAAATCTCAGTGGACAAGATCTAGCGTCGGGGTGTTGGTCTAAGCTATTGTTCCTCAATCCCAAAAATCTGCAAAACTGCTCTCTCGTTCCCCGGCTCGGGTATATCATAGGACTGCCTTTTCCCGGTACTTGCAACAATCCCTCTAACTCTTCTAGGGTTGGGGTGAGTTCGCACATTCCAAACCGGAAAACTGAGGCATCCGGATCCCAATAATTGATCAATGCTTGGATAGCAAACACGTTGGGTATTATGTCGACAAGGCTTGGTAGATGTCCCACATATTGGAATAGCCCCCCAATCTCATAAGATAGGTTATTCTTCCACTGATTCAGCTCTCGGGGGACTTGGTTGAGCATTCGACACTGCGTCATCTGGATGGGGAATTCACTTAGATACCGTTACCTTGGGATTTTACCCCTTAGGTTATTTTGCAAAAAAGGTAAACGTGCAGATCCCAAAAATAGGGTTAAATACCCATGGGATTATAGGGTTGGCTTATCCCTAACAGGGAATTGCCTAAATGACGTTCCTTCTAAGGTTTAATGCATGATGCCATTTATTAAAGCGATGTAAATATGTGACAAATATGGCCTAAAGGACATAAATAATGCATCGGGGGGAAAAGGTCTAAAATGAAATGCACTTATTGAAAATTAAGTGTAATGACTGAAATTTAAACATGTGAGTTATCTAGTGGGTAAGTCACTAAAAGAGTGCCAAAGAGGTCTCTTATTGCTAAAGCACATGAATGCAGGCCAAGAAAACAAAGAAATGGTTAGTGCAATCAATAGTACACATAACATATTGGGAGCAATTAAGAAAAGAAATACAATAAAAGCAAGTAAAAGGGATGGAACCCCCTTCCCTCTAATGTGCTTAAAAAGGGTGAGGCTGACTCTAACCTAGGAAAACTCTAACATGGATGCATGAGGATGGGGCTCACTAATGCAACTAGACTTGATAAGGTTTAAAAAAGGTCCCCAAGCCTTCAGACCTAAGGGAATGGGTCATCAATCCCAAGACCCTCGGTCGGTGGCTTGAGCGATCCCCTAGGTACTGCTATGGGCGCAGAGCACACCATCCACATACCTAGAGAAACCATTCCTAGTCCTATAAGGCGGTGTGGGAAAGAGCCCACGAAAATAAAATAAAATGGGATAACAGTAAATAAACGTGCACGTATGAAGTGTTCCCTATTTTGAGGGAAAGGGTTGAGACCCAACGCAAGGCTCTAAAGGTGACACACCCCCCCCCCCAAATGCAACGCAAAGTGCGAGATAAAACGAGTAAAACATACATCCAAACAACCAATCATACATACGTGGGTGAGGGAGTAGTTTGATACGCGCGCGAGGCAAAAGGTCCTAAAATGGAAAATGCAACCCTAATATCCAAATGCTACGCATAACAAGGGTAGAAAATGGAAAAGAATGGCTAAATCAAATGCTTGGACCCACTTAGGAGGTCCCCAGTGCAGTCGCCAAGTTGTCGCGCCCCACTTTTTGAGGTGTGAAAGTAGTGTGTGGGATATGTATGTGAACGTGCGTGAAAGTGAAAACAAAAGGCCGTGGGATTGTGAAATACGACGGTTTGGCCAAACAAAGGGTTTTAAATAGAAAAGGAGTCGCCACTTGGTATAGAGTTAGGGTGTACCAAGTCACCCAAGAAAAAGTGATTTTTTGGAAAGAAAAACAAACAAACCCTTTTAAAAGAACTTTTAGGTCTACGTAACCAAAGAAAGGGATCGGGGGTCACATTTGATAAGGGAGAAGGCAAAGGCAAAGCCTAAGGCACTCCCTTACCCTAGCCAAAGCTAGTTGCGTGACTTAGCCCCACTTTTCCTAATTCTTCTACCCAAAATATGTGTTGCATGTTGGATGTGACTAATGGATATGAAAAAAAATGCAATCCTAAATCTAAAATGTCTCTTATGAGGATTTTTGGTCCCAATCACATGAGTTGTGATGGCCAATAAGGAAAACTCTCATAGAGGTCACGAGTAATGCAAATGAAGACCCAAATATGAGTGCAAGTGTGAAAAATGTAAGAGGAATGTAAAAGAAAATAAAAACACAAATGTAAGTGCAAGTGTGCAAATGTGAGAAAAGTGCATGTGTGCCAATTGGGAAAATAAAGGTATAATGGTAGTAAATGCATATAATTGCAATTGGGTGCAATTTGTGAGGTAGGAAATAAATAAGTGATAGGGAAATAAGAAAAATGTGCGAACATGGCATGTGGATTGAGAAAAATATAAGTAGTGAGAGAGTGTGGATAAAGAAAGTGAGGAAGTGATATAATAAAAATGAGAGTGTATGAACCTAGAGGAATGCATCAAGTCGGGTACCGGAATGACTTCTAACTTCATGATTTTAATTTTCCCTTTGATTAGAAGGAAGAACTAGCGTGCTAAGGCTATTTTGTAGCCACACTCGCTCGTTTCCCTTACCGAAAGGGGACTCTCAAGCAAATGTACCCTATAACTAGCATGAGGATGCAAAAACCTAAGATGAAGGGGAAAGGATTGGAGAAGCATGCCAAATGCTAGAAAACTAAGAAAAATGTATGAAATGTAGTGAAACATGCAAGTATGAACTACGAGGGAAATCCTAAGGGTCTAGCGTTGGACTAGCCCATATCTATGAAATTCTCTACAGCGTTGGACTAGCGTGAGCCATAACTAGCGTTGGACTAGTGTGGTGACGTGCATTCATCCATTACATTCATCTATGACTATAGAAAGCAAGTAGACATGCCAATCACCTATAAACACGTAGCACATAACACTTAGCATGCTCGACTAAATGCAAGAGCCTAATAAAGCAAATTAACACGTAGCAACAAAAGCAAGCAATCAATCTAATGAACCTATTACATTTGCTAACTAAAACAAAAGGGGAAGGGGAAAATGGACAAAAATACTCTCCAAGCCCTATCTATTACAAGCCAAGAGGTGTACACATACCCATAAAAGAATAACTTAATAAAAGCAAAAGTAAATGAAATAAATGAAAGGAATTAAGGAAAAGGCAAGGAAAGCAAAGTAGACATGCAATTCTAACTTAGCACGTTGGAGCACATAGGAGAGACAAAAAAAGGATAAAAGAAGTTATACCTCCCCCGTTTGTGATGCTAATAAAGTGAACAAAACTCAACTTGGGCTAGAGTCGCCAAAACAAAAGATAACTTGGGCTAAAACCATCAAAACAAGGGATTAACGCACCACTTTAAAGATGAATAGAATGAAAGACCAAAAGGAAACTTAAAATACCTTAGAAACTTCAAAAGGGGTACAAACAAACCACTCAAAATCTTCCCTAATTGCGACTTAAATGTAGTCAAAAGACATTTAAAGACCAAGAAAACAGAATGACCCGTCCAATTTCCAAATGTAGCATCTACTAGGAACACAAAAGCAAACATGACTCAATCATTTGAGTCCAATTAAAACATTTAAGAACGTCAGAGGTTCAAAAGCCAAGAATGGGTCAGGTAATCACAAATAATCACATAAATGTTAAAGCATTTAAACACCTTAAACATCCATGTTCGCAAAAGCTGGGCCTAATTGAAAGGAAAGAGAAAGATTGAAGGGTCATTTTGATGGATTTTTCAATTTCTTGGGCCATAGTAAAACAAAGGGAGACTTGGGGGGCAAAAGTGCAAGTTTGAAAAGTTATTTTTGCATGCAAATGCATGCAAAGCTACGAGACATTGTTTCTGCAACACCAACCTGGCCCCATTTCAATTCGAATAAGGAAAACTTTGATTCGAAACTTGTCATCTAGACTTCAAAACTTAACTTAAGCAACAAAACACGTATATTCCACATCCCAATTCAAACAAAACTTAAACAGGCAATCATGCAAGTCTTGAAGAAATGTTCAAACAGTCCAAAAACATGTTTGCTGCAATTTTGCAGCTCAACTCAACACAAGGGGAAGATTGCAAACTAACTCATCATTTAGTTACCAAAACCACACACATCTTCCAACATCATTAACCAAAGGTGGCTGAGTACTCACTTTATCCCATCCGATAGAATCCAATCAATGAGAACAAGAAACACGCACTCACACAAGAAAAAAATGCCGCAAGAATTTCTGCAATCAAACAAGACAAACAAGCAAGCTGCTGTATTTTTTAGCCGTAACACATCTATGCATAGAATTAGCGGACTGCCGTACAATGGCTCCCAAAACTACAGACTTCATGAGCTGCAACAGGTTGTTGCAGCTAACATGGAACTCCCAGCTCCATGCAGCGAGAGGGAACAGAGAACCGACTCATTGCTGCTGCAACAAGCCGAGAGTCTAGATTGTTGCATCAGATCTTCAATGCACCAACTTCCTTCCAAAAAACATATTAAAGACTCAACCATTACGGAGAGCTAAAGTGCAACCTCTGCTGCAACAGGCTAAGAACTTCAAACTCATTGCAGCAGAATTGTACGCGCCAATTTAAGCGCAATGCAAACTGAACTCAGGCAACAGGATTATCGAACATCCTTCATACTCTTCAATCTAAAGAC
>NC_040040.1:40986073-41022482 GCF_003713205.1 Coffea eugenioides
CCCGCAATTTTTGAAAAATTCTTTATAAATCGGTGGTAATACCCCGTTAGGCCCAAAAAACTTCGTACTTCAGTAGAATTCTCTGACCGTTTCCATTTGGCTACAGCTTCCACTTTGGTCGGATCCACAGTAAATCCATCTTTTGAAATTATATGGCCTAAGAACGCCACTTTCTCTAACCAAAATTCACACTTGCTAAATTTATCAAACAACTAGTGCTCTCGTAGGGTTTGTAATACTATCCTCAAATGTTGCTCATGCTCCTCCCTTGTCTTTGAATATATTAGGATATCATAAATAAAAACCACAACAAACTTGTCCAAGTAGAGCTTAAACACTCGATGCATTAAATCCATGAACGCCGTTGGGGCATTAGTTAAGCCAAAAGGCATTACTGTAAACTCGAAATGCCCATATCGAGTGTTAAAGGCCGTTTTTAGCACATCCTCCTTTCTGATTCTCAATTGATAATACCCTTGTCGAAGATCCAACTTAGAGAACACCACCGCCCCTTGTAATTGATCAAACAACTCATCGATGTGGGGCAAAGGATATTTATTCTTAACGGTTACTGCATTCAAACAGCGATAATCAATGCATAACCTTAAACTCCCGTCCTTCTTTTTAACAAATAGCACTGGAGCTCCCCATGGTGACTCGCTCTCATGTATGAATCCCCGTTCTAACAAGTCTTGCAATTGTAATTTTAACTCCTTAAACTCAATAGGTGCCATTCGATAAGGGGTTTTCGACATAGGAGTAGTTTCGGGCGTTATGTCAATTTTAAATTCAATTTCTCTTTCGGGTGGTAATGACCCCAACTTCTCTGAAAATACGTCCGGATACTCACTGATCACCGGCATGTCCTCTAACTTAATCTTTTCTCTTGGGGTGTTAACTAGAAAAACTAAATAACCGCGTGCTCCATGACTAAGCAATTTCCTAACCCTTATTCCCGAAAT
The DNA here is from genome assembly GCF_003713205.1 of Coffea eugenioides. NCBI lineage: Eukaryota > Viridiplantae > Streptophyta > Magnoliopsida > Gentianales > Rubiaceae > Coffea > Coffea eugenioides. The sequence continues at coordinate 40,987,036 of NC_040040.1, forward strand.
GAGCGCAGATGAGGCAAACATACCCCTCACGTCTAGCTTTAAAATTGCCTCACCTAGTATGCAAAACTCAACCACCTTCAACCTACAATCTACCCAAGCATGATAATGAGCTAGCCAATCCATGCCTAGAATAACATCATACCCCTTAATGGCTAGACTTATGAGGTCGACTACTAATTTTCGCTCACCAATCCAAATATCGCAATTTCTATACACCTCATTCGCAAGTAAAGTTTGATTACCCGTAGATGTTCTTACTTCTAAATCATAAGGTAGCCTTTCAACTTTCATGTCAATTCCAAGCATAAATGTAGGACTAACAAAAGAATGAGTAGCACCAGAGTCTATCAAAATTTTGGCTAAACGATGGAAGACAGGAATCGTACCTTCCACTACCTTCGTTGGCTCAGGTACCGATTGTTGGTCCAACGAATATACCCTGGCTGGTACCCTTGACCTGGTCCCTCCTACATTGGTCGGTTTCGGATTTGATTTGCCAGCCGACTGAGCATCGCTGATTAGCGGGCAATTAGCGATCTGGTGCTCCGTCCTTCCACACCTTAGGCACTTCCAGGCCTTTCTCCAGTAATTATCCTCAGTCTGATTTGATTTTTCACAATATCCATACATTACTTGGGGAGTGGAGGTCTGGCCCCCCTGTGGACCACCTCTCCCTTGTCTTCTTCCACCTTGGCCTCCCCTCAGCGTACCTCCCCTCAAAATACCCGTAAACCTTCCACCCCCAACCCCATGACCCGCTTTAGAGGGTGGCACACATCAATCACTTTGTACTGGCCTTTGATTTCCACCGGGCGCCCCTTTTCGTTTCGCGTGAAAGTTCCTCACTTGTGTCCTAGCAATCTCTATCTTTTGTGTCTTCTCCAAAACCTCAATAAAAGTATTAATCTGGGCTGCCGCTTAAGGCCTCCTGTATTTCCACATTGAGCCTTGAACAAACCTCCGTACCTTCCTTGGCTCCGTAGCTATCAATTCAGGGGCAAATTTGGATAATTTCACAAATTGGGTCTCATACCCAGATACACTCAAAGTTCCCTGCCGGAATGTCGCGCCCCATTTTTTTTTTAAAAAAAAAATAAAGTGTTTAGAAAAAATGGAATTTTAATTCAATTTTTGATTTAAAAAATGATTTTTGATTTAAAAAGAAAATGAGTAAAGAAAATGAAATGGACCTAAATGGGACTTTGAAATGCGACGATTTTGACCCAAAATGAGTTTAAAAAGGGTTTTGAAATAAAAATCAGAGTCGCCACTTGATATTGAATTAAGGTGTACCAAGTCACCACAAATAAATTTTTAGAGGAAAATGTAGAAAGAAACCCCTTTTAAACGACTCCTAGTCTACGTAAACCAACGAAAAAGGTTCGGGAGTCACATTTGACGAAGGGGAAGGCAAGGATAAAAATCCAAGGCACCCCTTCGACCTAACCAAGGCTAGTTGCGTGATTTAGTCAAAGATTTTCTTGTTTTAACCTTAAGATTCATCACATTTGGACGCACTATATGAATGCAAAACCTAGACCTAGGGGGACATCGGGGGGCAAAATTTCTCTTCAAAGCTCGAATGGTACCAATCACATTAATTGTGATGCCCAATGAAGACTCTTCGAAGAAGTCACGAATGATGCAAAAATATGAGACTCTAAGAAAAGGGAAGGAATAAAATAATTATACAAATATACATGTCTTAAAGGAATGCATCATGTCTGGTACGGGGGACTAATGTTCGTGACTCAATTTTCCCTTTAATAGAGGGAATACGAGCGTGCTAAGGCTAGAAAAGCCAAACTCGTCCATATCCCATATCCAAGGGGTGTTCCCTAATCTAATCAAGCAAATGCACTGCCCTAATCCTAATTCTAAAATGAAATGCAAGTCTAATGTTATGTATCATACAAATGGGTATATATATTGTAGACACCAAATTTTTGGTGAAATTTCATTTTTAGTTTTTTATTTATTATGTTCATTTTTAGTTTTTAGTTTCCAGTTTTATTTTTTATTTTTAAGTTTTATCATAGAATTTGTTGAAAAGAAAAAAAAGGAAAAAGAAAAAGCATTCAAAAAAATATGATTTAGTCGTTTGTAATTTAAATTCAATGCTTTCTTGGAAAAAATGAAAAAATGAAAAATGAAACAAAAAAGATGGAAAATGGCCATTTTTGTTGTTTTTAGTTGTTTAGTTTTTTTAAATTATTTTCATTATTATTATTATTATTATTACTTGGTTTTTGTCAATTTGTTTTTATTATTATTTATATTTTATCATTTCTGTATTTATTAAGTTGAAAGTTAAAGTTAAAAAAAAAAAAAAAAAAAAAAAGGGAAAAGTGAAAACGCGCAGCATGAAGGCTGCGTTTTTGCCGCAGCTTGCAAGTGAACTTTGGGGAGCTCCTTAGCTGCAAATTTTGGAGAGATAGCTGAGTGTTTAGGGTTGTGAGGTTCCTGGTATAAATAGCAAAAAGAAAGGATAGCCGCGAGAGAGGATCCTTATCGGGGGAAAGACAGAAAACAGCAAAAAAAAAGCTAAGGGAGAAAACCAGCAAAGGGAAAGAGAGAAACTGAGGGGAAGGGCTTCATCTGAGGAGTGAACGGCTGGGGTTTAAGGGAAGTGATAGCTGCAAATCTGGAGTGAACGGAAAAATCAGAGGGAAGGAGAGCTAAGGGGGGACGAGAGAGAGCAGCAGCCGAAAGAGAGAAATCGAGAGAGGGCATCGAGGAAAAGAAAAAGCTTACGGCAAAAGAAGGAAACAAAGGAAGGATTCTGGGTTGGCGGCTGGGGTAGAGAACAACAAAAAGGGGCCGAGGGATTGAGAGAGTTTCGAGAAATCAGAGAGTAAAAGGAAAAGAAAAGAGACCAGCAAGAAGAAAGTGAGAGGAAAACAAGAAGGAAACATTTTCAGAAATTTGCCCGGATGATGAACCAGGCTGGCGATTCACCCTGTTCTCACTCATTTCAGATCTAGATAGTCTATATTTCTGAGAGATCTCTTTTCCTACACCTTCTTGGGATGTCTGGGAGCAGCTTTCGTTCAGCAACAATCGACTGAAAACATCTCTAAGACAGCTAAATGGAAGCTCCAAGTGGCGGGTTCATCAGCGCTATGTTTTACGGCGGCGATATTCCTTTGCTTCGTTCCCCAGATTCTGTACAGCCTTCCCACGACTCTTTGCTTCCATCCGGGTTTAGAACACCCTTAGGTAACCATGTCTCCCTCCCTGGTTTGATTTAACGTACTTTTGCATGAAGAACAAGATCCGTTTGATGTTTTTTTGTTTTTTGCCACAGCCTTTCCCTTGCTGTCTGGTTTTCCTTCGTTCGGCATTTAATGGTCTTTGCATGATGCATGTTTACTGAATATATCATTTTCGTTTGGGTCAGATTGCATATTGATTGATGAGTCTGTTAGCTTTGGTTTTTGCTAATGAAGATTTGTCCGATGTTAGATGCTGTGGAAGTAAGGATGAATGTTTGCTTTTGACTTGGGCTTGGTACCAGAATTTGTTGCGTGCAATGGCTGGAACCTTTAGAGTATCAGAAATCTGCTGCAGAAATGTTAATGTAGTTCAGTAGCTAAGTGTCTAAAGGCTATAGTGCCAAAGTTTCTGCTTGCTTGAAATGTTCATGTTGCTTGACTGCGATGGTTTTTCCATGATTGACAGCAAGTTTCCACTTTTTCTTTGCTGCAATTTTTTTTTTATCCAGTTGCCTTGATTGAATCTCCTGGGATAGATATTCGTGTTAGGTAGTGTTAATAAGAGTAATTTGAAGTCTTTGCTTCAGGTTTTGATTGTTGAATTAGCAGATTTTGTTTGAATTACTTCACACGAGCACGTCTAGGTGAATCACCAGATATTGTTGAAGTTGTAAGAACTCAGAATCTCCACGAGACACTCCCATAAAACTGGTTTTCCTGTCTCGATAAGTTGCTAAAGAGAATTGCAGCAGTTTCTCTTCTCAAATGTTGGCATGTTTTCTAGCTCATCTTATTGCATTTTTGTCCTTAAGTCTGTTAGATTTCTATCTACTTTTGTCGTAAATATCTGCACTTTGTGTTGAATGGGTGAAGATACGTTGGGATCCTGGGCAGGAATGTTTGTCTCGTTTGCAAATTCAGAATAATAGCTTCAAATTGCAGATTTGTTTTTCTTTCTTTGTAGCATTCGAATGACCACTTTGCTTGGATTTCTTCCATCTAATTGATTTGTTAAGTGATGTTTAAATGGAAGCAATCTCAAAGTTGTTGTATGGAATCTGTTTTTGCCGAAATTGAAAGAGGTTTGCGCATGAAAATTTTCCAGCACTTATATAATCACTTGCCAAGTTTTTTTGTTTTAGTCTATTTTTAGATGTTGAAGTTATGTACTTGGTGGTTTAGTTTAGAGTTTTGGTTTTGTTTGAGAAAGTTTGATCAAAAGTTGCCTGGGGACATGAATTTGCAAACAGAAAGTGCAGTAATTGCTTGTTTCTTGTTGTAGAATGTTATCTTACGTTAGTCTGCATGCATGCAAAAATAATTCTGAAAATTGCACTTTGACCCCTTGGTTTCTAACTAATGCCGCTATGACCCAACCAATTAAATGTTTTCTTCAATTTGGTCCTTGGCTGTTTTAATTTTTGCAATTTCATTGCTTGCTTTGCTTCAACTAATTACCATGCTTTGTCAATTGCACTTAAGTCATGACCTTGGGGACTTTATGACTAAGTGAGCCTTGTTTTGCCCATTTCTTTTAATTTTTCTTAAATAAAGTGGTGCCTTGACCTTTTTATTATTTTGGAGGGTAATTGAATAATTTCACTTCATTGGGGCGTCAATTCAAGGGAGGTACACTCTATCCCTCACTTGCACTACATTTGACCTTACGTGCTCCTACGTGTTATGTGAATATGCATGCCTACCCCGCTTTCCTTACCTCCTTGCGTGCATTTAATTGCTTTTACGTTTATTTAAGCTTTATGGGGTATGTGTACACCTCTTGGCTTGTAATAGATAGGGCTCGGAGAGCATCTTGTCCATTTCCCCTTCCCCTTTATGCTTTTATGGGGTATGTGTACACCTCTTGGCTTGTAATAGATAGGGCTCGAAGAGCATCTGGTCCACTTCCCCTTCCCCTTGCTTGCTTGTTTTTGTTGCTACATGTTAATTGCTTTATTAGGCTCCTGCATCTAGTCGAGCATGCTAAATGTTATGTGCTATGTGTTTACGAGTATTTTGGCATGTCTACTTGCTTTCCTAGCCATGAATGAATGGAATGGATGAATGTACGTTTCCGCTAGTCCAACGCTAGTCGGAATTCATAGAATGGGCTAGTCCAACGCTAGACCCTTAGGGATTTCCCCCCATTAGCATGTCATTTGCTTGTTCACCACATATCATGCATTTTTCTTAGTTTTTATCACTTGGCATGCTCCTTGAACCCCCTTTCCCTTCTTTTTAGGATTTTTGCATATCATGATAGTTATAGTGTACATTTGCATGAGAGTCCCCTCTTGATAAGGGAAACGAGCGAGTGTGGCTACTCGATAGCCTTAGCACGCTAGTTTTGCCTTCTAATCAAAGGGAAAATCAAGTCACGATTTAGGTCTCCCCGTACCCAATATGCATGAATTCCCTAGGCTCATGCATTCTCAATCCACTCTATCATTACACTTTCACTTTCGTCTCATTTGCACACATGCACCTTTTTATCACCTTCACTTGCACACGAACACTTTTTTGTCTCCACTTGCACACGAACCCTTTTATCTTCACTTGCACACGAGCATTTTATCTTCACTCGCACACGAGTACTTTCATCTACATTTGCACACCTTCACTCTTATCTTATTACTTTTATCATTTTTCTCACTTCACACAAACTCACACTTTCACATGGCATGCATTCCACTCATTTTTCACGTCATTTAGGTTTAGGTGTGACCTCTCCAAAAGGATCATTATTGGGCTTCACAATTAATGTGATTGGCACCACTCAACCTTTGAAGAGAAATTTCCCCCAATCCCCCTAGGTCTAGGTTTTTGCATTCATATAGACATATCCAATACGCGATACATACCTTGGGTAGAAAAATTAGGAAAAATTGGTTAAGTCGCGCAACTAGCCTTGGCTAGGTCAAAGTGGTGCCTTGGATTCTATCCTTGCCTTCCCCTTTGTCAAACGTGACCCCCGAACCTTTTTCTTTGGCTTACGTGGACTAGGAGTCGTTTTAAAAAGGGTTTTACTACTTTGTCTTTAAAAAACACTTTTTGGGTGACTTGGTACACCCCAAATCTATACCAAGTGGCGACTCCGTTTTCATATTTAAAAAACCCTTTTTAAAATTTCATTTGGCCAAATCGTCGCTTTCCAAAGTCCCATGGCCTTTTACTTTTCATTTTGCACACGTTCACACCACACTTCACACACACATCACTCACACACATTTCATTCGATCAAAAAGTGGGGCGCGACAGTTGGCGACTCCACTGGGGAGTTCCTAAGTGGGTCCAAGCATTTGACTTAGCCATTCGTTTCCTTTTTCTACCCTTTTTATGCATTGCATTTGGATATTAGGGTTGCATTTTTCATTTTTAGGGCCTTTTGCCTCGCGCGCATATCCAACTATTCCCTCACTCACGTATGTGTGATTGGTTGATTGGATGTTGTTTACTTGATTATCTCGCGCTTGCATTGCATTTGGGGGGGTGTGTCACCTTTAGAGCCTCGCGTGGTTCTCACCCCTTCCCTCAAAATAGGGAACACTTCATACGTGCACGTTTATTTACTGTCATCCCATTTTATTTTATTTTTCGTGGGCGCCATCCCACACCGCCTTGTAGGACTAGGACCGATTGCCTTGGGTAGGCGGCTGGTGTGCTCTGCGCCCATAGCGCTACCTAAGGGATCACTCGAGCCACCGACCAAAGGCCCTGGGAGTGATGACCCTTCGCCTTTAGGTCTGAAGGCTTGGGAGCCGAGACTTATCGAGTCTAGTTGCATTAGTGAGCCCCAGCCTCATGCATCCATGTTAGAGTTTGCCTAGGTTAGAGTCAACTTCACCCCTTTAAGCACATTAGGCACGAGGGAAGGGGTTCCACCCCTTTTACTTGTTTTTATTGTATTTCTTTTCTTAATTGCTTCCAATGTGTTATGTGTATTATTAATTGCACTAACCATTCTTTTGTTTTCTTGGCTTGCATTCATAGGCCTTAGCGATAAGAGGCCCTTTTGGCACTCTTTTAGTGACTCACCCACTAAATAGCTCACATGTCTAAATTTCAGTCTTTGCACTTACTTTTCAGTAAATACATTTCATGTTTAGACCTTTTCCCTCGATGCATTATTTATGTCCTTTAGGCCATATTTGTCACATATTTACATCGCTTTAATAAATGGCATCATGCATAAACCATAGAAAGGGAATGCCACATAGGGAATCCCGTGTTTAGGAATAAGCCACATTGTGTCTCGGATACTTAATCCAGTGAGACTTGCACGTTTACATTTCTGTACCATCCAAAGGGGTAGTGCACAAGGTAAGGTAGGATCTGATCATTTTTATAGAGTGATCTTTGGAATATGAGCATCTAATAATCACTTTTTGGCCGTTTTATCAAAAATTGGTAAAAATCCCTTGCGTAAAGGACATTAATTTGAAGAAAATTCACAAGCGATTCCTCATGGTTGAGATGATAAATATGGAGGCCAAATCTTGATTTTAGAAGGCTCATAGACTAATTTCCTGAAATCACCAATAGCCGGACAATTCAACCAATCCATGTTGCCAATTCATTCAATAAATCATCAAATCTTTTGACCAATTTACCCTTTTAGGGTCATTCGGTCGATTTTGAATAAATCATCAAATCTTTTGACCAATTTACCCTTTTTAGGGTCATTCGGTCGATTTTGAATAAATCGTCAATTCATTTGACCATTTTACCCTTTTTAGGGTCTTTTTGACCAATTTACCCTTTTTAGGGTCATCCGGTCGATTTTTGAAAAATCATTCAATTCATTTGACCAATTTACCCTTTTAGGGTGACTTGGTCGATTTTTTGCATAAATCATAAATCGTCAATTCATTTGACCATTTTACCCTTTTTAGGGTCTTTGGACCAATTTACCCTTTTTAGGGTCATTCGACCGATTTTTGAATAAATCAAATTTCATTTAATTCATTTGACCAGTTTACCTATTTTTAGGGCAATTTGGTCATTTTTAAATAAATCATCAATGTTATCCAATCCATTTGACCCGTTTTTTCCCTTTTTAGGGTTTAAGTCTAAGGGTCACCGAATAAATTAATTGAGACATTGCAATCTCTTTTACACATTATTTCATGCATCGACCAAAGTAGCAATCCATTCGGACTTTTCCCTTATTTTAGGACAAATGTCTCTTTTCATTCCAATGGGCCAAATTTTTCAAATTATTTTTCACTCCATGAGTTGATCGGATCCATCAGGTATTGTATAGTGCCTATTCTAACGGATTGCATTTTCATGCTAGGCCTACCCTTGGCATAAAAAGGGTTCCCCCCATAGGACATGCATACCGATTTTGCAGTTTTGCCTACTAACTCGGGGTATTTTTCTTTTGTTTCCCCCTCCCCTGCATTCATAAAAATGTTTCAATAAGACGAAAATATTCTTCTATATCTGATGATAATTTTAATCCAATAAAGTTTGAAGATTACAAGTGTCATTTGATTCTTGGGCGGATCCTACGATGAAAACCCTCTGAGAGATGTTGTAATTGTTCTCCAAAGGAAAATTTTGTATATTTGAAAAAGGAGACAAAAAGTGTATATGTGGAGCTCTTTACAAGTTTCTCACTTCTCATTTGTATCGTAATTGAATGAGAAATTTTGTTTCAAACTTTTTCAGCAATAAAATTTTTGGACAATTATTGTTTTGTGTATATTTATGTACATTTCATTCTTTATTCTTACTCATTGGAGATTTCATGATGATTTTTGAGAAATAAGACCCAATTTGAGATTTTTCAACCTATAGCCTGAATTTCACAAGTGTATGCTTCCTAAAATCCTTACACTCGATTGGTGTTCCAACCTGTACAATAAGAGTGCTCAGAAAGAAAGAGAGTGAACGGTCACTCAAAAGGCCCTATGAGATACCTTTCTCCTTCACTTAATTCCAAAATAAAATCAGTCACATTGATTGATAAATTGCAAATTGGGGCCATCTTTGCTTGAAAATGCCCATTGGTTTAACCAGATTCAATTCACATCTAAGTGAAAGCAAAAATGTGCATTATTCTTATTTGTTTGGAAAATTTGGAATGATACTTCAAGCATTCGTTTCATTACCTATACAGATTTTCATCATTTACTCTCCCATTTGAGCTTCTAAAAGAATAATTTCGTTTCAAATAAGGGTCTTAATGATCACTACCCTTCATTGAAAAATTTTCAAATATCAAAAGAAGAATGGATTTTCAATGACCATTTCGCTACTCTGGTTGTCATGAGGTATAAGAATGATACTTTGGCCGTCATTTCTACAATCTAAACACTGATCATCCCTTGCATCCTCGTTTGAGCTAAATTGGTGGTTCTTTTCGAGTGCACATATGATCGCACCCCACATTGGGGAAGGAGATTGGGAAATTTTGAAAAAGGGAGGAAAGAGAAAAGCAAAAATGCCAAAAGGGAAAAAAAGAGGGAATCACAAATTGGAGAAATTTGAATCTATCTGGGTTTCAATTTTTGGGAAAAAGAAAGGGAAGAGATTTGTCCGCGTGGATCGCCAACGTTTCACAAATATGGATGAACAAGGGTCTTCCTCAATCAGTTAATTCAGATACATGCCAAAAATTTCCCATTAACGAAAGTTTCCTTTCGGAGTTATTGTAAGGAACGGAATACAAGTCAGGCCATCTTCTTTTCCAATCAAACATTCTATCCCTAGCTATCCTTTTTGAGCCTTCAGAATAAATTATTTCGTTTGGCAACCCCTGAGAATCGCAAACCCCACACTGGGGGCAAGTTTGTGTTGAAAAAGAAAATTTCAAAAAGTGAAAAGCAACAAAATCAAAAGCAAAAGAAGAAAAGAGAACCTCAGTTCAAAAATAAACTGGGGCAAATTTCAAAGAATGGCAAAAAGCCGAAAAGGCAAAAGAAAAGAAAATGAAAGTGAAAAGCCTCAATTGAGCATAAATTGGGGCAAATTCTGGTTTAACCCTAAAATAGGGTTGGTAACAATGCGATCTCAGATTTTTCAAACTGCTTTTGAAATCTGCCTTCAAGCCTTAACTTGCCTAAACACCCCGCCTGACCCCATTACAAAAGCCAAAAGTCCTGACTTCTGTTCTTTGCAATGGCCTTGTCAAGGAAATCTCTGATGCCGGAAATTTTAGCTGTATTTCTGAATTGATTGGGTGTGAGGTTGACACTGCTCTTCATATGAAACCCCGCGAGGGCAATTTTGAAAAAAAGAGAGAAAAAAAAAGGGGAAAAAGCGAGCGAATGCAAAAGAAAAATGCAAAAAGATTTGATGCTGAAAGTCCCTGGTGAATGATGAGGGAAAAGTCAAAATCCAAAATCTTGAAATCCAAAATGAGGGAAATTTTTGAGGAAAATGCGATCTTCGGTGCAATGTCCTTGAACGACTTATCTTTTAACTCTCGTTTCAAGCCAAATTACAAGCTAATAAAGTCCATCGTTGACTTATTCTTTCATGACAATCCAAAGTGAGGATTATGCTCGTAAGAAATCCATCAATCATTTGTGATCATGGGAGTATAACCAGTTTTCACCGGTTTAGCTATCGTTTCTACCCATTTTGTTGCAAGCCTGTCAAGCTTGTATGTTGACTCAGTTTTCTTGGCATATAAGGGTGACAAACTATTTTGCTTTCATGAAGACGTGATATCGAATGAGCACAAAATGAGACAAATCTTGACCTCCCATCTTCCTTTAGCCATTTCCAAATCAAAAATATAGTCACTTGATTGGTCCTGACAGATGAGCCAACAAGAAAGGGTCACCCACTACCCAAAGCACCGATGCTAAAAGTGAGGGAGAAATCTTCTTGAATTTGGTGTTATCTTGGAAATATTCATCATGAATTTTGCTATATGAGTTTAAGCAAGACATTTCAATTTTCTTCACATGCTATGCTTACTTTGTTCAAACAAATGAAGCGTCATCCAAGCAAAATTTTTTGAAGTCAAGTGAGCCCATACTGGGGCAAATTTTTGTTTATGAGATTTCACAAAATAAGCCCACACAGGGGCAAATATTTGTGTAATCCAATTGAGGATTTCGTCCAAGAATCAAATAATGTATTTTTTCAAGTCAATCACGCTGCCCTTTTCATGAAAATTTGAATGCATGAAAGCCCCCTGTGCAGGTATTCATAGTTGAAATCGACGAAAGAGCATCTGGCGATGTGGAAGGCCGACGCCGAAGAAAGAGAAGAAAGAAGGGAAAGAGAAGGCCCTACACTGGGGCAAATTATTTTTTGAAAAAATTCTCTCGAAAAATCAGAAAATTCAAAAGTCAAAAATCAAAAATCAAATTCAAATTTTTGTTACTTGGAAAATCAAATTTCTTGATTCCTGACAAATCAAATTCAAGTTCTTGACCAATTGGATGGTAGGACGGGGTCTTATCCCGCTGACCATTCACTTTATCTCGTTGGGCCTGGATGTCGTGCCGCCAACATCACTTTATCACGTTGGGCCTGGATGTCGTGCCGCCAACCTCACTTTATCATGACAAAATTTTATCAAAAAGCATTTCCGGGTCAGTCCCATGACCAAAAACATTTTCGGGTCAGTCCCATGATCAAAAGCATTTTCGGGTCAGTCCCATGATCAAAAACATTTTCGGGTCAGTCCCACGATCAAAAGCATTTCGGGTCAGTCCCATGATCAAAAGCATTTCCGGGTCAGTCCCATGATCAAAAGCATTTCCGGGTCAGTCCCACGATCAAAAGCATTCGGGTCAGTCCCACGATCAAAAGCATTTTCGGGTCAGTCCCACGATCAAAAGCATTTTCGGGTCAGTCCCAAGATTCGGGTCAGTCCCACGATCAGCATTTTCGGGTCAGTCCCGCGATCAAAAGCATTTTCGGGTCAGTCCCACGATCAAAAGCATTTCGGGTCAGTCCCACGATCAAAAGCATTTTCGGGTCAGTCCCGGCGATTTCAAAGCCTGTTCGGCCAGTCCCACGATCAAAAGCATTTTCATTCGGGTCAGTCCCACGATCAAAAGCATTTTCGGGTCAGTCCCATGATCAAAAAAAGCATTTTCGGGTCAGTCCCACGATTCAAAGCTTATGCGGGTCAGTCCCACGATCAAAAGCATTTTCGGGTCAGTCCCACGATTCAAAGCTTATGCGGGTCAGTCCCACAATTCAAAGTTTGTTCGGGCCAGTCCCATGATTTGAATTTCCTTCTCTAGTCAGTCCCAATTTTAATTTTTCTGTTCGGGTCAGTCCCATTTTAAGTTTCTGTCTGGGTCTATCCCATTTAAATTTCTGTTCGGGTCTATCCCGTGGGTCTATCCCAATTTTATATTTCTGTTCGGGTCTATCCCGTGGGTCTATCCCATTTACATTTCTGTCTGGGTCTATCCCAATTAAATTTCTGTCTGGGTCTATCCCGTGGGTCTATCCCAATTTTAAATTTCCGTCCGGGTCTATCCCGTGGGTCTATCCCATTTAAATTTCTGTTCGGGTCTATCCCGTGGGTCTATCCCCGTTTTAAATATTCGTTCGGGTCAGTCCCGTTTTAAATTTCGTGTAGGGGTCAGCCCCCATTTCTAAAGCGTCCATTGTTCGAGACGTGTTCGTCGCCAAATAACACAGGTGAGTATTTGGTGTCTACTTCTTTGTCTCAAGTTTTTCCAAAACTCAGACAAAGAGGGGCAAACTGTAGACACCAAATTTTTGGTGAAATTTCATTTTTAGTTTTTTATTTATTATGTTCATTTTTAGTTTTTAGTTTCCAGTTTTATTTTTTATTTTTAAGTTTTATCATAGAATTTGTTGAAAAGAAAAAAAAGGAAAAAGAAAAAGCATTCAAAAAAATATGATTTAGTCGTTTGTAATTTAAATTCAATGCTTTCTTGGAAAAAATGAAAAAATGAAAAATGAAACAAAAAAGATGGAAAATGGCCATTTTTGTTGTTTTTAGTTGTTTAGTTTTTTTAAATTATTTTCATTATTATTATTATTATTATTACTTGGTTTTTGTCAATTTGTTTTTATTATTATTTATATTTTATCATTTCTGTATTTATTAAGTTGAAAGTTAAAGTTAAAAAAAAAAAAAAAAAAAAAAGGGAAAAGTGAAAACGCGCAGCATGAAGGCTGCGTTTTTGCCGCAGCTTGCAAGTGAACTTTGGGGAGCTCCTTAGCTGCAAATTTTGGAGAGATAGCTGAGTGTTTAGGGTTGTGAGGTTCCTGGTATAAATAGCAAAAAGAAAGGATAGCCGCGAGAGAGGATCCTTATCGGGGGAAAGACAGAAAACAGCAAAAAAAAAGCTAAGGGAGAAAACCAGCAAAGGGAAAGAGAGAAACTGAGGGGAAGGGCTTCATCTGAGGAGTGAACGGCTGGGGTTTAAGGGAAGTGATAGCTGCAAATCTGGAGTGAACGGAAAAATCAGAGGGAAGGAGAGCTAAGGGGGGACGAGAGAGAGCAGCAGCCGAAAGAGAGAAATCGAGAGAGGGCATCGAGGAAAAGAAAAAGCTTACGGCAAAAGAAGGAAACAAAGGAAGGATTCTGGGTTGGCGGCTGGGGTAGAGAACAACAAAAAGGGGCCGAGGGATTGAGAGAGTTTCGAGAAATCAGAGAGTAAAAGGAAAAGAAAAGAGACCAGCAAGAAGAAAGTGAGAGGAAAACAAGAAGGAAACATTTTCAGAAATTTGCCCGGATGATGAACCAGGCTGGCGATTCACCCTGTTCTCACTCATTTCAGATCTAGATAGTCTATATTTCTGAGAGATCTCTTTTCCTACACCTTCTTGGGATGTCTGGGAGCAGCTTTCGTTCAGCAACAATCGACTGAAAACATCTCTAAGACAGCTAAATGGAAGCTCCAAGTGGCGGGTTCATCAGCGCTATGTTTTACGGCGGCGATATTCCTTTGCTTCGTTCCCCAGATTCTGTACAGCCTTCCCACGACTCTTTGCTTCCATCCGGGTTTAGAACACCCTTAGGTAACCATGTCTCCCTCCCTGGTTTGATTTAACGTACTTTTGCATGAAGAACAAGATCCGTTTGATGTTTTTTTGTTTTTTGCCACAGCCTTTCCCTTGCTGTCTGGTTTTCCTTCGTTCGGCATTTAATGGTCTTTGCATGATGCATGTTTACTGAATATATCATTTTCGTTTGGGTCAGATTGCATATTGATTGATGAGTCTGTTAGCTTTGGTTTTTGCTAATGAAGATTTGTCCGATGTTAGATGCTGTGGAAGTAAGGATGAATGTTTGCTTTTGACTTGGGCTTGGTACCAGAATTTGTTGCGTGCAATGGCTGGAACCTTTAGAGTATCAGAAATCTGCTGCAGAAATGTTAATGTAGTTCAGTAGCTAAGTGTCTAAAGGCTATAGTGCCAAAGTTTCTGCTTGCTTGAAATGTTCATGTTGCTTGACTGCGATGGTTTTTCCATGATTGACAGCAAGTTTCCACTTTTTCTTTGCTGCAATTTTTTTTTTATCCAGTTGCCTTGATTGAATCTCCTGGGATAGATATTCGTGTTAGGTAGTGTTAATAAGAGTAATTTGAAGTCTTTGCTTCAGGTTTTGATTGTTGAATTAGCAGATTTTGTTTGAATTACTTCACACGAGCACGTCTAGGTGAATCACCAGATATTGTTGAAGTTGTAAGAACTCAGAATCTCCACGAGACACTCCCATAAAACTGGTTTTCCTGTCTCGATAAGTTGCTAAAGAGAATTGCAGCAGTTTCTCTTCTCAAATGTTGGCATGTTTTCTAGCTCATCTTATTGCATTTTTGTCCTTAAGTCTGTTAGATTTCTATCTACTTTTGTCGTAAATATCTGCACTTTGTGTTGAATGGGTGAAGATACGTTGGGATCCTGGGCAGGAATGTTTGTCTCGTTTGCAAATTCAGAATAATAGCTTCAAATTGCAGATTTGTTTTTCTTTCTTTGTAGCATTCGAATGACCACTTTGCTTGGATTTCTTCCATCTAATTGATTTGTTAAGTGATGTTTAAATGGAAGCAATCTCAAAGTTGTTGTATGGAATCTGTTTTTGCCGAAATTGAAAGAGGTTTGCGCATGAAAATTTTCCAGCACTTATATAATCACTTGCCAAGTTTTTTTGTTTTAGTCTATTTTTAGATGTTGAAGTTATGTACTTGGTGGTTTAGTTTAGAGTTTTGGTTTTGTTTGAGAAAGTTTGATCAAAAGTTGCCTGGGGACATGAATTTGCAAACAGAAAGTGCAGTAATTGCTTGTTTCTTGTTGTAGAATGTTATCTTACGTTAGTCTGCATGCATGCAAAAATAATTCTGAAAATTGCACTTTGACCCCTTGGTTTCTAACTAATGCCGCTATGACCCAACCAATTAAATGTTTTCTTCAATTTGGTCCTTGGCTGTTTTAATTTTTGCAATTTCATTGCTTGCTTTGCTTCAACTAATTACCATGCTTTGTCAATTGCACTTAAGTCATGACCTTGGGGACTTTATGACTAAGTGAGCCTTGTTTTGCCCATTTCTTTTAATTTTTCTTAAATAAAGTGGTGCCTTGACCTTTTTATTATTTTGGAGGGTAATTGAATAATTTCACTTCATTGGGGCGTCAATTCAAGGGAGGTACACTCTATCCCTCACTTGCACTACATTTGACCTTACGTGCTCCTACGTGTTATGTGAATATGCATGCCTACCCCGCTTTCCTTACCTCCTTGCGTGCATTTAATTGCTTTTACGTTTATTTAAGCTTTATGGGGTATGTGTACACCTCTTGGCTTGTAATAGATAGGGCTCGGAGAGCATCTTGTCCATTTCCCCTTCCCCTTTATGCTTTTATGGGGTATGTGTACACCTCTTGGCTTGTAATAGATAGGGCTCGAAGAGCATCTGGTCCACTTCCCCTTCCCCTTGCTTGCTTGTTTTTGTTGCTACATGTTAATTGCTTTATTAGGCTCCTGCATCTAGTCGAGCATGCTAAATGTTATGTGCTATGTGTTTACGAGTATTTTGGCATGTCTACTTGCTTTCATAGCCATGAATGAATGGAATGGATGAATGTACGTTTCCGCTAGTCCAACGCTAGTCGGAATTCATAGAATGGGCTAGTCCAACGCTAGACCCTTAGGGATTTCCCCCCATTAGCATGTCATTTGCTTGTTCACCACATATCATGCATTTTTCTTAGTTTTTATCACTTGGCATGCTCCTTGAACCCCCTTTCCCTTCTTTTTAGGATTTTTGCATATCATGATAGTTATAGTGTACATTTGCATGAGAGTCCCCTCTTGATAAGGGAAACGAGCGAGTGTGGCTACTCGATAGCCTTAGCACGCTAGTTTTGCCTTCTAATCAAAGGGAAAATCAAGTCACGATTTAGGTCTCCCCGTACCCAATATGCATGAATTCCCTAGGCTCATGCATTCTCAATCCACTCTATCATTACACTTTCACTTTCGTCTCATTTGCACACATGCACCTTTTTATCACCTTCACTTGCACACGAACACTTTTTTGTCTCCACTTGCACACGAACCCTTTTATCTTCACTTGCACACGAGCATTTTATCTTCACTCGCACACGAGTACTTTCATCTACATTTGCACACCTTCACTCTTATCTTATTACTTTTATCATTTTTCTCACTTCACACAAACTCACACTTTCACATGGCATGCATTCCACTCATTTTTCACGTCATTTAGGTTTAGGTGTGACCTCTCCAAAAGGATCATTATTGGGCTTCACAATTAATGTGATTGGCACCACTCAACCTTTGAAGAGAAATTTCCCCCAATCCCCCTAGGTCTAGGTTTTTGCATTCATATAGACATATCCAATACGCGATACATACCTTGGGTAGAAAAATTAGGAAAAATTGGTTAAGTCGCGCAACTAGCCTTGGCTAGGTCAAAGGGGTGCCTTGGATTCTATCCTTGCCTTCCCCTTTGTCAAACGTGACCCCCGAACCTTTTTCTTTGGCTTACGTGGACTAGGAGTCGTTTTAAAAAGGGTTTTGCTACTTTGTCTTTAAAAAACACTTTTTGGGTGACTTGGTACACCCCAAATCTATACCAAGTGGCGACTCCGTTTTCATATTTAAAAAACCCTTTTTAAAATTTCATTTGGCCAAATCGTCGCTTTCCAAAGTCCCATGGCCTTTTACTTTTCATTTTGCACACGTTCACACCACACTTCACACACACATCACTCACACACATTTCATTCGATCAAAAAGTGGGGCGCGACATATATATAGGGAAATTAGGGATAAGAGATAAGGGAAATATCATACAAAATGATAAAAGGCCCTAAAAAGTGCAAATATGCATGAAATGAAGTGTTTTTATCATGCAATCATTATCTAACGCGCGAAGGGCTCCTAATGGTCTAGCGTTGGACTAGTCCTTCACTAACGCTCTCTCACAAGCATTGGACTTGCAAGAGCTCGAGGGAACAATCATGACTAGCATTGGACTAGCCACGATTACGTGCATTTGCATCCATCATACACATATATAAGTAATGTGCATAATTAAAGCAAGTAGACATGTGAGCACGTAATTCACATAACACATAAGCATGCATATCTAGATGCCAAAACCTAAGAAAGCGATTAAACACATAGCACGTAGACATGCAAGACACACAAGGCAATTAAGGCCCTAACTATTACATTTTTGGGGGGAAGGCCTACTACAATCTAAAAGAGGAAATAGAAGGAATAAAACAATTAAATTCCTAACTATTACAATTTTGACATTCGAGTGCCTTCCAAATGATCGAAATTGAAAATAACTAAAATGAGTAAAGTAGATAAATAAATAAATAAGATGAAAATATTCAAAAGGCATGCAATTGAGCACATAAATCACATAAACACATAGGGTCAAATAAAGTTAAAATAAGGGATAGAGTGTACCTCCCTTGAGTTGGGTTCTAATGGAACGAGTCACTTATTTACCCTCCAAAAACATAGAAAACGTCAAGGCATCACTTTAATTAACAAAATAATCATATGAAATGAAAATAAACACGAAATCGAATCACTTGAAACATTCAAATAAACCAAACAAACCATATTCATCAAATTGAAACAAACCAGGACCCAATCGAAACAATTAAAGAAGTTTGAGGAATCAATTTATTATCGCAAACATTAAGGGTCCAAAAGCAAGTAGATTAAGATTAAGGGCTTAAAGTAAACCCTACCAATCAAAGGATAAAACTCGTAAAAATAGATAAAAACCGATTTGTTACGATTAGATAAGCAAATTACCCAAAAACAATTGCTAATTGTCTTACTAAAAACCCAATCAAAACTAAATCTATCAAAAACTTATTGAATCACCAAATTTCATCCCAAAAACTCAGGCATATCCTGTCCAATAAACACATTAAAACATACCAAAGGAAAATGACATTTGAAAGGGACCAATTTGATTGATTTCCCAAAATTTCTAGGCCATAACAGAGTTTCAGGGAACTTGGGGGGCTGAAATGCAATTTTGAGAACATTTCCATGCAAAGCTTACGAAGAAACCTTCTGCAACTTTGCTGGTTTCTTTCTACTGCAGTTTTTACCGTAGCTTCCTTTCCATTTCATTACCTCAAGCAACCAACATTTTGAAAGCTCAAGCAACTAATACAACACGATCACTAAGCATTCATCTCACTTCTCACCATGAAATCTTTGTGTTTTAAAAAAAACAGAAATTCATTCAAAAGATCATGCAAGCATCAAATAACAAAGCTGTACAATTTCCCAGCTACGATTAGCTACCCTTATTTTGTTCATCAGATGTAATCTTCATCCGAACACAGCCCAACATCCCAATCCAACATCAAACTGCAATCTTGAGTAAGGAAAAAAAACAAAGTTCAACATCCGAATATACAAACAGCAAGAGAAATTCTGCATTTTCGGCATATGATTTCGGTAATGAGACCTGCTGCATTTTCTTTCAAACTCAGATTTCTAATCACAGCTTTGATTAGATATTTTTTAACCCAACATTACAACTTTAGACTAAGCAACAAACTACATAAACACCACCATCCAAACAAGCAGAAAACTTAGAAGGACATCATGTAAAATTCTGGAAAACATGCAAAATGGTTCGGCAGCTTCGTTGTTTATTTTTTCAGCAAGTATTTGAACATGATTCGAGTATTTCAGACCCCCAACATGCAAACCCAACACCTCTTATCCAATTCATCTTTCCAACATAAGATCAACCAGCAAATTGGATGGCCGAAACTTTGGTGAGCAGTTGCAGGAAAGAAAACAGCGAAAGAATGCAAAAGCTTTTGTTCTGCTGCAAATTTTAGCTTATCAAAACGCAACCAAAATAGCTTAAAGCTTTGCCGAAACATCAAACAAATGCACAAGGTAAGAACCTAAGATCCCAACCATGATCTTGCAATCAAGAACAAATAAAAAGACTCAACATTCACAGCAAACATCTCTCTAGATTCTCGGATGGGGGCAAACGGGCAACTTTTCTTCACACACTTGGAGAAATGAAACTAATATGGTGAAACAATCGTGCCCCAACAGAAATATAGCCATAAGCAAAATCACGGAAGACATGCTTCAAAAGCTTGAAAGGAACTGAATCTTAAAGAGAAAACTTACAGTACTCTCAGTTTCTGGAGTTAACTTGAACCCGGATGGTGGCGGTGTTGGTGGTGATGGACGGACAGCAGCAGCAGCAGATGCGGACTGGTGGTTGGAGTTGGGTAGATGATGATGGGTAGGCTATTCGGGTCAGCCAGGAAGAAGTGGAAGAGCATGAGGAAGTGCAGGGGTGGTGTAGGGCGGTGGTCATGGAGGTTCGCGGGCGGTGGTGGCTTGGGCAGATGGCGTGAGGAAGAGGGGAGATTTGGGGTGGGCGGCGGTGCGCAAAAGAAAGAAAAAGGAGAAAACAGGGGCAGCCTCTTCTTATCGTTTTTTCTTTTTACAAAATTTCCTCCTGCCCGAGCTTTTCTTCCTCCTTGCTTCTCAAACCCGTTTCAGCCGTCAACTTGGATTCTACCCTAGACCTCCCTGCAGCCGTCCCTCCTCCCCGGCTCTCTTTCTTTTTTCAGTTTCTTTCTTGCTCTTCCCTCAGCCCCAAAACCCTTAGTTTCTTTGCTGCCCTCTTTTAGCTCTCCCCGTAGCTTCAAGCTCTCTTGGTTTTTCCTTGCCTCCGCTGATTCCTCTCTCGGCCGTCACCACTAATCTTTCTTGGCCGAAAGCCTTTCTCTTTTTTCTCCTCTCGTTTCACTTAGCCGTTATTACCCTTCTCTGTCTCTCCTTTTTTTCAGCCGTCCAGACCCCCCCCCAAGCTCTCTCATTTCATGGCTCTTTATAGGCACCCGAAACCTCTCACAAAACCTAGCATCTATGGTTCACCTGCTGCGTTTTTCTTTTTGCTGAATTCCAAGCCATTGGATGGCTTTTTGTTTCTCAACCTTGAGTTTCCGGATGTAGGCCAGATGGCCTTGTATTATGCCAATCCGATGGAGCAAAATGGCCGAAAAACAAATTGAAAAAAATGGGGCTGCGTTTTTGTTTTTGCCTCTGCATTTTCCGCCGCACGGTTTCTGCTTAAAATGTTATATGAAGAAAATGGGCTAGGATCCTGTGCAGCTCCAGGCGCATGAGCTTGGTTTTCTCTCTCCCTTTTTTTTAGTTAAATAAACAATAAACTTGCATAAAATAAAATCTAACAGAGATAAGGCATATTTTTGTGACCATTTTCCGGCAACTCTTAACACTAAAAAACCTTAAAATATAATTAAACGACTAAATGATCAAAAATGAATATTAAAAATAAAAATAAAATAAAAATAAATAATAACAATCTAAAATGCTATAAAATGCTAAAAGGTGCCTTAAAACAAAAATTATGAGATTAATAAATAAAATAGATAATAGTTATTACTAAAAACAAAAAAAAAATAGAACAAAAATTATTCAAAAATTTGGTGTCTACACGAAGCTTAATAAAATTGTCCTCTCTCTTCTCCTGGACGATAGGTGGGAGGTATTTTTCATTAAACTCCCGCACGAAATTCAACCAGGTCCATGCAATTCCCTCTCTCTCCCACTTAGCTTTTACTACATTCCACCAAGTCCTGGCCGGACCTTTAAAGTGAAAAACGGCAAATTGCACTTGTCCATCCTCCGCATAGTTTAGAGCGACAAATATATTAATCATGGTCTCTAACCATCTCTTCGCTCCCTCAGGATCCGGTCCTCCCAAGAATTTAGGAGGAGAGAACTTTTGAAATCTCTCTAGGGCCCTATCTTGCCCCATATCAGGATCCCTAAGTTGGTTTACAGGGACTTGACCCTGTTGCTCTACCAACCGAGCAAGGATATTAGTCATTTGCTGAATTGCCATCGCCACCTGATCTCCCCCTTCAGCTCGGGGTCCAGGTTGCAGCTCAGCTGTTCCACTTCTTTCCCCTCTCGGTTCTTTCACTGGTTTTTGGGCCTCTCTACCCCCACGCCCACGATTAGAGCCACGCCCTCGAGTAGCTCCCTGATCCTGGGGCTTCTTTTACCTTCCATGATTTTTGACTAACCAACTATATAAATATAAACAAAATAAGGTATGACTCAACTAAAACATTTTCAAGTTATAAAACGGAGGCAATAAAACACATAATAAATATTTCTTTAATATACATAACAAAACAAGTCACATAACAGGTTAGAAAGTACTATACATGCAAACCTAGTCCAGTCAAAGGTTTATACCAGCCAAGGGACATAGAACAAAACAAACCCTAATTACATCCATCTTAACACGTCACATTCAAAAATAAAAGGGGACGTGCCATCCCACTATGTCCCTAACTACCTCACAAAAATCTCGCAAACCCTAAACTAAGTGTCTAACTAGATGCCGACCCAACCGACTCGGTAGGTGCAATCGGCTCCTCCTCCGGATCCTCTTCAGGATCCTCTTCGGGGTCCTCCTCCGGTTCCTCCTCGGGAACACTAGGGACCGCCTGACCTTGACCTTTCTCGGCTAAGTCCTGAATCACATCATCTACTAGAGCCCTGCACTCAGTCAGAATACGGTCGGTCCGGTCTCTCACATCTCCAACTACCCGAACAAGGCGACTAGTAGTCGCCTGTGCCTGCTCCCTGAAGGCATTAGTCCGCTCCTGCTCTTCCAGAATTGAAATCTCAAGCTCTCAGATCCTGGCACTGTGTACTCGGAGGGCTGCCTGGAGACGCTCTATCTCCGTCTGGTACCTACGATTAGCGCTACCCAATCGTCTCCGCTCATCATCAACTGCAAGGACCATCCGATCGGGGTAGGAGTAGGTCTTCCAGTAGTCGTAACGCCGGATCTTGGCGCCGAAGACCACCGACACATGGACCCACCGGGACTCTCCTGTTAGGTAAGTATACGACATACGGGCCCCTCAACGTGTATCTCATCAGTAGGCACGGGCTGAGATGGCCCAGCACCCCCAATAATATATGTACCCGCCATTGCCTACATTACAAGTCATATTACAAGAAGAAATAAGTTAGACATATAAATCGAGACTAAAGGGTTATTCTCAAGTGTGAAACCCTAGCCTATCATAACCAAGTTATAACCAAGGCATGGCAAGTATAAATCACTCAATCTACCCAGATCAATTCAAACCTAGGCTCTGATACCACCTGTGACGACCCTACTTCCCCCTAGGGCGTACCATAGGGTTTAGCGAGTCGCCTGCCTAGCTCTCGCCAAGACTCACTCACGTAAAGCTCGAGCAAAAAACTTACAAACGTAAAAAAATACAGAACACAATCCCTTCAGCTTAATATATACAACAGTACCCAAATCCAACTACAAGGTTCATACATGCCCAAATACATTAACGGGTTTACAATTCAAGTACACACAACCCTAGTTGGGTGCTAGCGTGA
Organism: Coffea eugenioides; assembly: GCF_003713205.1. NCBI lineage: Eukaryota > Viridiplantae > Streptophyta > Magnoliopsida > Gentianales > Rubiaceae > Coffea > Coffea eugenioides. The sequence goes on from NC_040040.1 coordinate 41,010,151, forward strand.
GTACAATTTCAAAATTTAAAATAACTAGACTACGCTAGTCTGTACACGTCTCACGCCTCGCTCGTATCCCTGTAAGGGAAACAAAACTAATGGAGTGAGTTAAAACTCAGTGATGTTCCAAATAGCAAATTGACCATCGAATAAAGTAAAAGTAGCATAATAGTGAAATAGCGAGCAAAACAAGTCAAGAAGTAAGTAACAACACTTCATATAGCCAAACAATAAATATTCCGCATTTCACATATAAGGATACAGTTGCTCATATATCGGCTCCACCATAGCTTGATCAATTGGTAGTTGACACTCCGTCAACTTTCAAGTAAGAAACTAGTCCAGTAGAACACCACTTAACTCCAATCTCCGTCCACCGACCAAACCCCTTACCGGGCCCGAACTCTACAATAAACACTGGTGGTAATACTCGAGTATACGTATTAGTCGAAAAGATAACATTCTACTAGACATCACTAACTACCCAGGGTTCGTTATCTAATCGACCAGACTCTTGCCGGCTCGACTCGACTAACTAGCCACAGAGTTTTTGAAATTCTAGGCAAAACACAATTCATATGCATGTATAATAAGTCAATTGCAATCGATAAACAAGAACAAATCACATTAAGGCAAGTGCGATAAAGTACACTCTTGCCCTATCAATACACTTATATATCATGTAATTACATTGGTCAAGTATTAAACACAAATGTCAAGTTCAATCAGATATTTGGAAGCACTCACCAAAATGTAGTGCCTCTAGTGATCACGTCTGGGTTGTACTCCGGATTTGGAATCCAAATCTGCGATAAAACTTTGTTTAAGAACTTTGAAAAGCGACTGAGATTCGAAACTTAAACGTTTCGTTCAATAAGAATCAAGTAATTGAAATTCATTTGGAGAATATTCATGAAACACTTGCTCGCTTTTCAAACTGTGAAATTTTGTAGCAATTATACTTGGAAATACCATTTGAATCGAAAAAACGAGGAAAACGTATTTCTAGTAGTCATTATTTCATTTCCCAAGGGTACAAGTTCGGCCAAATTCTAACTTATATACCTCGATAAAAGAAGACGCAATAGCCTAGATGGTTCAAGTGGTATTCGCTTTCAAGCCTTACTCAGTCGCATGTAATCTACCTAACTTTCGAGCGTTAAATTTGGGCAACACGCCCTTTGTATTTACTATTTTCCAGTCATTTATGGCTTAATTCTTTTCCTTAATCAGTTCCAAAGTCACGCACAAAATAATCTCATTACAATAGCCATTCAATAGGTTCAATGTCATACAAGTACAAAATCAAGCTACAAAAAAATGTCCGGAAATGAGATGTAAGTCATAAAACAAAAGACAGATTCGATGTCTCCTAGCGTATTGGTCACAACCAAAACTACGTTTACCAGATTGGAGTGCAATTTATACTGTTTCGAAGCTAAGATAGGGGGCTACAATTTTGATGAAAACCACTTAACCCAGTTCATAGTGTATCCGGGTCAAATTTTCAAAGTACAGAACCAAAATCTTACCAACAAGCTAGTTAACCGCACTATGTTCAAATGACAATAAATCAGGTTACTGAAGTCCGATTGAGGAGTTTTTAATGGCGTTGGAAAACTAAAGCATAGCACTACAACTTCCGTGTTTTGGCCAAATGCTAATTCAATACGGATCAAGGTGAAAAAAAACGCGGTCAGATTGGTGAAATGTCAAAACTGTCGACAGAGCTCTACCTATGGCAGTTAGGGGTATTTTTTGTCTTTTCATGTGCTACAGTGGTCCAATTGAGCCGAAATTTTATAAACAACTATAAAACATCATTCCCTACAACTTTCATGATTTGTACTAAGCCTAATTCGGCCCCCATCATGGTCAAACAGAACCAGTCAGAACAGGGTCACATGAATACTCCAATCTGGAATTTGGTGAATTCAAAGGGTAAACTTCACATTTCTAGTTTAAACCATTACCACAACCTCCTATACAAGATTATAAGTGAACCATTCAAAACCATCCAAACAACAAGAATTATAAGTGAACCATTCAAAACCCTAACTCAAAATTCACCACTACAATCATCAAAATCACTTAGATTAGGCATCACAAAGCAAGAATACAAGTTACTACATAATTCAAGCAAGACTAAGGGAAAGGGAGAGGATGGTCAGCCATAATACCTCAATAAAAGGGCTTGCAAGAGATATCATTCACCTCTCCATGTGAAATTTAGCTCCCCAAGCTTCCTAAGCTCTCAATTTATGAGTTAATCGGTTTAGTTTTCTTGTTTTCTCACTCAATCAAGCTCAACCCAAGATGGAATTGAAGTTCTCTTTCTCTTGTTTTTCTCCCTCTCTCTCACGGCTGGTATGGTGGAATGAAGAGCAATTTGAGTGATTTTTTTGGTGATAAATATGGAAGAAATTAGTTGGTCAACAACCTTTGGATGACCGCCACTTGTCGCTTGGAGATTAACTCTCAAATTTTTTTCTTTTCCCTTGTTTTTTGGGTCAACATTTTCGGCCAACCTAAGCTGCGTATGGGGCTGATATTTTGCACTAATATCAATGAGGTTTTATGGTAAGAAAGTAGTGGTCAAGTGGTGTGTTCAATCGGTAGTGAACGATACCCGTCGGTTTGAGCCGATTTTCCTTAAATCGCGTATACTAGGGTTTTAACTTATAATTCACTAACTTATTATTATCACTTCTAATCATACACTTAATATCATCTAAAACTCACTCTTAATCACCAAATTTGATTCCCACTCCGTACCGGATAGTCACACCACGGATAGGTGTAAAATCTTAATTCGCGCTAACGTGAAAACGAAAGGGAAAATCCTTAATTCTATGTTCATTTGCACTTATTGTGGGGTGATTGAGTAGTAAGGCTAGTCTAAAGTAATAAAGTTCAAATAAAAGGGGATTTTAAAAAAAAATATAGGGGATTTTACAAGTTCTCACAATTTAGACCTCAATTCCATCCATAAACCAAACTCAAAATAGTTTATCGACTCCACTCTTAAAGTTGGAAAGGAAAGTAAGAACGGTTCTAGGAAAACAGAATTTTTTCAGTTTTGCATGGTGCTATTTGAAAAATCATAACTCAAGCTTCTTAAGTCTAAAATTTATAAATCTTATACCGTCGAAAAATAGATTCAAAGTACAATTTCCCAGAAGACATATTTGTAAGATTCTATTTACAAGTCAGTCAAATTCTAGTCTCAATATGCTGCTTCATCCAGTAGAAAGACAGAACAGGTATGGAAATTCAGTCAAATTTGAAAAATCACATATATTCATAGGAATTGAGAAAAATTATGAAATTTTCATGGTTGAAAGTACTATGAATCTAGTTTCAAACGCAATAAACGGAACTTAATTCTGACTTTTATACACTAAGATATAATAGATTTTCCAAGACTGCTCAAGGTTCCTTACGGAAAATTTTCAGCAGCACCTCCGCTTGTTTTCTTTACTTTTCCATCCAAACTCAACACCAAATTTCATCTCAATTTAGCCTCAATCACAATCACCAGTCATAAGCTATCAATACACTTGTTTAAGGCTACAATACCATCCAAATATAGTAGATGTATAGCTCAAATACGAACCACAATAAAGTTGAAAATTGGAAACCCTAAGTAGAAAATTTCAACTACAAGCTGGAATTTTTCTTAAACAAACCAAACTAACATATAAAAGCTGGATAATTGACATAGCAAAGCTACTAGATCATAGCCAAACTCAACTCATCATATCAAGGCTGAAAATTTGCACCAAAAGCTGAAATTTGCCAACCACAACTTAGACCATGAAGTTTTCCATATAAACTACCAAAATCCAACTCTAAAACCACTAGTATGCAAAGATTAAAAGTAAAAGAAGTTTCTTGTCTTAAATACCTTGGAACCCCAAGAAAAAATGGAAACCAAATGCTTCTCTTCCAAGAATCTCTCCACTAAAGCCTTTGATGTTCCTTGAATATCACTTTTTATGGTTTGGATTGTAAGCTTAGGATGAAATCTTGAAGACTCAAGCAAGGATTCAAGTTGGAATTCGAGTTTTCTTTCTCTCCTCTCTCTCAAGGAGGTTCAGCTATGGAGGGAAGAAAATGGAAAAGTGTTGGTCCAAATTTGTTTTCATTCAAGAGGTAAGAAAGTCTTTGGTCAAGATCAAAGATCTAAGAATTTCATGACAAGTGGTTAGCCAAGGTTAATCCTCATCTTGTTGTCTTCCAATCACTAAAGCATCTAACCAACCTCTAATTATTCCTTAGCACCTTATAAAATAATATCCCTTTATGCAAAACTCCTTTTAATCTTGAAAAATTTATCGCAATTACCGCATTAGCGGGTCCCACTTCCATAATGCACTTCAAACTTAACATGTGCTAACTTATACAAGAAAAATGATTTAAAAACTCGACTCACTTATAAAAATATCTAGAAAATTAAGGTAATAAAGTAAATTAAAGAAAATGTGTTCAAATAAATAAGATAAAATAAAGATATTTTTCGGGTCCTCACACATAACACTTTCGGCCCAAGCCAGAAAAACGAATCATCTTATTAACAAAAAAAAATGGTTTAACTCACTTGTTTTTATTAAATAAAAGCCAACAAAAGATGTTGGGTTTAAATATTAAAGTCTATATACAAACCCAAGCAAATAAAACTATTAGCCCATTAAATCAAACTCACTCACATGTTCCTAAAATTATCTTGATTAAATAATCTAAATCCAACAAATTTCAATCAAAGTCTCAATTATACTCCAGAAACCAGAATTAATTCACTGTCGATATGCATAAAACATATAAAAGGAATCAAGACTTGAAAAGTTAAAAAACGAATCATCCATTTTCACAAATTTTGGGCCTTAGTGTAATTATACCAAACTTGGGAGGCAAAAATGCAAATATTCATTACCATCCTCCAAACTCATGCGAAATCAGCGAACTAATGAAGACTCTTAAGTGTTTAATCGGCCAAGAAAACATTCAAATGAAGCACCAAAAAAAAGACTATTCAATCTTGCATAAAGGGTAAAAACAAAATTTTTGACCAAAAAATAAACATAAAATCATGCAACCTCTGAACACCAACACAAGATTCAAACACCCAAATGCAAGATTCTGGAACCCAACACAAGCTTTTGTAATATGAATCTAAACTAACAAGATGCCCAAAAGAAGTAAAAAGTAAAAAATGAAAACATGCATGACAAAGGCAAGACTTTGAATCTCATGTCTAATGAATTTAAATGTAGATCTATAAGCTTGTATCCAAAGGAAACATGAGTAAAGGTTACCTTTGATGCTTGTCAAGCATGGCAAAGTCCCATGAAGTGTGCAAATTTCGAAAACGAAAGAATCTCAAACGGCTACTACTAGCGTCAAGAACTGCCAAAGTAGCAAATTCAAACTTGGATTTGAGGGTCTTGGAGCCGTTTTTCTTGAAACCACTCAACACAAAAGTTTCTCCACTACGATCGAAGAAGGTGGAAAAACAAAGAAATTGCCTCGAAGATCTCAGTTGAAGCTGGAAAGTAACGATGAATAGTGGCTGATAGCCCTGGACCTGATTTACAAAAAACATGGGCTAATGGGCTTCTTCCTTTTTTTTTTTTTTTTTTACTTCTTGTCCAAACTTTTGTTGGGTCTTGGCTTGGGCTTTTGGGGAGATTTTTTATTAGGTCTTGGGAAGATTTTTTATTGGGTTTAAAATAAAAGAAAACCTATTATATTTTCACTTTCTTTCTCCTACAAAATAAAATAAAATGATTATTTAAACAATGATAAAGACACAATAAAAATTAACAAAATTTTTGGAAAAAATTTGGTGTCTACAGCCAGTGTATGCTTCATTTTACTCTATGTATCCATTTGTGCTCTTCTTATTCTTAATACACCAGCTGTTGAATAAGTGCAGCTTGTGCGTAGTAAATGGTTATCCAACAGCTCGTAGCTTCATCAATGAAACTAGATTTAATCCAAAATCTAATTGATTCTGTTTTCTTTTATCAGATTTTTTCTTCAGCTACTCCCAACACATTGGCAAGCTAACTTTACATTACCTCTTTTTGCTACTATTGCTCCATTTCTTTTAACCGAATCTAGTTTTTACTTCTACGATCTAATTTTTATTAATCATTATAAAAAATTCCAAGGTTTGTCGATCACTACGTCAATGGTGACGTGACTCCAACTCTTCTCATCAAGATAGGAAACAAAGCTACCGAAATTGTTGTTAAAGGGAAAAAGCTCAAAAAAAAAAAAAAAAATTGGAGAAGTTTCATCCTCGAGCATGGACTGCAACATAATGAAATCATTGTATTTATTACCGAATCAAAGACAACCTTTACGGTTTTAATCTTTGATGATAACAGAGTCGAGAAAATATTTTTGTGGTATTACACCTTTCATGTTTCTTCTGATGGTTAGAGTTCTAATCAACTCATGTAGCCTGTATTTGTTATACACTAGTGCAGTATTTCATGATGCTAAATCAAGCGCCTATGTTCCAAAATATACTAAATTTGCAAATTGCTAGAGGAAACCAGGGATATCCAACTTGCTGCCTATCTTCTCATTCGTTCTATTTTGCTAACAAATATACTAGCCATATTTCTCCTTTTTTGTGTACTTTGCTTCTAGTACCTATAAAGATGAAACATTTTGATTATCTTCATTATTTTTTATCCTGAACCATTTCCTATCTAATTTTTCCTACTTTATATTATGCTGAGACTTTTAGCTATGCACATTTCCTTGCTACTTCGATTATTTTAATTGCTCAGCAAAATTCTAAGCACATAATCGCATATTCAAGTTATTATATTCAACTATAGCACATACCATATCTATTTAAATGTCTGGGCACATGTGAAATCCACACTATGCATTTGCATGGTGTTCCCCTCCTAATATAGATGAAATCCATGATCGTATTTCATCATTTGTATAGAAGATGAAACCCATGGTCGTATGGGCTACACACCACTTCAACAGGGATGATTTTGACTTGTTGATATATCCCATATTTCTCAAAATATTTTAGGTGAAATAGGATTTTGAAAAAGTTTAGGAACTTCTAGCATACTTTACCCATAATCTAAAATTTTAGATTACTTTTAGTTTAAAATTTTAGGCACAATACGTTCTTCATGAGTGCGATAGTTTTTCTATTAGGGCAGGGAGTCATGAATCTTGTAACGGCTTCATAGCCTCTTTTATGTGCTTGCATACGTTCCATACAACTTATATTAAAAAAAAAAAATTTAGACGCAATACAATATGATCGTAAAAAACACTCAAGCAATTGAGTGAGTTTTCTTTGGTCCAAACAACCCAATGTTACCATTAAATATTTAGATTGAGGAATTTGATGAAAGATTTGAAATCCTCCTAAATCCCTAGATTAGTTAGGAGGTATTTAGATTTGTAAATCATAATTTATTCTAGTGTCTAAAGTGTATTCAGACAATTGGTAAATTATGAATCTATATATCTATTGAGCAATCCAAATAACTAAAGCAATTAAGAGGTTGAATTCAAAATTTTCGTCAAATTTCTCAATCTAAACGAAGTTTCAAATATTTAAGAAATGCATATTCTTTAAACAATGATGGGGCATAACAAACCATCAGACCATGCCCACCCACCTTGGCCATCAACCTTGTTATCACACCTTTATTCGTTCTAAGAATTCTCTTGGGAATCAATCTGAGCAGATGTTGCATGTTTAGCTGAAAAGAGCACTAAGTAATTTTTTTTTTTCCCATAAAATGCAGATTTCATTAACAAATTATTGGAAATCATCCAACATGGTTTGATTTACATCACTGTTAAATATGCACTATAAATTACATATTTACAATTTAACAAATACAATAGATCCAAAATATTCTGAATAGATCTGAAAAATACAAGAAATATCTAGATTGTTTTGTAATACTCCCTTCTATACATGTTGCAATCCACAAATCTACTGATCAGCGGTTTTAAACTCCAATAGTGATGATAAGATCTATCAAAACAGATCCAAGATACAAAAAAATGTTAGATCTGACAATTAGATCCAACATAAATTTAGATCTAACAACAAAAAAAAAGTAAAAAATACAAAAATCTCCATAAGAATCCCTAGGAGAATAGAAAATTCTCACTAAAAATTCTAATATGTGGTTTTAAACTCCAATAGTGATGATAAGATCTATCGAAACAGATCCAAGATCCAAAAAAAATTTAGATCTTCCAACATAAATTTAGATCTAACAACAAAAAAAGTAAAAAAAATACAAAAAACTCCATAAGAATCCCTAGGAGAATAGAAAATTCTCACTAGAAATTCTTCGGAGAAATGGAAAACTCTCACTAAGAAAAATTAGAAGAAACTTTATTAGAGAAAAACAAACAAAAAGAAGCGAGATTCATGGGAGGGTGACCATGGTGTAGTCTCCATCCCTAAGAGAGAGAAGAGAAGAGGTGGAGAGAATTGAGAACAAGAGTTACTAAGTAATATATTTCATTATTGTGATTTACTACAAAAATTAATTATAAGTTGAAGACAAATAAAAAGAAAATTAGATATGCGAAATTTTTTGTAGCATTTTAACCCAAAAAAAAAAAAAAATGGCTGAAGACCAAAGAAATTAGACATCAGAAGAAGAGAGGCCACGCATTAAACACAATGAAAGCCTTTTCCTGATGAAATTGGGTTGTGCAAAAAAATCGTAAACCAGAAAAGAAGGCACTTAATCTCTTTAGCTATTTCTCTTGGTGAAATTGGGCTGTGCTAAAATTCTAAACCGAGTTGGTCAGTTTATTAAACTTTAAACCAAAAGAAATTCTAAAATTTTAACTTACGAGTAAAGTAGGTCAGAGGTTACCAAATTATTACAAAATAAAATTAGTATTATTGTATACACGCTGAATTGGCACTTAAGAATTACACATGGTATATAAATGCCTCATGGAAAGAAAATGATTTTAGCTCATCCTGATTGTAAATAGCTGCTATGACTTACAGGGAGGGTTGAGTTGGGTTGGGTTAAATGATAAAATGTGAGAGATTATAAGCAAGAGATCTTAAATTCAAAATCTCCCTGCTTAAAAAAAAAAAAAAACAGGCGCTGCTGTGACTTGCCATATGAAAGTAAATGATGTCAACCTCATATCACTTTGTGAAACTAGGAGATAAACATATAACTAATTTGGCTAATAATTGGTGTCTAAGTTCATAAGATCATCTTCTGATGCCTGCAGAATTGGAAGTCTTATTCGAATTTGACCATTAAAACCACGATTCCGCTCTGGGCAGAAAACAATGTAGTTGGAGTTGTCTAATTGGTTAGTGCTTTGCACACGATAGAGGGGCTGACCAGCTGCATAACCACCAAGAAGCTGGTATGATCTTTCCGATTGATCCATTGTAATGCATAAATCCTCAGTACCTACAAACATATCCCAATTAGGTAGATGAAAATTTAGGGACATCTACCCAAAAGGAATAAGGAAATTGAACAAAAAAAGTTTTCTATACATAAAGATTATTTGGTTATCGGCAGCAATTTACATTAAATCTAAAACATAGGAATGTGTACAGTAGAACGTTGTGAATAAATGAGGTACATAACATAATGGAAGGGACTTCTGTCTAGTGTTAAAAAAAAAATACTACACTTCAATTAGTGTTATTTTTTGTCATTATAAGTCAATGAATATCGTCAAATTTGAAAAATAAAAAGGACGTATTTACAAAGAAAAAAAATAAAGGGACGTATTTAAAAAAAATAAAGGGAGAAAAACATAGCTTTCAATTTTTGGATTAGACTTACAGGCAGCGAGCTCTAACTGAGTTTGGTAGATAAAATCCAATACTCCAGATATGTCTTTCTCAAACATATCAAACGGTCCATCCTCGAAGTTCATTTTTCTCAGCTTACACAGTCCCTCTCCCAACTCCATCATAGCTCCCCTGTGGTTCTAAGAAAGGACAAAAAAAAATTTGTTTGAGTAATTTATTAAATGAAGAAATTTGCATTACCTTAAAGTATTGTATTTAATATCTCATTTGTACTTTCCTACCATTCAATTTGAGAAGAAGTACATAACAAAATGACAAACAAATACTATTAGAATAAGTTGAACTCAGCAAATTGTACATTAGAGTCAATCTTAACTGCCGAATTCCACAGATGTCAAAATAGTAGTCATTTTTTTTCTTAATAATACCATAGTTGTAGTAATCATCACAATTTATTGTGTTGATTTCTCATTTAAGAACATACAGAGTGTAGCAATAATTGTTAAATATTACCTGATTGAAAAGATGATGGAAACCTACGGCACATTGCAAAATGCCATGCACAAGAGTTCTGGTGGGCTCTTGGGACTTGTTCCAAAGGGATTCAAGAACGTCATGGCATCTATAATATTCCCTCTTGTTGAAGAGCTCAACTGCTTCTTGAAAGCTACAACAATCAACATCTTCTTCTTCTTCAGTGGTAAATCTTCCCCAAGATGAATACCGATAAGATGCAGTTTTGTGATGTGAAAACAGCATATTTTCATGCTGACAATTAGTAGTAACTTTTTTGTTGAAAAATGAAGTACTGGGATTAGGGCAAAGAGTTGGCTTGGTTGGTGATGAAAAGGAGGAGAAAGGACTAGTGAATGATGGTAGAGAGGTTGAAAGAATTGCCATTTGCTATTGGCTATTGTGGCTGAGGAGGAGCAATTCTTACTCCTTTTCTTTGATTTGTTCCTATAGGTTTTGCATTGCCTTGAATGAGTTCTGGTGGTGGAGATTCCAGCTGGGCTGGCCTAAGATATTTCTGAAATGTTGTAATTTAGTTAGTCATTTCTAGTTTTTTGGTCTTTGGAAAAAACACACTTATAGTCCTTCACGTCTGAGATTTCTACGTTTTTTGTCTTGCATGTTTTATACATTGGATACTTTGATCCCTAACATTTTCAAAAGCATAGCATTTCAGTCTTAAACTCATTTCCTTTATTGTACTTGCACATTATTCGACAAATATTTCAGGGTAAAGAGGGAAATACAATAAGGATGATATTTTTGGTTCACTTTTTAATTCTATCGTTAAATATTAATCATGCGATGTGAGTGAGTGCTTTTTTTTTTTTGGATACAAGGCTCTAATAAATTGTCTAATTATATACACATTAAAGTTAAACCGACAAATGTAACACTATTGTCAGTACTATTGAGTTATTATATTGTTAAAATTTTTTCACAATCCAATGGAAGTATCTTGACCGATCTCTAATACTCAAAATTTGGAATTTTTCCAAATTCCAAGTTCCAATCTCTGACACTCAAAATTCAAATGGGAGGATCAATAGTTTCTTTTTTCTTTTGGGTAATAAATGTTTGACAATTGTTAAGTAATCCATCTTATACTTTTTAAGCGAAAAATGGTGAGTCTTGATTATCAAAGAAAATAAGGGACTGAAATTCATCACATCTTGAAAATGAGGGACTAAAATTGGTAATCTCACAGCGTAAGGTGCCATCCTCCCTTTCAACTCTTACCTAATTGAAAATACATCTCCACACAAGTTCATCAACAGCCCCGCAAAAAAATAAAATAAAATCATAAACAACTCAAGCAAAAAAAAAAAAAAAAGGGACTCTCCCATTTGCTATTTGCCATTTGCCATTTGCCAAAACGATTCGGTTCTGCTTTCTCTGTTTCCGTTTCGTCCGGTTAATCATCAACTACACATATATACTGAGGTGTTTTAGAGACTACTTTTTTCCCAGTTAATTCTATTTTGCCTTGAGCTTATGCTTTTATGAGGTTCAGGAGAAGGGTTGTTCTGGAATCGCCTCGAGATTGAATATCTAGGTTGGCTGAAAATGTACTAATTTCAGGTATTTATTCTATTTCCAATTCAAATTTTTCGTTTTATGTTGTATTCGGATTGGATTATTATAAGCGTTTGATCCCTCATGATCTTTTTGTATAATGGGTTTGGGTTTTTTTTTTTTTGGATGTTATTCTTTTTGGTCGGTGAAAAAGAGTACCAAATCTTTTTACTGATTTTTTTTTTTTAAATTGTTGTTATGGGTATTAATTGAGTTAATTTTGAAGAAATTCTTGTTTTGACTGTCTGATTGTTGTTATAGTAATAAAATTATAAAAGAGCTTGCGCATTGTACAATTTTTGAGTTGTTTGTTGTGAAGGGCATTTTTAGTGCTTTCCATGTGATTATTATTATTATTATTGGTTAAGTTATGGATTGATTTGGTGGGCTTTAGTGGTGAGAAGGAAGTTGCAATGAAGGAAAAAAGAGGGAGTTATGTTCC
>NC_040040.1:41023482-41056966 GCF_003713205.1 Coffea eugenioides
TGCCCTTGATTTCTTCATGACGTAGTTAATAATGATATTGTAATTTGAAAACATTTCTTCACACATAATTATTCACGAAAAAGGCTAATCTAATTCCCAAGCTTCTCTTGGTTCAGAAAATAAAAAGAAGATCGAAAGGAAAAAAGGAAAGACCCTTCATGAATCTCTGTGGAAAATCGTCCAAGGGTAATAAGCTCAGACATACTGAGAACGGAAAAAGTACCCTCAGGCTGTATGCTAGAACCTAACAATTACAACATCTATCCACTTCTTGTAATTGAAACACACTACATCTACACATTATTGACAGCTATAATTTATTTAAATTCTCCATTATTACCCAAATCACCTTTTCTTATCCATCATGGTTCAAATACTATGACTTCTTCTATAAAACAAACAAGAATGAAGGCAGTGAATGTGGATTTAAAATAGGCAGTGTGTCAAAAGATTAAATTTATCAGTGTAATGTAAAAAAAAATTTCTCTCAAAGTAAGCAAGAGATGCCTAGTCCACAAATAAAATGTAAGTTAGACCCATCCTTTTTTTACGCACCAATTTCCTATTATAACAAAAACACTTTTAAAATTGGTTACTAATGTTAGGATAAATTAACTCAAGGCCCTTGCACTTTCAGCTGGAACATAGTTCGTGAAACTTATAATCAAATTGCAGATCATATCATCACCGTGATAGTAAGGCATCCAAGGCGAAAGTTCAATACCTTAATGTATGAGTTTTCTAAACTGAAAGATAAAATATGATCTAAAGCAATACTAATTAGAGTTTTCTCAGGCAAAGAAAAAAAAATATATTACTAGCAAAAGTTAAAGGACTACCTGCAAAGATTGATTTGTCAGTAATTGCGAGGAAGGACCGAAACATATATTGAGCACTCAACAGGATCTGGTGCTATACACTTCCTACATTTATTAGCTACAAAAAACAGCAAGTCAAAAATCACTAAAACATATTTTGTGATAAATTTTGTTATCCTTTAACTAATGTAATCATATATGGCATATTTGGTACCATAATAATAAATATTAAACCCTTCAAGCCAAGATTGTTAGTTGTTACTAATCCAACTAGTGGATGAATATTTCAATATATATATATATATATATATATATATATTCCCAACACCCTTCCTGCAGCCAATTATGAGGCATAGGATTTGAACACTAAATCTAATAGTGGGGAATATATATATATATATTCCCAACACCCTTCCTGCAGCCAATTATGAGGCATAGGATTTGAACACTAAATCTAATAGTGGGGAAGACTCTAAGAACATGTTATTTGACTATCAAAAGAAAATGTTGTAGCAAATTTTTTGTCTAATGAATTGAAAGTAAATTACAATAATAGTTTATAAACATAAATTATAACATTTTTGGTACATATTTAAACTTATATGATGACATTGGATATACAATTGTGAATAATACATAACATTGAATATAATCATTTTCATTAGATGTCTACTTTTATTTTTTTAACGTGCTAAAGTATCAAAGATATTTGCCTTGTATTATTTTGGCCTTGTAAAATAGTAATCTTAATAATTTTTCCAAATCATGTCTTACCAAAAACATTTTTGGAGATTAAATAGCTTTTCTATTATTTAACAAAATTCACTTCTATTCTAAGCAAAAAAATATTAGCTTTTATTCTATGAAACTAGGAAAGATTTACTTTTAACATGCAGTTTTAGATTTTCGAAACTAAATGAATAAGTTCTTTTTTTTAACACTATAGAAAGTGAAATTTCATTTTATTTTTTTAGTCAAGACTGATTTAATTATTTTGGTCTTTATTAAGTTAAATTAAAAATATGTCCATTAAGTTTTGTACTTGCAAATTGGGCCAATATTATATGGACTTTCAAATCAAGTCAAGGGTGGTGCAATCTGATATTAATTAAAATAGATTTATTAATCATTAATTCATAGTAGATTATTGAGGCCAACCTATTGTTAAAATCCAGATTAGATGGATTTTTTGAGTTACAAGTCACTCAAGGTGTTTGGAAGATTCTAGAGTTTCTTGAAGAACAATCCATGATTCTTCTAGACAATTTCTTTTTAAGCCAATAAACTCCATTATTTGGCCATAAATCTCAAAGAAACTATGTCGAGTTCTTTCAATCAACATGAATCGTGTGAATCTAGTATTGAGTAAGTTTTCTCCTTGAAATTCAAATCAAATTCAACATGGAATCAAGTGTCTTTTGGGGGTTTAAGTTACACAACTTGAGGTTCCTCTAGAGTAAGGATTCTATTTTTATTAGAAGCGTCTGAAAGGTTTGAATGGATGAGCCTAGTGGCACTAAGTTGTTTAGAAAACTTTTTAACATTCAACTTGAGGTTCAAAGTGAGCAGTTGACTTAGTTTGGCGTCAAGGATAGTTTCGGGAAAGACATCAGACACTTGTGTCCCCTGTGACAGCCCCACCTTCCCCTAGGGCGTACCAAAGGGGTTAGCGGACTGCCTGCCCAGTTCTCGGCAGGACTACTAAAGACGGTCGTATATAATCTAAAATGTTTCGGAAAATATTAGCGTGCTCAAGCGATTTAAAACCCGCAAAATGGGAAACGAAAATTGAAATCGCAAATGAATAGTGACCGCCACGTCACTATCCAACCAGAATCCAATCAAATGTAGATGTCACCATACACCTCAGAGAAACATTCCCAAACCAAATAGGATACATGAACAGGGTTTAACAGTGTTATACACATACGTTTGTAATTTACAAATCAAAAGGAAGATATTTAGATCAAAGTACATTTAGGATACATTTAGGGTTTTTCCAACCATCGAGGAGCTTTACAAAAGAATATATTCAAACTATATGAAAACTAGCTCAACTCGTGCTTCAAAACAATATTGTCCCCCAACAGTTATTCATATCCCTGTAAGGAAAACAAAGTAACGAGGGTAAGTTTAAACTCGTGAGGTACCAACAAGACACACCAGTAAACACCTTTTATCACATAATGATCCCAAAGCTCATAAACAAAACAAGTCAATAAAAGGATACAATTGGCTCTCAAGAGCCACTTTCCACTTGCCGCACTTGATCTCCAACCCGTTGACACTCCGTCAACCTTTGAAAAGAAGAACATCTCGTAGATCCCCACTTTACTCCATATCCCTTCCACCGATCACCCCCTTACCGGGCCCGAACATCTCACAGTAACAGAGAGGGTAATACTCGAGTATACCATAAGGTCGAGGAGTTAACACTCCACTCGACTACAGTGAACCCAAGGTCCCTTATCGATTCGCCCAAACCCTTGCCGGCTCGATTCGATTAAAGACCAATGGGGTATGAGCTCAGATAGCACAGTTAAGTTGTCGGACAAAGCCCTCAACCATGTCAAATCACACATATAGACAATTTCACATTTGACAGTAACAGTAATACAGATAAGAGATCGAGAGCGATAAAGTACACTCTCATCTCATTCAAGCCATTCAAGTTCACATAACAAGTATACACAATCATTTAAGCATTAGATCATATAATGGTAGGCTCACCAAGGTAAGTAAGCAAATTCACAAGTTAGCTTCAGGCGTAGGCGTCGAATCACGGGCACGACCTATACAATAAGAATATCCCAATTAAGACTCGAATACGAGTCAAAGCAAATCCACACACTACGAAAAATAAGGTCCAATATGAGTCAAAGCATTGTGTTGAATCAGAAAATTGATCTTTTGTTTTAATTCCTTATTTCTAATATAGGATTCTTTCAAGTTATTATGCATTCTTTCCAAAAAAGAATTAACATCATCATCAGATTCATTATCACTATCAGTTTGAGAGTTACAAGTAGTTACCTCTTCATCACTAATAGCCATGAAAGCCATTTGGACAGATTCCTTTTCTTCTTCGACTTCACCTTCTGAGTTGCAGTCATTCCAGGTAATCTGGAAGTTGTTAAACTTTGGTTTTCTTTCAATTTTTCCTTCTTTCTTTTTCTTCATGGACACTCGCTCGTATAGTGTCCAGGTTGGCAGCACTCGAAGCATTTGTCAGTTTGTTTCTTATTGAACTCTTGCTTCCCTTTGTTCCTTGAGTTGTTGAACTGATTTGGGAATGGATTGTTAAGTCCTCCTTTTCTGAATCTTCTTTTATTAAGAATTCTTTTGAAACTTCTTGTGATGAGTACAATGTCACTGTCATCACCTTCCATATCGTCTCCATCCAAGGAAGCTGAGTCATCTTCATCTTGCAAGGCCTTTAGAGTAATGCTCTTTCTCACCTTTGCATCTTCTTCCTCTTGCACTTTGGACTTGAGTTTCAACTCATAAGAGGTTAGAGAATTAATGAGAGATTCAATAGGCATGGAATTTAGATCTCTAGCTTCTTCAATGGCAGTCACCTTACTCTCCCAATCCTTGGATAAGGCATTCAGAATTTTTTTATTTTTCTCACCTAGAAAATATTCCTTTTCCACCACTTCCAAATCCTTAATGAGATCATTGAATCTACAATATATCTTATCAACATTTTCATGAGGTTCCATCTTAAAAGATTCATACTTAATGACCAGAATCGACTTTTTTTGTTCTCTCACATTCTCACTCCCTTCATGGATTTCTCTAAATTTATCCCAAATCTCTTTTGCAGATCTACAGCCTTTGACTGTAATAAACTCATTTGAATCTAGAGCACTGTATAACATATTCATAGTCTTGGCATTCAAGGTGAGGTGAGTTCTATCATCACCAGTCAACTCATTTCTAGTTTTTGATTTTAGTCTATGAGTGACTTCATCAACAATAGAGGCATCATATGGACCTTCATTGACAACAAACCATAATTCGATATCAATAGATTGTAAAAAGATAATCATCATTTCCTTCCAACTCACATAATTTGATCCATTGAACATTGGGGGTCTAGTGACAAATTGTCCTTCAAAAAATATGGCATTGTTAGTTGTCATTTTACTCCAAAGCCGATTGAGCTTAATCTCTAGGAGACCAAGTTCTGATACCAATTGTAAGGATCGAAAATAACTTAAGAGGGGGTGAATTAGGTAGTTTTAAAAACTGGCCAAGTTATGAGTCATCTTTTTGAGTACTTGCCCTCTTTTTCTAAAATACCACACAATGGAGCAATTGATAAGAAAGCACAAGTGTTTGTGAGAAGAAGAGATGAGCAATTTATATATCAAGACAGTAAGTAAAAGAGATAGAGTATCAAACCAAGTACCAAACTAATCTTGAGTTTGAATATCACTTTGGAGAGCAAGCCTCTTCAAGTTGATCAACTTACAACCAATCTTTTGTGTACAAAAGAATGATTACTTCCTCCTTACCCCAAGCCACACTTGGTCAAGTAAGGGAGTTTTACTATCACTCGGATAACTCTCACAGAACTACACTATTGAATTAATTGAAACACACTTGAAAATCTAATCGAAAATTACACAACTAAAAGTACAAATCTTCTTTGAAGAGTATTCTCACACTTGAATCACTCTAAATCTAATGTAGTCTCAATGTGCAAAGTTTCTTTGAAGTGGTTGACTTTGTTCTATTTATATGGGACCAAAAAGTTCCTCAATTAATGCTTTCAATGGATAGAAGGTAGCTGAAGAGTCAACTAACCGTTCGTAGTGTCGAACGTCCGGTAGACCAACTTCTTGCGTCCGAACGTAGGCAGTGAGTTCAAATAATTTTCTTGAATTATTTCGGACGTTCGGTACCTTCAAACTATGTGTCTGAAGGTAGGAGGTGAAATTGAGAATTTTTCTTTAATTCTTTTCGGACGTCCAGTGCCTTCAAGGTTTTGCGTTCGATGTGTCGCAACGCTTGTCGGACGTCCGGTGCTTTGATGATATGCGTCCGATCGAGGTCAGTGAGTTTAGAGAGAATGACTCAATATCTTCGGACGTCCGAGGGTGAAGTTCCTTATGCGTCCGAAGTTGAGTAAAAGTTGTCGGACGTCCAATCTAGTCTTCTTGTGTGTCCGACAGTAGCTTCAGCATCCTTTGTGCTTAATCTGTGACCCTGTTTTACTCCATTTCTGAAAAGGTCTATTTGGAGAACATTAGTAACATCCATTTGTTTTGTAATCATCAAAAGTTACGGACTGAGATAAACACGTTAAGTGTTGGGTTGACTCCCCTATACAAGCACAAGTAAACATAGAGCGGTAAAACAACCAGACAGTCCCCTCTTAATTAGTCATGCCCCACTCCATCCCCAATTTCATTCTAATGTCCGTAAAATTTTGCATACTCGTCTTAGGTTCTACAACCATTGCCAACTGTATGGAATGTAATTTAATAAGTTTCTTCAACCATTTCAAATTAGGAGGCCGAGCCACCCCACGTATATTCCAAAAGAGCAACTTAATCATGGGATAGTACAGACAAAGCATTTTTTGAAACATTAACCATGGAGCGTAAGGTTCTATCTGAGGGAGCTCCAGCGCGGAGACCTCAGGCCCGTACCTTAGAGAGTCTCCCCTGTCCGGCATCTTCCTGAGCAAGGTTGTCCAAGAGCACCACTGGGTCCAAATTCAATGCCTCCAACTGTGAGACCTCCCCACAAGCTTGTCACCATTGGTCACCACCCCTGGGGGACAAGTTGCCCGCCCTTCGCTAAACATCCTGAAGCTTCGCCGCCTTCACCTCTTCCTCTGGTGTCCGTATCGACCACACGTCAGCGTACTCCGCTCCATCCTCTTCCTGCGGCCCAGCACTCAAACAGTCCTCACCGCACGGCGCTCCTACCACACTCCCCGCATCCTGCTTCTCCAACTCCGCCACTGGAGTTGCCACAACCCGACACTGACCATAGGCGCTGTGCTGCTCCCTCCCACAATCTGTCTCTTCACTCGGCAATTTCTCCCCCTGCTGCAGTGTATCTGTCGAATGCGTTTGGACTGTCACAAAGCCCTCATCCTCCCTATCCTCGCTTCTGTCCTCCTCCGCCAGTCGACGTTCCGCCTCCACAATACATGAGCAAAGATGCTGCCCCACCAGCGTGGTGGAGCCAGGCGCTGCCAGCCGTGGTGGCTCGTTCACCCCGTACGGAGTTCCAACCCCATTAGCAATGGCCAGCGCAGATGGCTTCACCCCCTGCCCAGCCTCTACAACTCCACTGCCCACCCCTCTTTAGCCTTTCCTCCCGCACGTCCAGCCACAATTTTTTCCCTCGGCTGATACACTTGCGTCACCTGCAAGTTCTCTCCTCTTGGTGGTTCTGGCCGCAAGCCAGGATTCTTGATTCTGCACTCCTCTTCACAATGTCCCTGATGGAAGCAATACCCACAATATCTGGGTAAGTGCTCTGGCACCAGAGGCTGCCTGAATCCTACTCTATCTCCAAAGGAAATCCACACACGGCTTGGAAGCTCGCTCAACAAATCAACTTCTACACACACCCGGGCTACATTCGGTCTCGAACCCTGAGCAGTCGTAGCGTCCACGCAAAGAGACTGCCCAAGACAAGCCACAATGGGGAACAAACACTCCTTGTGGAACAAATGCACCGACAGCTTCGGCAACGAATACCAAACTGGAACAATCGAAGGTTCTCTATCCACATGAAAGTCAATGGACCATTTAAGCATCCTCATGGGAACCGCCTTGATATACCAGACACCCCTCGCCCAAACCCTGTAGTAGTCAGCTGCGGACGACAACCGAATCAATACATGCCTTCGGTCCAATAAGACCAACGAAAACTGATCTGATATGTCCATTGCATGGAAGAACTTGCGCAGCTCCTCCATAGTTGGATGCCCCTTGCTGAATTTTCCTACCAAAGCATATTGGAAAGGAATCACCACACGCTCAATATCCACCATGTCAAACGATACCGCTGGTTTCCCGCGGTGGGTGGACACCACAACTTTCACCCGCGGCTCCTTTGAAGTGGAAGATAGCGACGAGAAAGACTTGGAGTGAAAGCCTACTGCTTTGGAGGCCACCACCTCTGAAAAGGACCGGTTACCACTGGCCTGAGCCGTGGCCGGAAGGGCCCCTTCCCCCGAAGAGGAGGGACAGGCGGCCATGGAGGCCAAAACTAGCGGCCGAAACAGACAACCCTAAATTGCTATATTTAGAAACCCTCAGAGCATGCATAAGCGACCGAGAAGTTTCTTTTTTTGCCTCTTCTCATGTTCTTTCTCACATATTAATCACTTTTCATGTGACCTTTTTGACAACAAAAACTACACATAACCAAAGAGTTATTTACATGAAAAGATTTAATAGATCTCACTTCTCTTCTCTTATGAATAATAAATTCATTTGCACCAAAATTTAATTTCTTTTCATGAGTGCCAAGATGAGGTTTTGATCTATTTTCTTGAAAACAGTTTTATTTTTTATGTTGGTGAAACTCATTTAGATTGTCCATTTTTCTTTTCAAATCACCTTGTTCCTCTTTGAACATTTTACAAAATCTTATTTTTCTATCAAGCTCATTTTGTAGATCAATCTCACGCTTTTTCAAGTAATCATTTTCAGTTTTCAGCTTTTTATTTTCTTGAAAAAGACGTGCATTGTGTAGACACCAAATTTTGAATAATTTTATGTAGCATCTGTTTCATGATTTTCATTTTAGATTGCTTGCATTTTAGTTCGTTATTGTGTGTTTTGCACTATTAGTTGTTATGATATTTTAGTTTTATTCATTTTCGCCCTTTTAGTTGACCTATTTCATTTGCTATTTATTCTTGTTTACTTTTAGTTTTAGTTTTTAGTTTCAGCTTTTAAGTTTAAAATTAGCATAGAGTTTTTAGAAAAAAGAAAAGGAAAACATCAAAAATATGTTTATTTCTTTAAATTCAATCTTTGGGCACTTTAGTTATTTTTATTAAGTTATTTTGAGAAAAAGAAAATGATGAAAAGTGAAAAATTAAAAAATTAAAAAATGGCCATTTTTGTTTAGTTTTTTGTTTAAAATTATTTTTGTTTTGTTATAATTATTATTACCTGGTTTGTGTAATTTTGTTATTATTATTATTTATTTTTTATTTTATCATTTCTGTAATTATCAAGTTGTGTTAAAAAAAAAAGAAACCGCAGCATGCACGCTGCAATTTTTTGCAGCGTGCGAAGGACATTCACAAGAGGCCATCGGATGGCTGGGGAGAGAGGCGTTGAGCTGGGGTATTCTAAAACCATTGAGATGAGGGTTTTTTTAGTAAGCCATCAGGGTATAAAAAGAAACTGGGGGTTTAGGCGTGAAGGGGAAGAAATTGTTTTGGGCTGACGGCTAAGAGAAAACGAGAGAAAACCAGAGAAAGCTAAAGCTAGAGGTTGAGAGTGAAAGAGAGGGAACCGAGAGGGGAGGTGGTGATAGTTTGAGAGGAAAAGAAAAGGAAGGTGGAGCTTTGGGTAAACCAGAAAGTAGAAAGGGGAAGTTACGGGCTGAGGATAGAGAGAGATCTCCGGTTGAACAAAGAGAGGAGGAGCAAGGGGCCAAGGCTGAACGGAGGAATCTCACCACCACCTGAGGCTGTTCTTTGAAGAGAAATCATCACTGAAATCTATCAGGAAATAGCATTGTAAGTTTCCTTTCCCTTTCCTGCAGATAAATTGAACATGAAGCTATGCTTGAATCGATAAACGGGGTCAAGAGTCTTGGTGATGATCTACGATTATAGCTTAAAGGTGGTGCCTTTTGCTGGCATGATGTGCGATGGGTATGTTGTTTGTTTGGTGTGGATTGTGTTTAGTCCCTAGGCTATAGCTCAGTAACAAGACTCCAGCTTTGAAAAGAAAGGACATTCGCATGACCTGTACGTTTGAATTATTGAACAAGTTGTGAAGAAGAATGGCATGTTTTTGTTTTTCTATTGTCTTGGTCTGTTCGGATGTTAGAGCAGTGTCTTGGTTGTTGCTGAAACTTTTTGTTTAGACTAAAATCTGGGATTCGTCGCTTAGCCGATACATCATATGCATACCCAAACTGAAATTCTGATTTTTGGGCCTGTGCTGAGAAATGATAGGAGAGTTATAGCAGTTTTGTTCTTCCTTTTCTACATTTTTCCAGAATTTTCGTATAGTATCTTTCAAAGTTTCTGGTCATTGGTCTGTAATCATCATGAAGTTTTGTTGCTCAATTTAAAATTGTGATGTTAAGATGAAAAATATCTAATCTAAGCTGCGCATTTGAATCAAAATCTGGTCTTCATGGAAAGGAAGGTCGTGACTGAAATTTTGCAGCAAGGGTTCATATCATTTAGTGGTGTTTTGTCCTTCCCCTCTCCCTTCCCCAAGTTTGTGCCTCTAGATTCTTGCATTTGGTTTGTCCTACCTGAATTCGTTTAGGCTGAGCAAGGGAGTTGCTGCAATAGAAAATTTCAGCAAGTTTCACTCTCGTTTTGCTGAAAATTTTCATTCATAGGCAATGATTTCAGTTTTCGTTTATTCGTTGGAGTGTTAAATGTTCTTGATTGGAGATGATTAGAAGGTTTTGCATGAACTTTGTTTGCCAAAAGATTGCATTTGATGGTAGAAGTTTGTGGACAAAAATGCAGCTGGCTGTTTTCTTTAAGTTGCAGAGGCAACATTGACCAGAAAATTGCAGAAAAACTGCGGCACTTCTCCTCTTTCCTTCCATTACCGTTTTTTTTTTTTTTTTTTTTTTTTTTTTTTTTTTCCCTTTCATACCTGGATGGTATTTACACATCAGCCCTCATGGTTGCAAGATGTTCTGATGCTTTGTTTGTTTCATGGTCCAAAATATTTGAATCACACTTGAACATTTGCTAAACATGAACCATTGAAGCTGCCGAACCATTGAAGCTGCCGAAACATTTGCTAAACTTAATTAATTTTGTCCTCCTAACATGCCATTTCCTCTTTAATACTTCTTGATTTGTTTTGAGTGGATACTTAAGGGGTTGTAGAATGGATTTAAAGGGTCTAGTAATATCTTTTTCCCATATTTGTAGTTAATTTGATTTTTCTTGGATTCTTTGGCATTTTGTTACTTAGATACTAGTAAATTGCTTCTCATTTACCTTTTGTGAAATTTCTTGTTTGATTTGGTTTTGTTTCACCTTAGATTCTTAATTTTATTTTATGTTTTTTCAAGTCCCTTAGTGTTTATAATAAATTGGCTCTTTAAACCTCTTTAATTTCTCAATTGGGTCGTTGCTTGTCTTAATTGGTTAAGTACGAGTAGTTTACTTTCTTTGGAAGGCCTCAAGTGATTCAATTTGGCGTTTATTTCCATTTTCTCTGATTTATTTGATAATTTAAGTGGTACCTTGACCTTTTTATTATTTTGGAGGGTAAGTTAGTAATTTCACTACGTTAGGGCGTCGCTTCAAGGGAGGTACACTCTATCCTTCATTTGCACTTCATTTGACCCTACGTGCTCTTACGTGTTATGTGAATATGCATGCCTACTCCGCTTTCCTTACCTCCTTGCATGCATTTACTTGCTTCCCCTTTATGTTTTATGGGGTATGTGTACACCTCTTGGCTTGTAATAGATAGGGCTCGGAGAGCATCTGGTCCATTTCCCCTTCCCCTTTATGTTTTATGGGGTATGTGTACACCTCTTGGCTTGTAATAGATAGGGCTCGGAGAGCATCTGGTCCATTTCCCCTTCCCCTTTATGTTTTATGGGGTATGTGTACACCTCTTGGCTTGTAATAGATAGGGCTCGGAGAGCATCTGGTCCACTTCCCCTTCCCCCTTGGTTGCTTGCTTTCGTTGCTACATGTTTAATTGCTTTATTAGGCTCTTGCATCTAGTCGAGCATGCTAAGTGTTACGTGCTATGTGTTTACGAGCGTTTTGGCATGTCTACTTGCTTTCATAACTATGAATGAATGGAATGGATGAATGTACGTCACCACACTAGTCCAACGCTAGTTGTGGCTCATTATTTCATTAGGACTTCATAGAAAGGGCTAGTCCAACGCTAAACCCAATAGGATTTTTCCTTTGTTTTTCATTAGTACATTATTTGCCTGTTCACTACATATCATGCATTTTTCCTTAGTTTTATCATCTGGCATGCTCCTCGAACCTCTTTTCCCCTCATTTTAGGATTTTTGCATCTCATACTAGTTATAGGGTTCATTTGCTTGAAAGTCCCCTTAAATATGGGATATAGACGAGTGTGGCTTTTTCTAAGCCTTAGCACGCTTGTATCCTCTCTATAAAAGGGTAAATTGAGTCACGACTTAGGTCTCCCCGTACCCAATATGCATGAATTCCCTAGGCTCATGCATTCTCAATCCACTCTATCATCACACTTTCACTTTTGTCTCATTTGCACACATGCACCTTTTTATCACTTTCACTTGCACACGAACACTTTTTTCACTTGCACACGAACACTTTTTTCACTTGCACACGAACACTTTTATCTTCACTCGCACACGAGTACTTTCATCTTCATTTGCACACCGACACTTTCGCACTTTTCTTTAAATTGCATACATGCATTTTTGCCCACTTGCACTTGGAGTATATATTTGCATTCAAAGACATTTGCACACCTCCACTTATATCGTATTTTTATCATTTTTTTCACTTCACACAAACTCACACTTTCACATGGCATGCATTCCACTCATTTTTACGTCATTTAGGATTACACGTGACCTCTCCAAAGGATCATTATTGGGCTTCACAATTAATGTGATTGGCACCACTCAACCTTTGAAGAGAAATTTCCCCCATATCCCCCTAGGTCTAGGTTTGTGCATTCATA
The DNA here is from genome assembly GCF_003713205.1 of Coffea eugenioides. Classification (NCBI taxonomy): domain Eukaryota; kingdom Viridiplantae; phylum Streptophyta; class Magnoliopsida; order Gentianales; family Rubiaceae; genus Coffea; species Coffea eugenioides. The sequence continues at coordinate 41,036,198 of NC_040040.1, forward strand.
TAGGCATATCCAACACGCGATACATATCTTAGGTAGAAAATTAGGAAAAATTGGTTTAAGTCACGCAACTAGCCTTGGCTAGGTCGAAGGGGTGCCTTGGATTTTTTTATCCTTGCCTTCCCCTTCGTCAAATGTGACCCCCGATCCCTCTTTTGGTTACGTAGACCCAAAAGTTCTCTAAAAGGGTTTATTTACTTTTTCCTTCAAAAACAAAAAAAAATCATTTTTGGGTGACTTGGTACACCCTAACTCTATACCAAGTGGCGACTCCATTTTTGATACAAAAACCCTTTTGAACTTTATATGGCCAAACCGTCGCATTATCAAGTCCCATGGCCTTTATTTTCATTTTGCACACGTTCACACACACACTACACACTCACATCTCACACACACACCATTCATCACTCATCATTCGAAAAGTGGGGCGCGACACATTGTCTTGAAGAAAAAAACTAATTTTATGTTTTAATTCATTGTTTCTAGCATAAGATTCTTTCAAACTATCATGCAATTTTTCAATGAAAGATTTAAGATCATCATCAGTTTCATCATCACTTTCAAGTTGAGGGTTACAAGTTGTTACCTCATTATTTTCAATTGCCATAAAAGTCATTTGAGCAGATTCTTCTTTCTCTTCTATTTCACTATCGGAGTTGCACTCATTCCATGTGAATTGAAAGTTATTGAATTTTGGTTTTCTTTCAACTTTTCTTCTTTCTTCTTCTTCATTGGGCACTCACTCATGTAGTGTCCAGGTTGGCCGCATTCATAAAATTTGTCACCTTGCTTTTTATTGGTCTCTTGCTTTCTTTTGTTTCTTGCATTGTTGAATTGATTGGAATTCGAATTGCTAGGTTCTCCCTTTTTGAATCTCCTTTTGTTAAGGATTTTCTTGAAATTTTTTGTGATGAGAGTTAGATCATTGTCATCCATATCTTCAGCATCCAGTGAAACTGAGTCATCTTCATCTTGAGATTCTTTTAGAGCAATGCTACTTTTTACTTTTGCATCTGCTTTTTCTTGTACCTTGGTCTTAAATTTCAACTCATAAGATGTTTGAGAGTTTATAAGAGATTCAATAGGCATTGAATTCAAATCTTTCGCCTCTTCAATAGCAGTCACTTTACTTTCCCAATCTTTAGACAAAGCATTCAAGATTTTTCTGTTTTTTTCTCCTAAAGAGTATTCCTTTTCCAGAACCTCTAAATCTTTAATAAGATCATTAAATCTACAATATATTTTATCAATATCTTCATGAGATTCCATCTTAAACGACTCATATTTAGTAACCAGGATAGACTTCTTTTGTTCTCTAACATTTTCACTACCTTCATGAATTTCTTTTAATTTGTCCCAAATTTCTTTAGTTGACTTACAGCTTTTGATCCTAATAGATTTATTTGAGTCTAAAGTACTATATAATACATTCATAACTTATGCATTTAAGGTAAGATGAGTTCTATCCTCTGCAGTCAATTCATTTCTTGTTTTCGGTCGAGATCTATGAGTATTTTCATTTTCTATTGAGACATCATATTGACCTTCATTAACAATAAATCATAATTTAATATTAATCGATTGCAAGAAGATGATCATTCTCTCTTTCCAACTCATATAATTTGATCCATTGAACATTGGAGGTCTAGTTACAGATTGTCCTTCAAAAAATATGACATTGTTGGTTGTCATCTTTGCTCCTAAGCCGCTTGAACTTAATTTCTAGGAGACCAATCTCTGATATCAATTGTTAGACCCGAAAATAACCTAAGAGGGGGGTGAATTAGGTTGATTAAAAAAACTAATCAGGTTATGGGCACTTTTTGCTCAATATGAAATTTACCCTCTTTTTTAAGTGATCACACAATAAATCAATCAATGAATGAACAATATCACTTGAGAGAAGTAGAAGAGATGTGCAATTTAAGGATCACGAGATGATAATAAATAAATAAGAAGAGAAGAATTGCAAACCAATTGACTACCAAACTCTTCTTAAGCTCGAAGATCAATTCACAAATTGATGAAATACAGCCAATCTTGTGTACAAAAGAAGGCTCACTTTGCGAGAACCCGAAAATTTTCTTATTTTATCTTATTTTACTGGTTTATTTGATTATTTATTCAACCATTTTCTCCGAATAATTTATTTCAACCATTTTAAATCCATTTACATAGAACAATGCCTTACTTATATTTTTCAAACGCCAGTTAGCAAATTTAATTTTTCTGCGACCCGTTAGTAAGGAATAGCCAATACACGTTTTTTGGGGTAATATTCGATCCAGGAGTGCAATAATCTTGGAGAAATAAGAATTATCAATAGTAGACTAAGAAAAATTAATTGAGGGATTAGGGGTGAGTGAGTTCAAATTAAGCTTTTACCGCACGCGCGTCGAAAGTTTCTCGAAAGTCACACCGCGCGACTAATTAGAGACTTGAGGAATTAATACTAGACTCGTAAGTGTAAGTAATTACAGTGTTATAGGAAGTACCTTGGAGGATTAGTGCATGAGTGTATCAAATCCGAGAGAAAATAGTGGTACGAAATCCTCGCGCGACAACTATTGAAAGTTGACTTTTGCCAAACTCAACCACTAATTTTCCCTCCAATCTTCCAAGCCAAGCCACAACAATCAAACCCTCATCTCTCTCATCTCTCTCTCCATTTTCGTCCAGCCCTCAAGGAAGAACAAAGGGAAGGAAAAACTTCATCTTCTAACTTCCATTTCACTCACAAATCCTCCACCAAATCGCATACAACTTGGAGTACCACTCTATCTTGGAGCAAGGAGCTCCACAATGGATTTTTTTGGAGAATTTTTGGTGGAAAAATTTGATATTCATCTAGGGTTTCAAGGGTAACAACTTCATCCCTTTAATCCTTTCATTTCTTCAAAGTTTAGCGGTTAATCTTCATGGGTTTGAAACCCTAACCGCATTATAGGCTAGCGGACTTGAGGAACCATTTATTTCACTTTAAATCATAAGCTAGCTGACTTGATGAGACCTCTAGGTAGCTGACTTGAGGCTTAATTGTTTGATTATGGTTGTTTATGTGTTGAGTGAGTTGATTTCGGTTAGGAAGTGGAGAGAAATCGAAGGAAAATGTGTGAGGCCCTAGTCAGTTCGTAAGTTGATATTAGGGTTATTTATTATTCGGTGTGGTGCAAGTAGGGTTTTAGGGCTAAGGAGAAATCTTAATTTTGGTTAAGATTGAAAACCCTAGTTTATGTATTATTATTTGTAGGTTCGAGCTATAATTTATATTCGGTGTTCTAGTGTGTGTTTTGGCATATGTAAGTTTAGGATTCGTTTTAGTTTACAAAGGTTTAGCAAGTTTGAAATGGTTAGCAAACTCTAGATTAGCAAACCTCCAGTGGTACAATTTATTAGAAAGCTTAAGTAGGGTTTAAAAACCCTAATTTTGCCAAAGTTATAAAAGTTGTTGTTTGATTGTTTTTATTATGGAAAAAAGTATGTTTGAATATAGGTGATTAAGATAGGAAAGTGATTAGTGAAGTAATTAAGCGTGATTACATGTTTTAAACTAGATTAAGTTATGACCTATGGAATTAATTGAAAGATTATCAAATGTTTAAGGGCAAGAGTTGATCAAATGTAAAGTTGAAGGTGGAAGGGCTTGAGAGTAAATTGGGAGCTTTTATGTGATTGGTGGAGAGAGAAATATCTTCTCTTGTCTTTGACTAGCTTATATCTTCCCTTAGACTTGTAAGATTATCATAAGAAAAACAAAACAAATAAGAAAGAAAGAGAGAGAGAGAGTGCCGACCAAGGAGGAAAGAAAAGAAAGGAAATTGCCTTCAAAATTCTGTAATTTATAGCTTCCAGCTTGCCTTTGAAGCTTGAGGGAACAACTTAGGAGCTTGATTGTTGAAGTTTGATCATCTACCAAACTCATGTGAAGGTATGCCATCTTCTTTGAAAGATAAATTTTGGGGTTGTTAATCTTTAAGCTATGGAATTGATGTATGTTGTTGTGATTATGGATTTGTATGGTGGATTTGATATTTATATTGAAGTTTCATGGTTAATTTTAGTGTTTTGTTGCTGATTGGAAATTCGGTCAAAAGGGAAAAAAATTAGGGCTTCTTGCTTTAATGTTTTCCTTAGTTGCTTTGATTGAGAAATTGATTTGTAGATGGGATTTGTGGTGTATTGATTGTTCTTGTATGGTTAGATTTTGGTAAAAACAGATTTGGTTCATGAAACCCTAGACTCCATTGGGATAGTTTAGCTTGGCTAATGCCTAGTGAGTTGGGGTTTGGTTAGTTGGATGTTAGAGCAAGCTCATTAGTGCGATTGAAGTGAGAATAGGGATTTTGGTTAGTGTTTGGTAATTTTGTGGTAAAATAAGGAGAGAATTTCAGACCACTAATAGGCTGATATACGTATGGTTGTTGGGTATCAAATTGGTTAGAAAAGTTGGTATGAGAATCATAGAACGGACTGTACGGTTGCGGCGCGCAAAACCGGCAAATCTGGAAAACTAGGGCAGTTCAGCATCCGAACTTTGGCTTCATTTTTCTTGATGTTACGTATGGATTCAGAAGTTCCTTAAAACATGAAAGTTGTAGCCTCTTATGTTCTGAATATTCTTAAAAAATTTCAGGTTAAACGGATCAGTGTAGCCCGAGTTATAGACAAAACACTAGCACCTGTTTTGTACCCTGAAGTGTGTTACGTTTTGACTTTTGCTTCTGCCCATGTTTTATCCATTTTGATAACGTGTGAACTGGGTGTTGATCCCTTCATAAGAAATGTAGATCTTTTTTTTAGCTTCGGTTTATCTAGTTTATTGCTTTAAGTTTCGAGTCCTGGCGCGAGCTAGGCAGGCGGCCCCCTAATACCCTCGGGTTCGCCCTTGGGAGAAGTGGGGTCGTCACAGGTGGTATCAGAGCGCCTAGGTTAGAGGACTTGGGCAAGTGGGACATACGTGATAGGCACTAGGCATACTTGATTCTTTTAAGATGAATGATATATTTTAAGCTGAAATGTCGGAGAACTGACGAATTAATGTTTTGTAGGTATGTATCCGGGCAGTTCGAGTGGTGCCGGACCCAGTGGCGTGGGACCGAGACCTCTGAGTGCGAGGGGCCCAGAGGATCGAGTGTTGCGTAAGCGGGCGATCCGTTATCGGCAGAGGCCGGGAGAGCCTTACACTTTGTACTCCCCTTTTGGTCAGGCGTCGCACCGACCTTGTAGGTGTTGGGATACGTACAGTTACCCTGACGAGATCGTCCTGGCAGTGGACGATGAGCGACGCAGTCTGATTAGTCAGCTAGAGGAGGCCAGAGAGGTTGGCCACGGGCAGGTGATACGCATTAGGGACTTGGAACGGGGTCTCCGAGATGAGATGCATAGGGCGGACGCTTTACGCCGTCAGCTTCAGGACACTCACCAGTATCTCTTCGCTATGAAAAGGCAGCTGACGGAGAGGGCTCGGAGTATTTTGATGGACTGCGAGGTCATACTAGATATGGCCGCGGAGGCACCGCCACGAGCCACCGGTCCAGAGATGATGGACGAGGTGGACACGTTAGGTTTCGTTGGGAACCTGGGCCCTAAGGGAGGCCTGTAGGGTCGCTTTTGTACTTTTGGTTAACTGGTGGATTACTTTTGTTAGAACTGGCATGACTACTCCCTTTTGTTATTTGGTTGGCTGGCTAGATTTTTGGAGCCGGTGCTTATGTGTATATTGGGTTTTGTACCGACTGGAGGTCGGGTAATTTGTAAATCTTTTGGTGTGACTTTGTAAATATATGTATATATTTGAGTATAATTTTAGAACTTATCTTTTGTATGTCTTTTATGCTTAAGTTTTGTGTTCCCTCTTTTGCTTATAGTTTGGACAATAAGTATATGTTATGTTCCGATCTATAGACTTGTACCCATAGATGGATTCCGGTGGTCCAAGTAGAGATAGGGAGCCAGGACGAGACTCTGAAGGAAATAATGAAAATGGGCCGGATCAAGTCGCCACAGCCATTCAACGGATGGCCGATCTACTAGAGCGAATGGCAAATCAACAGGGCCAGGGAAGCAGTACTGGGAATCCTGGACATAATCCGGGACATAATCCAGGTAATCATGAGGGAGAGGACCGTGCTTTAGAACGGTTCCAAAAGTTTGCACCTCCTAAGTTTATAGGTGGACCCAATCCTGACCTAGCAGAGGCCTGGATGGACCGTATGTTAGATATATTTTCCGCGCTTAGGTATTCGGAGGAGCGGCAGATATCTTTTGCTGTTTTTCAGTTTGAAGGGGGCCGCTCGAGCCTGGTGGAACGTGATTAAAACCAAGTGGGAGCGCGAACAAACCCCCTGGACCTGGATCAACTTTACACGGGAATTTAATGAAAAATATTTACCTCCCATTGTGCAAGAAAAACGGGAAGATGATTTTATCCGCCTGCGTCAAGGGGCATCTAGTGTGGCAGAGTACGAGACTTAGTTCACTAAACTCTCTCACTTTGCCCCAGAGCTGGTACTCACAGAGCAAAAGCAAATTCGCCGTTTTACCCAAGGCTTGAATGTGGAGATCCAGGAAGCACTAGCGGCCGCACAGCTGGACACATTTAGCCAGGCGATAGAAAAAGCACAGCGGATTGAGACTGTCAGGGGACAGGTTAAAGCCTTCCATGACCGGAAAAGGAGGCAACCTAGCTCGAATGATTCCGCGGTTGGACAGAGCTTGCGAAACGAGCCACTTGCTAAGATGAGTAAAGGCACAGACGGTCCACAACCTGTAAGAACTCTGAACAACTTTGGGCGAGGTCAGGTAGTGCAAGAGGCCCCGAGGAGTACCCAGCGTGGAGGGTCAAGTACGGCCACTAAGCCAACCTGTGGTTTCTGTGGGGGCAATCACACCGATGAAAATTGCTGGAAAAATAGTTCGGTACGGAAGTGCTTCAAATGTGGCAGCACTGAACATCTGATTGTCCGGTGCCCTAAGATGCAGAAGGAAGGACTCAAACCACCAACAGAAGGGACCACAACAAAACCGACGAACGCCGGGGGAAATCGACCAACAGGGCCAGCAAGAGTGTATGCAATGGGTCAACAAGAGGTGACTGACTCTTCGGCGGGTTTCGAAGGTACGCTTTGACCAAAGAATTAATTTCGAGGATGAAATTGTCCTAAGTGGGGGAGATTGTGAGGCCCCAGTCAGTTCGTAAGTTGATATTAGGGTTATTTATTATTCGGTGTGGTGCAAGTAGGGTTTTAGGGCTAAGGAGAAACCCTAATCTTGGTTAAGATTGAAAACCCTAGTTTATGTATTATTATTCGTAGGTTCGAGCTATAATTTATAGTCGGTGTTGTAGTGTGTGTTTTGGTATACGTAAGTTTAGGATTCGTTTTAGTGTACAAAGGTTTAGCAAGTTTGAAATGGTTAGCAAACTCTAGATTAGAAAGCTTAAGTGGGGTTTAAAAACCCTAATTTTGCCAAAGTTATACAAGTTGTTGTTTGATTGTTTTTATTATGGAAAAAGTATGTTTGAGTATAGGTGATTAAGATAGGAAAGTGATTAGTGAAGTAATTAAGCGTGATTACATGTTTTAAACTAGATTAAGTTATGACCTATGGAGTTAATTGAAAGATTATCAAATGTTTGAGGACAAGAGTAGAATAAAAGCTAGGTTGAAGTGCAAGGGTTTAAAAGGCAAATAAAGCATTTTTATGTGATTGGTTAGCCTAAAAATATCTCCTATTGTCTTTGACTATTTATTACCTTAGGATTATAAGATAATCACAAGACAAACAAGACAAGACTTGGAGAGAAAAAGAGAGAGGAGAGCCGAGATTGAGAGAGCAAAGAGAGGAAAGAAATTCTTCAAGTTCTTCATCTTCTAGCCTTTCATCTTGCCTTTGAAGCTTGAGGGAACAACTTAGGAGCTTGATTGTTGAAGTTTGATCATCTACCAAACTCATTTGAAGGTATGCCATCTTCTTTGAAAGATAAATTTTGGGGTTGTTAATCTTTAAGCTATGGAATTGATGTATGTTGTTGTGATTATGGATTTGTATGGCGGATTTGATATTTATATTGAAGTTTCATGGTTAATTTTAGTGTTTTGTTGCTGATTGGAAATTCGGTCAAAAGGGAAAAAAATTAGGGCTTCTTGCTTTAATGTTTTCCTTAGCTGCTTTGATTGAGAAATTCATTTGTAGATGGGATTTGTGGTGTATTGATTGTTCTTGTATGGTTAGATTTTGGTAAAATCAGATTTGGTTCATGAAACCCTAGACTCCATTAGGATAGTTTAGCTTGGCTAATGCCTAGTGAGTTGGGGTTTGGTTAGTTGGATGTTAGAGCAAGCTCATTAGTGCGAATGAAGTGAGGATAGGGATTTTGGTTAGTGTTTGGTAATTTTGTGGTTAAATAAGGAGAGAATTTCGGACCAATAATAGGCTGATATACGTATTGTTGTTGGGTATCAAATTGGTTAGAAAAGTTGGTATGAGAATCATAGAACGGACTGTACGGTTGCGGCGCGCAAAACCGGCAAATCTGGAAAACTAGGGCAGTTCAGCATCCGAACTTTGGCTTCATTTTTCTCGATGTTACGTATGGATTCAGAAGTTCCTAAAAACATGAAAGTTGTAGCCCCTTATGTCCTGAATATTCCTGTAAAATTTCAGGTCAAACGGATCAGTGTAACCCGAGTTATAGACAAAAAACTAGCACCTGTTTTATACCCTGAAGTGTGTTACGTTTTGACTTTTGCTTCTGCCCATGTTTTATCCGTTTTGATAACGTACGATCTGGGTGTGGAATCCTTCATAATAAATGTAGATCTTTGTTTTAGCTTTGAAACGGTATAAAGTGCGTCGAAATCCGAGTTCCGTAGCTCCCGTTATGACCAAAACAAGATCGATCGTCAGAACTGCCTTTGAATCTGGACAGTTCTGACGGGTACTTTGGCACTCAATTTTCATTCTGTTCTGAGTGGATTCAGGTCTTGACCAAAACATCAAAGTTTTAGCCTTATGTCCCAGCTTTCTAATGCCTTTGGAATTTCCTAATTTGGATTTGTGAACTGGGAGTTATGGTCCAGTAAACATACCCTGTCCGTCACTCTAAAGTGCGAATTTCTGGAACGAGTTTCCATACTTTCGACCTATTTCTGTTCAGATCCGGACTTAGGTGTCTTCATGAAAATTGTATCCCTTCCTCTTAGCTTCGTAACGGTACCTCATGTACCTTGATCCGACATTCCTAGCCTAACTTTTGATGAAAATAGTTTGAGATGGCAGATTTGGCCATTTCGGTTTGTCGTTCCGCGCGCGCGCGTGCCCCCATTTTGCCGTTTCCGCACTTGCACGTGCCGATTTTTCCGTTTTGCTTGTTTTGGGCATGTTAGTGGCCGTTTATGATAATATGTGATACAATCTCCTATTTCAGACAGTGGTGAGCTAGCCGGAGCCGGTGGGGCCCACTACTAGCGAACACGCGCGAAGTGATTTTGCTCTTGTACCACTTTTGTATTTTGAGTAAGTACTCAGGCCGCTCTTGTGTGTTAGTTGCTTATGTATGAAGAGGGTACCTAGGCGAGGGTGTACTTTATCGCACTCGACCTAAACCCTAACTTGCGCACATATTTGTACATGGCTTGTGTATATGAGCAATTTTGGAACTAAAACCCTTGAGCTTGTGGCTCGGGGTGACTTTTGAATAATTTTGTGAAGTTTGTGAGTTTGGGGCCCGATCTCAATACCTAGATGGACTATTCGAGCCGGTTAGGGCTTGGTCGAAGTCAGTCCAACCTGGATTGAGGTCACCAAGTTTGTGAATCCGGTTCACCGAGCATGTGGACCAAGTTTGTGACCCGAGCTTGTGAACCAAGCTCAATTTCGTTCGCTCGAGCAAGTTTGTGAGGTGTCTGGCCAGAGAGGGTGATAAGGTGTACGGTGGGAGAACAAGTGGAGTTCTACGGACCATTATTTGTGGTCGACGGAGTGTCGGCAGGAGATCATACATGGCACATGAATTGGCTTTGGAGCCACCCGTATCCTTATTATGTGATGTTGTTTTTCTGCTTTTGCTTTACTCTTACTGTGTAATTGTTAATATGTGAGATTTACGCTTTTGCCCCTGTTTACTTGCTAAGCATATAGCTTACCCCTTTTCTTTTGTTTTCCTTAGCAGGGGCCGACGCGGGGACTTTTGACACACACACTAGTATAGTTAGATTTGCATGTAATAGTTGGACATTTAGGATGTTGGTTTTAGTTTTGGTGGTTTGTATAAGGACCCTCCTTAGGGTCTACTCTTTGATTTTGGTTATATTCATAAGGATGTAATGGGATGATTCGAACACTTTTGGGATTGTATATATTGTGTATATAGTGCTCTTTCGGTTTATCTAGTTTTATTGCTTTAAGTTTCGAGTCCTGGCGCGAGCTAGACAGGCGGCCCACTAATACCCTCGGGTTCGTCCTTGGGAGAAGTGGGGTCGTCACAAAATGAGAATACAAGCTGGCTGAAATTTTGGTCATTTTGTTCTGTTTTACTTTCTAAAATTTTATGCTTGGATGACTGTGAAATTGATGGATATATGTTGTATATTGTGTGTATAAAGTGCCTTCCAAAAATTGTTTCATTTGGTTGCATAAAACTTGAGCTTTGGCAAGGTTCAAATCTGAAAAATGTATAGCAGGGGTTCTCGGACAGTACTCCTTTATCCGAACATAAATTTTTGTACAAAAGTCGAAATTGAATGCTGTTAGCGACATTCAAAACTAAACATTCATAGCTTTCCAATGGTACAAAAATCTCCTGCTGGTTCATTTTGAGTGAATCGCAATGAGTCAGAAAAGTTGGCTGTTCATACGAATGAAACTGGAAGCTGCATATTGTGGCTTGATTAAATAAAGTACCATGCAGTTAAACTAGATAAATTAATAAAATTTCTAGATTCTCACAAAAACGTCCAAGCAGCAAAATTCACCAATCCAATTCCAATTCAGATTTGTCCTAATGAGTCTGATAGGCTTAAACCTCTTCCTTTTGGGAAAATTCATTGAAAACAGCTTTGAAATCCTTACACCAGTAGCAAAAAGGTTTCAATTCAGATTTGTTTCAAGACAACAGTCCAAATAAATTTCCAGAATTTGTAACTCTTTGAACTAGCTTCAGATAACCTTGTTCCAATCATTCTTGAGTCGAGTTCATTCCAGATTCTTGTGTCGTTACTTTCCCACAATTTTTGGTCATAAATTCCAGCAATTTATAGTTTTAAACACACCTTCAAAGTTCCAGTTTGTCGAGTGATAACATTTCCAGATTTGGTGTCAACTTTGAACTAGTTGTGTCCCGTCTTTGGAAGCTGTTTGAGTTGATAAATTCCAGCTTACTTCCAATCTTGTTTCTTATTCTAAAAAGTCGAGTTTTCTCCTCTTGTCATTCTAGAAATTGTGTTTTATTTGTGTCACTCACTATACCCATTAGTAGGCTACACTCAAAGAGCTTGATTGAATACTTGAAAAGGGGATTCTTACCTATTTAAGGGAGGCAACCAAGACGCCATCTGAGAGCTTAAGTGAGACCTTTATTTGTGAACAAAATTTGATTAAGTGTGTACATGAGTGTGAGTGCATACATATGAGGATGTGTTATGAGGAAATCTTCCTTTGTTTTGCTAACTATTTTTGCAAATTAAAAATGTTCGCCAAAAGGCATCCATAAAACTTTAATCCATCACTTATATTTCAATCCATGTTGAGGGAATTTCAAAGGAAGTTAAACAATTCAATCGAAACCATGCATAAATGACTTGATAGGATGGAGAATGAATCTTTCAAGAGGAGGGGTTTCCATGCAATCTAGCCGTGATAAAATGCCAAATCATAAGTTTCATACCCTCAAGGAGGAAATTTGTGATCATGCACTAAGATCTTATGAGAATATAGAGGCACTTGTGATGACTTTAAGGAGATCCAAAGGTGGACGTGCCAAGCATTTAAGAAAAGTTCATCCTCAACTAAACCAGCTTCATTTGAGAAGTCCCATGACCTCAACCAAATTACGGAGCTTAAGAATTCTCGTAGTAGGTCGACATATAGTAAGTTAAAGGAAGAAAGGCAGCTCAAAAGGGAAAAGGAGCAGATTACATCAATTTCTTCCAAGTCTAAGCATGCAAATACATCATCCATTGATGGAGGATTTGGTAGCATATGGGAGACTTATCAACATCTCCTACAAGAGATGTAGTTGATAATGGGAAAGTTGAGTGTGGTAGTGAGAGTGAAGAGGTAAAATTTGAGAGTACACATAAGGTACAAATCATGAGTGAAGTGTAAAAGACAAAGAGAATAAGCTTTCAAAAGAATTGAGCTAGCATGAGAGCATAATTGTAAAAGCTGGGGAAGTTGATGAGAGAGATTATGGTTTTACTAATGATCTTAACTTTACATTGTTTAGTGTTTTTATTTTGTGCAGGTTAAGCAAGATGCAATCGCATTGATCTTGAATTGTTCCATGCCTAAAACCTTAGAGAATTTAAGAGCTTTCATGGAGTTTGCATATTAAGTGCTGCATTTCTTTACTACCAACTCATGATCAATTCCACCAACCAAACTGATTTGCACAATAATGAGGCTTCTAAGGGAGTTGTTGCACTTGAAGCTTGTTCTATTTCCTTCTCATTTATCTAATGATACTCCATTACTTCTTTCTCAATTTCCTGTGATTTTTAAGACTGATTCTCTTGTTTTCTTTAAAGGAATTGTTGCTGATCAAATGTTACCAACTTTCACACGTGAAGTGCAACTGGAATATGCTGGTCCAATGGACTTCCTATCAACTGATGTTTGTGGTTCTTCAAGCTTAATCCCGCCTTTCAAATCTGGTTCCCTTTTGTTCAATTCATCCACCTTGGCAATTGCTTGTTCCTGTGACACAACTAGATCGGGTGCCATTGCTTTTTTGCCTAGATTGCTTCATGCCTTGAGTAGTGGAGCTAACAAAGCCTCTTTGTGCAATACTTGCTTGTTGAATCATGCTTTTATGAGTACACCACAAGGTAGTTACAGTGGAGAGTTCTTGTTTTTTTTGGATCTTAAGATTGCACATGCATCACGCCACGTGGTATACTTTCATGAAAATGATTCCCGAGTTGCTATGTTCTCTACAATCCATCGATTTGAGGACAAATTACCTTCAAGAGAAGGTGACTAATGTGAGCACGGGGTCACAAGTATGGAACTACTTGCTCATTAAAGGAGCTATTCAAGTCATTTTGGAAGAAAGAATTAAGGACCAAAATTTCAGTTTAAATTTCTAGCATTTGTATCATTAGCTTAGCCTTTAATTTGGGTTGATTAATGGTTAATTCATCGATCTAGCTCTTAAGTTGGAGCTGACCTTAGTCAGGGTTGAAATGGTCCAGTTAGTTGTATCTTTTGGTTAGTCTTACTTATATTAGGTATTGTTGTGTCAATTCTCATTATATATCGTTATATTTTTTTCCATCAAAAAATAGATTACGAAATATTACAGAACTTTGTTCTTCAGAGTTGCTCTCTTGGCTCTCTGAGCCTTTCTTGAACCCCTAGAATTATTTAGTGTTCGTTCAGTTTATCAATCAAGTCAACCATTCTTTATTGTGGCGCCTTCTAACGTTCCTAGGGTTCTCTTATTCGTAATATTGAGGGTTGAGATTGTATCAAGATTCCAATCACATGGATTAGAGGTGTTGATTGGAACCTCGATACAATCTTGACCTTAAATCCTACGAATCAGCGAACCCTAGGAACATTAGAAGATGCTACAATCAAGCATGGTTGATTTAATTGATAAGTCAAATGAACAGTAGATGATTCTAGGTGTGGGACTGGTTTGAAAGTAAGTGATCACTTGTAAGGATGAAAATCAGAGCTATTTCGTGTAGTCTGTGCGCGGGGTGAGATTGGGCCAAGTGGTGTTATGGTCCTTATTATGTGAATGAGTAAAGGGTTAATTACTCTTCTAGAGTATAACCTGTGAATCACGAATATGATAAGTATAAATCTTTTATCGTAATACTTGGGGAGGACTAAATATGTATGTTGGGTAGGAATCTCAAATATGGTGATTTACTCTTGGGACTGACCAGTTCGAGAAGTGAATTATCTTATTTCGGATTCTTGTACTCGAATGCTTAAGAGTTGAGGACAATGCTAAGGACTTGAAATCTCCATTTGCAGGGAAAGGAACGAATTGATATTTCACGTGAATAGTTACAGGAAATCAATAGTCATTTGGCTAAGATGGCACAATAATTAAAAGAGAGAAGTAGAGAAAGATTGATGGATGGTCCTATGTAACTTAATAGGATCCTAATGCTTGATATGAGTCGGAAATGAACGAGAAGATCAGACCCATTAGTGTTACACTGGATTGACTTAGTTGGGGGTGATGCTAAGTGCTGAGACCATTGTATTTTGCATGACTGTGTGGCCTACTTTTGAGGTACTTGCTTTCACTTTAGTCTTCTGTGACTAAAAGTATTTTGTGGCACCTGTGTGCTATATTTTTTTTATCTTCCCCTTGACATGCTAATTGTATGAATCTGAAGTGTTAATGAATGTAAATTATTGTTATTTTCGATGTTTTCGTGATTGGTTCTTGTTTCAAGAATTTTTCCTCGTAATTGATTTATTCCTTGCACTAGGCACACCTAGGATAATGGACGGACGAAGGGGTGGTCGAGGCCGTGGGCGAAGGACTAGACAGGCCCAACCTCATGGCGATGACCAGGGATTTGCAGCTGGACCGACCCAGGGACAAGAAAATATTGAGGGTAATCAAGTGGCTACTGCCATAAATAGGATGACTGATATCCTAGCAGATAGACAAGGTCCTAGACCGCTTAACCAGCCCGGGGGCCAGGATAGAGGAGAAGATAGGGCTTTGGAGAGGTTCTTGAAGTTTACTCCACCTAAATTCACTGGAGAGCCCGACCCCGAAGCAGCCGAGAACTGGTTAGAGAGAATGACTAATATATTCGCTGCTTTAGACTATACCGAAGATAGGCGAGTAAATTTTGCTGCTTTCCAATTTGATGGAGTGGCACGTGCCTGGTGGGACTTGACAAGGGGGAAATGGAAAAGAGCGCAGACTCCTTGGACTTAGGAAAATTTCACGAGAAAATTTAATGAGAAATTTCTCCCACCCTTGGCTCAAGAGAAAAGGGAAGATAAATTCATAAAGTTGAGGCAAGGAACTTCTAGTGTAGTCGAATATGAAGGAAAATTTATTAAACTTTCTAAGTATGCTCCAGAATTGGTGACTAATGAACGAAAGAGGATAAGGTGCTTTGTACAAGGACTTAATGTCGAGATTCAAGAGGGATTAGCAGCTGCCCAAATTTCAGCGTTCACTGAAGTCTTAGAAAAAGCGCAGAGAGTCGAGAGTGCAAGGCTGCAAGTTAGAGACTTTCACGCTTAGAAAAGGGATGCTTTTAGTAACCTTTCTGGACAGGCAGATAAGAGTGTCCCACCTTTTAAAAAGGGAAAAGAAACGGGTGGAGTGGAGATATCTAGCACACCAAAAGGGACTCAACCAAGAGGAGGCCACAATGGACGAGGTCAATCGAGAGGGACACCTCTAAGTGGTCAATCTGAGGCTCCCCAAATTATTTGTGGTTATTGTGGCAAGTTCAACCATACGGAGAGTAATTGTTTTAGAAAACAAGGGAGATGCTTGTATTGTGGTAGTACCGAGCACCAAATATCAAAATGCCCAACCGTACCAAAAGAAGGAGGTAGTACCCAAAGGCCTGAAAAGTCAGCTGCTAAGCATTCTAGTGCTGGAGGAAGCCGATCTAAAGCACCAGTTAGGGTTTATGCATTGGGCTATCAACAGGTTTCCAACTCTGCTACGGCCGTTGAAGGTATGATTCTTGCTTTTCATTGTCTATCTGAGGTTCTAAGTAACCCTAGTACAATTCACACTTTTACAAAATCTTATGTTCATAAGATAGAATCAAAGTTTGACTACAATTTAGGCGGATAGAAATTGTGAGATAAGCGTTAGCGATTGTAAGTTACTGATTGATCTGAGAGGCGCGACTATGAAGAGGTATGATGTTATCCTAAGTGTGAATTTCGAAGACAAAATTCTCTTAAGGGGGAGAGGATGTGAGGACTCGTAAATTTTCTTATATTAAATTCTTATTTCGAGATCATTTAATTATTTATTTGGCCAATTGCCCCGAATATTATTTTCTAACCTTTTTAGAACAAATTATATGGATCTATAGCTTAGTTATATTTTTAAAGTGACTCATTTCAAAATTTAATTTCTGAAGGCTCGATAAGTGAAAATAGTGAATACGCGAATGGAGTAAATAATTGATTCGAGAATACAATAAGTTTGAAAAATTAGAAACTTGTACATTAGTCTCAAAATAGGTATTTTTAAGTTTAAGTGCTCAATTATTAGTTAGTAATATTATCGTTATAAGAATTTCTTAGAAATTTCACTCTATCATTTATAAATCGGAAGTACGCGTTTTCGCGTGCGCACTTAATTGAGGGCCTTTAGACCATTATTTTGGGACTACTAAGAGTGAATAATATTAATATGAATGTAAGTGCATTAGAGGTTTAGTGCACTAGTGAAATAAACTTGAGAGGAATCGAGCATAAAACGCACGCGTGCGGGAGAGAGAGAGAGTTGACTTTTAGGACAAATCTTGGCCACAAATTCTCAAGCTTCCTCAAGAAGCTACAACACTCTCTACACTCTCATTTCCCTCTCTCATTCCAGTGGCCAAGGAGGAAGGAAGAGCAACTCCAAGCTTCCAAATTTTTCCTCTTCATTTCTTGCTCAAAAACATCACCAAATCACACAAAAATTGATCTACACATAGCTTAACCCTTGGAGTTTGTATTTAGTTAAGAAAGAGGGGCTATTTTCACGAATTTCTTGGACCAAGAGGGGACCAAAAATTCTGTCCTTGTGCATCTAAGAAGGTGATCCCGATCAACTCTCCAAATCTTGCTTCATGGAAGAAATAATGCACGTTTAAGCCCTTGCATGTTTATGGGTAGCTTGTTTGTGATGAAAAATTAGTTGTGTGGGCTCCATGAACTCCCACCTTGGATATATGGACTGATTTGTGGTGTTTTGATGATAATAAGGTTTATTTAGTGCTTAAACTAGTGGATTAATGTTGGGTTATTGATAGAAACTCAAGGATAGTGCATTGACCAAAAGTGACCGTTTTGCCTCTGTCTTGTTTGAGCACCTTGGTGCGAAATTTGGAGGATCTAATGGCTTGTTTATGTTGTTTACTATTATATTGATTGTGTAAAAATTTTTCATAGAAAAATAACATGAATTGGTTGGTTAAATGAAGTGATTTCCAAAGTTTAGAAAACTGGAAAATGATTCCCGTCACTGCCCAGGCAGTCACCTTGTTTCGGCTATAACTCATCGCTCCGATGTTGGAATCGAGTGCCGTTTGTGGCACTGGAAACTAGACATTCCCAGCTTTCATTTGGTATAAAATGTATGTTCTGGTTCCACTCGAGTGAGCCAAACCATTAGTTTGAAAATTTCTGTCCCGTTTCGTTGGTTCACTACAGGGCAGAACATGAACTACAATTTGATGCTCAAATGTGAGCTAGTTATGGACGGATTTTGAAAATGGTTTCTTCTGAGAAATTATAGTTTTATGAATGTGTTTTCCAACTCAACCAACCATGCTCAATTCCGAGTTGAATTGAGTGATTCATGATCAAAATTCGTATCTGGTCTTGTGAAGGAATACCATGCATTTGGACAGATTTGAAACTAACAATGATTTGGGACTTGATATCTGAAGCTTCTTAGTGTAAATCACCTATCAAATGTACCTTGGACATATTTTTAGACATTACCTACTGGAATGAACCGTGTTTGAGGTGTCTTATTGGCCAAACGTTTTGAAAACGGAAAAACGGAAGTCCAAGGCAGATTTGCCGAGAAACTTCTTGGGACTTTAGTGGTTTCATTAACCAACTTTCCGTACATGTTTTTCTATGAAAATTGGGAGAGGAGTAGTCCCTTTATGGTAGTATTATACTGCTAAATTTGGTGCCATTCTGACTCCGTTTCGCTGCTCAACTAAACTTCCAAAGTTCATGATTTGAGTTTGGAAAACACTTGATTAACAAGGAAATTTTAGTAACTTTGAGCTACCATATCTTGGTGCTCAAAACTCCGAATCTTGTTCCGTTTATTTTGTTTTAAACTTGGATTATAACTTTAATAGAGTTCCAAATTTCAGAGGTTAGTTCGGATCAAGCGAATTTTTCCGAATTTTCAAAGTTGGCCAAAAACCAACCTAAACCTGTCTTCAATGCCCCAGAACAGCAACTTTGAGCTAATTTTTGAATACCTTCCGTTTGGAATCATGGAAAATTCTCTTCTAAGGACTTTTAGTACTTTCTAATAAGTTTGCAACGGTACCAAGTTTTCCAATTTTGGACTTGTAGAGAATGAGATACGATTTTTCAAAGTAAGTGTTACAAATCTGAAAATTTCGAAACTGAAAGGAAATGGAGTTGTTCAAACTCTCTTTTCCCTTGTAATGTCACTTGATCGTTTTGCACTCGATTTTAAGGATGTAAATCAGATTTTACTTATGTGTTAAAATCCCACTTTTGAGCCTCGATTTACGAATAATTAAGGCTCATTTTCATGAAAATTTCTTAGATTGTACAAGAGTGCAATCTTCCTTATTAATTGGGGTTTATAAGTGATAGTTTATTATTAAATGTTCAGGCACTCAAGAGGACCTTCCAGAGGATCTCGCGGGAGACGCTTAAACCATCATTTGAACTTGCTACTTGAATCACTGTGAGTGTCAAGTGCATGTATTTATTGTTAAATGGTTAATTGTTTCTTATCCGTTATGCGAATTTGAAATTTTGAGACTAGTGTGTACGTTACCGTACTCGTTCTCTTTCGAACGAAATTATATTCGTATTTTGCTATGTGAATTCATATTCGACTTGTACATTGTAATGTGGATGTGATTCATATATGTGATTTGGAATCGTCGATTTGAGCGTTGCTCATCGACTTATATTCATATTTGTATTCGGGGGACGCCCAAACTCGTTGGCTAACTTTGCGAATCGAGCCAGCATGGGTTTGGTCGATAAGCTTAGCAAACCATGAGATATTCGTAGAGCCTGATCTATTGGAGAGATCTTGCTCGGCATTACTCCCGCTCAGTATTGCCATGATATACTCGAGTATTATCAAAATTTTTGATGAGCGGGCCCGGTAAGGGGGTGCAACGGTGACGGGATTCGAAAAAATGGTGTATCTACGGATTTGATACTTATGTGGTTGACGGAGTGTCAACATGAGATGTGATCAAGACTTAGACACGACTACGTGGAATTTAGCTCCTGAGACCTACAGTATCCTTGAATTGTTTCTATTTATTTTCCTATTCGAAATGTGAATTATTCGAATTTGATAGCTTTACATACAATGTAATTGTTGTTGCTGCTTGGATTATGTGTTTGCATGTGTGTTTCTTAGTCTCACTGAGTATTGACTCATCCCATTAGTTTGTTTTCCTTAACAGGAACCCGATTGGAAGGAATTAAGCAAATGCTGACCTGATGCACTTTTGTATTAGTGTTTCAATTGTAATCGACTAGACACTTTTGGATGTTGTATATTTTGGGGAAAGTGTTTGTAAATTTGAAATTGTGATGTAAGACTGGATATTTATGTATGGAAATGATTTCGTACCTTTATTCTGACTTTTATTGTTAGTTTTAGACTAGGTTTGAATTGGATTTGTTTCGAATCCTGGCGAGAGTTGGGCAGGCGTTCCGCGGATACCCTTGGGTTCGCCCTTGGGAGAAGTGGGGCGTCACAGTTGGTATCAGAACTTAGGTTTCAGATCTTTGTAGTGTATCCTAAACTTAAAAGTTTAGAATGTCGGACTGTGGGACTGGTTTGAAAGTAAGTGATCGCTTGTAAGGATGAAAATCAGAGCCGTTTCGCGTAGTCTGTGCGCGGGGTGAGATTGGGCCAAGTGGTGCTGTGGTCCTTATTATGTGAATGAATAAAGGGTTAAGTACTCTTCTAGAGTATAAGCTGTGAATCATGAATATGATATGTATAAATCTTTTTTTTCGTCATACTGGGAGGACTAAATATGTATGTTGGGTAGGAATCTCAAATATGGTGATTTACTCTTGGGACTGACCAACTCGAGATGTGAATTATCTTATTTCAGATTCTTGTACTCGAATGCTTAAGAGTTGAGGACAATGCTAAGGATTTGAGATCTCCATTTGCAGGGAAAGGAACGAATCGATATTTCACGTGAATAGTTACAGGAAACCAATAGTCATTTGGCTAAGATGGCACAATAATTAAGAGAGAGAAGTAGAGAAAGATTGATGGATGGTCCTATGTGACTTAATAGGATCCTAATGCTTGATATGAGTCGGAAATGAACGAGAAGATCAGACCTATTAGTGTTACACAGGATTGACTTAGTTGGGGGTGATACTAAGTGCTGAGGCCATTGTATTTTGCATGACTGTGTGGCCTATTTTGAGGCACTTGCTTTCACTTTAGTCTTCTGTGACTAAATGTATTTTGTGGCACATGTGTGCTATATTTTTTTTATCTTCCCCTTGACTTGCTAATTGTATGAACCTGAAGTGTTAATGAATGTAAATTATTGTTATTTTCGACGTTTTCGTGATTGGTTCTTGTTTCAAGAATTTTCCCTCGTAATTGAT
>NC_040040.1:41057966-41269194 GCF_003713205.1 Coffea eugenioides
AGATATTTAGTAAGCTTAACCAATCACATAAAAGTTCCTCAATTGCACTTTTAACCCTTGCACTCCAACTTTCTCTTTCTTATACATTTTCCCTCAAACATTTGATAATCTTTCAATTAACTCCATAGGTCATAACTTAATCTAATCTAAAACATGTAATCATGCTTAATTACTTCACTAATCACTTTCTTATTTTAATCACTTATACTTAAACATACTTTCTCCATAAATAAAACAATTAAACAACAACTTATATAATATTGGCAAAATTAGGGTTTTTAAACCCAACTTAAGTTTTCTAATAATTGATAACACTAAAGGTTTACTAATCTAAGGTTTGCTAACCATATCAAACTTGCTAAACCTTTGTAAACTAAAACGAATCCTATTTTTACTTGTGCCAAAACACACACTAGAATACCAAACATGAACTATAGCTCGAGCTTACGAATAATACATAAACTAGGGTTTTATCTTAAGCAAAGTTAGGGTTTTCAATCTTAGCCGAGATTAAGGTTTCTCCTTAGCCCTAAAACCTTAATCTAACCGTACAAAATAATGAATAACCCTAATATCAACTTACGAACGGACTGGGGCCTCACAATCTCCCCCACTTAGGATAATTTCGTCCTCGAAATTAATTCTTTGGTCAAAGCGTACCTTCGAAACCCGCCGAAGGGTCAGTCACTTCGTGTTGACCCATTGCATACACTCTTGCTTGCCCTTTGGGTTGATTTTCCCCTGCATTCATCGGCTTAGTTGTGGTCCCTTCAGTCGGTGGCTTGAGTCCTTCCTTTTGCATCTTAGGGCACCGGGCAATCAGATGTTCGGTGCTGCCACATTTGAAGCATTTACGAACCGAACTATTTTTCCAGCAATTTTCATCGGTGTGATTGCCCCCACAGAAACCACAGGTTGGCTTAGTGGCCGTACCTGACCCTCCACGTTGGGCACTCCTCTGGGGCTCTTGCACTATCTGACCTCGCCCAAAGCTATTCTGGGTTCTTGTAGGTCGTGGACCATCTGTGCCTTTACTCGTCTTCGCAGGTGGCTCGTTTCGCGAGCTCTGTCCAACCGGAGAATCGTTCGAGCTGGGTTGCCTCCTTTTCCGGTCATGAAAGGCTTTAACCTGTCCCCTGGCAGTCTCAATCCGCTGCGCTTTTTCTAGTGCCTGGCTAAAGGTGTCCAGCTGTGCAGCCGCTAGTGCTTCCTGGATCTCTACATTCAAGCCTTGGGTAAAGCGGCGAATTCGCTTTTGCTCCGTCAGCACCAGCTCTGGAGCAAAACGGGATAGTTTCGTAAACTGAGTTTCGTATTCCGCCACACTCGATGCCCCTTGACGTAAGCGGATGAAATCATCTTCCCATTTTTCTTGCACAATGGGCGGCAAGTATTTTTCGTTAAATTCCCATGTGAAGTTGATCCAGGTCCAAGGGGTCTGTTCGCGCTCCCACTTGGTTTTAATCACGTTCCACCAGGCTCGAGCGGCCCCTTCAAATTGAAAAGCAGCAAAGGATATCTGCCGTTCCTCCGAGTACCTAAGCACGGCAAAAATATCTAGCATACGGTCCATCCAACCCTCCGCTAGGTCAGGGTCGGGTCCACTGTGAGAACCCGTACTTTTCCCATTTTCTAGGGTTTTATTTATTTAATGGTTTGTTTTCTGCATTTTTTTTAGTAGGAAAATTTTCTAGATATTTTTAATGAGCAGATATAATTTTTAGATGATTTTTCTAGTATTGGAGAGTTTTTGAAAAATTAAGGATATATAAAGGACGTGGGACCCACTAGTGCGACAAGTTCGGAAAAATTCGGCCAATTAGGTTAAGTTTCGGATACTGGTTGAAATTTATCGGGTGTTAAGAGATAAGTAGAGGATGTGAAGTGATTGATGTGAGAGGAAAAAAGAAGGATAGGAATGCATTAATGAAGTGACACTTGTCATGTTGGGATTGGTGGTAACTTTTTGACTACTATTCAATGTTTTACCCTTTGATTAAATAAACCAAAAACTAACCAAAAATTACCATTTTCTTCTCTATCTTGGCCGGCCACCTTGAGCTTAAGAAGGAAGAAAACTCTTCAAAATCTTGGCTACCATCTAGCTCAAATCCTCCAAAACAATTGCTTGATCTTGTTTCTACTCCATAAAATCTCTCCATTTGGTACTAGTAAGTGATTTGGTGAAGTGTTTAAGGAAGCTAAGGTGTCCAACAACTCTCCCTCTCTTGTTTGCTAGGTGAGTGGTTATTGAACTTCCTCCTACACTTAATGAAGCTTAAGTTGTGCTTAGTGGTAGCTAAAGTGCTGAAATTTGTGGTTTATTTCTTGGTTTGAGATGAATTGGTGAAGTTTTCAATTTATTGATGATTTTCTGGTTTAATATGAATGTGATGTTGTGGCTATCCTTGATGATGGGAACTGATGTTTAATGACTCTAGTAGGTGTATATGATAGATAATTGTAACCAATTTCTGGTTTGGAAGGAATTTGAGAAAGTTAGGGTTTGATATCCCCAATTCTGTCCGGTTTTTTATCTCATGGATAGAGGCCGAATTGGCCTTGGCTTAAAACATGAAAGTTGTAGGTATTGATGTTTTAAAGGTTCCTCTAAAATTTCAGGTCAATTAGAGTTGTGTAGAATGAGAAAGGTCGAAATTACTATTGCTATTCTGGTTGTATCAGAATGTAAGAACTGTGCCTGTAATGGGTTGTTTCGGCTAGAATTGATTTGGAGTTGGTTGTTGAGGTCTTCTGATGAAATGTAGCTTGAGGTCTTAGCTACCGTTTGCCTTTGGAATCAATGAATTTGGACTTGTATAGACTGAGTTGGACTAATTACAGCATAGTGTAATTTGTAAACCTGCAATTGCGGTTCTGGTTTAGTCTCTTGCATATTTGACCTAGTTGTGCTAGGAACTGGACTGAGTGACCTTCTACATCGTTGTAGCCCTATTTCTTAGCTTCGAAACGGTGGATCTTACACCCTCATCCGATAATCGTAGTGAAATCGGTGCCATTACCGCAAAATGCGGACAAAACTGTTTTTGTTTTAGGGCCAAGTTAGTTACATTTCCGAAATTTCTGGTTACCTATGATGCTTGAACATGCTTATGAAACCCTATTGTGGTTGTGATTGGCATTGCTTTATGACTCGTTATCGAGTCTCATTGTACTTGTTTGCGTGTTCTAGGGCGTGACGGTGGTTCACGAAATACTTTTGACGGACGTGCATGAAACAACACTTACCTGATTGGTGAGTATACTACTCACTTGAATGTTACAATGTGGCTTTGCTATATGTGATTTTGATGCCTTGAAGGCTTATTTGGCTATTGGAATTAATTGAGGTGAGGGTGTACTTGACCGCCCTCACCCTTTGTGATACCGTTAATGACTGTTTACCGCTTCACTGATATACTGCACTTGCTATATGAGATATTGAATTCACTTCATGAAAAACTGATTTGGTGTCGTTTGGACGAGTATCCAACGGCCTTACTGTACTACAGAGCTCAACCCCGTTGGTAGTCAATTGAATCGAGCCGGCGGGGGCTTGGTCGTAAAAATTGACATGCCACGGGGACTGTACTGGGGAATCTTGTAGTAATGAGACTCTTGATTCCGGTAAACTCGAGTATTACCAAAAGCTACTGATTGGAGTGCGGGCCCGGTTGGGGTATGTTTGGTGGAAGGGATGGGAGTGAAGTGGGTTCTACGGTTGGTACTCATAAACGTTGACGGAGAGTCAATGAGATTGGATCAAGAATGTAAGCGTGGAAATGGGCTCTTGAGAGCCGTTTGTATCCTTTTACCTACTTGTTTTACTTCTTAATTGTGTACTTGAAATGAAAGATTATGCTTATGTGATCTTTGTTGCTTATGTGGTAGTAACTCACTGGGCTTAAGCTCATTCCGTTCCATTTGTTTTCCTTACAGGAAAATGACCACTTTTGGAAAGGTTATACTTGTTGGTTGTCAAGTTGAGCTCATGTAAATGTATCTTTTGGATAGCTCTTTGAATGAAACCCTAATGTGTATTGGGTTCACTTTCTTTTGATTGGCAAACCGAATATGTATATTCGTAATGAATGGTTTTTGATATGCCGCTTTGGCTTGTAAATGTTACATTTCAATGTATGTATGTTTGGTTGATATTTGGTTGAATTTCGGATCAACTCGTATTTCAAACGGCAAAAGAAAAATTTTGGCTACTCTCGGCCTAGTATCTGGATTCTGACGTGGCCGATACTGTTCATCATCGGCTTCGATTTTCATTTTTTTTATTTTGTGATTTTGACTTGTTTACGCGCGTGGGTATGTTCCGGAACGTATTAGATCGACGTGAACTGATCCGTAGTCCTGGCGAGAGCTGGGCAGGCAGTCCGCTAACCCCTTTGGTTCGCCTTAGGGGAAAGTGGGGCTGTTACATCCACCTACAAACTTAGGAGGTGCAAATTTTTGGAACCGTTCTAAAGCACGGTCCTCTCCCTCAGGATTACCCGGATTATGTCCCGGATTATGTCCAGGATTTCCAGTACTGCTCCCCTGGCCTTGTTGATTTGACATTCGCTCTAATAGATCGGCCATCCGTTGGATGGCTGTAGCGACTTGATCTGGCTCTTGTCCTTGTTCCCTTTCAGGGCTTCGGGCTCGCCCTCTACCTCCACCTCGAGTACCGGAGGCCATTTAAGTGCAAAAGTCTATAGATCGGAACATTACATATACTTATCATCTAGACTATGAGCAAAAGTACGGACGTAAAGCGTATGCACAGAAGACACACAAAAGATAAGTTCAAAATGCTTTTCAAATATATATATATATTTACAAAGTCACACCACAAGATTTACACATTACCGACCTCCAGTCGGTACAAAACCCAATGTACACATGAGCACTGGCTCCAAAATCTAGTCAACCAACTGAATAACAAAAGAAGGTAGTCATGCTAGTTCTAACAAAAGTCATACACTAGCTAAACAAAAGTACAAAAGCGACCCTAATCGCCTCCCCTAGGGCCCAGGTTCCCAACGGAACCTAACGTGTCCACCTTGTCCATCCTCTCTGGACCGGTGGCTCGTGGCGGTGCCTCTGCGGCTAGATCTAGTAGGAGCTCGCAGTCGACAGACATACTCCGAGCCCTATCCCTCAGCTGCCTCTTCATAGCGAAGAGGTGCTGGTGTGTGTCCTGAAGCTGACGGTGCAAAGCGTCCGTCCTCTCCCTCTCCTCTCGGAGACCCTGCTCCAAGTCCCTAATACGCATCGCCTGCCCAAGGCCATCCTCTCTAGCCTCGTCTAGCTGTCTAAGCAGGCTGCGTCGCTCGTCGTCCACTGCCAGGACGACCTCGTCAGGATAACAGTATGTGTACCAACATCCACAAGGTCGGTGCGCCACCTGACCAAAAGGGGAGTATAAAGTGTAAGGCTCTCCAGGTCTCTGCCGATAGCGGATCGCCCGCTTACGCAGCACTCGATCCTCTACGCCTCTCGTACTCGGAAATTTCGGTCCCACTCCACTGGGTCCCGCACCACTCGAACCGCCCGGATACATTCCTACAAAACATTAAGTCGTCAGTCAACCGGCATTTCAGCTTAAAGTATATCATTCAGCTTAAAAGAATCAAATATGCCTAGTGCCTATCGCGTATGTCCCACTTGCCCAAGTCCTCTAACCTAGGCGCTCTGATACCAACTGTGACGATCCCACTTCTCCCAAGGGCGAACCCAAGGGTATCGGCGGGCTGCCTGCCTAGCTCGCGCCAGGACTCAAAACTTAAAACAATAAAAGCCAGAAAATCCAAAAGAGTACTATACATACTATATACAATCCCAAAAGAGTTATAATTACATTCTCCAAAAGTGCCTGCTCACACTATTACATCCTTATCATTACAACCAAAACCAAAATGTAGATCTTAAGGAGGGTCCTTATACAAACCACCACAACAAAAACAAACATCCTAATTGTTCAACTATTACAAGCAAAGCTAACTATACTAGTGTATGTGCCAAAAGTCCCCGCGTCGGCCCCTGCTAAGGAAAACAAAAGGAAAGGGGTAAGCTATATGCTTAGTAAGTAAACAGGGGCGAAAGCGTAAATTTCACGTAACAACAGGTACACAGTAAGAGTAAAGCAAAAGCAGAAAAGTAACATCACATAATAAGGATACAGGTGGCTCCAAAGCCAATTCATGTGCCATGTATGATCTCCTGCCGACACTCCGTCGACCACAATTAATGGTCCGTAGAACTTCACTTGTACTCCCACCGTACACCTTATCACCCTCTCTGGCCAGACACCTCACAAACTTGCTCGAGCGAACGAAATTGAGCTTGGTTCACAAGCTCGGGTCACAAACTTGGTCCACATAATCGGTGAACCGGATTCACAAACTTGGTGACCTCAAACCAGGCTGGACTAACTTCGACCAAGCCCTAACCGGCTCGAATAGTCCATCTAGGTCATGAGATCGGGCCCCAAACTCACAAACTTCACAAAATTTATTCAAAAGTCACCCCGAGCCACAAGCTCAAGGGGTTTAGTTCCAAAATGATTCATATACATATGTCATGTACAAATATGTACGCAAATTAGGGTTTAGGGCGAGTGCGATAAAGTACACCCTCGCCTAGGTACCCTTTTCATACATATCGAAACACATAAGCAACTAACATGTAAGAGCGGCCTAAATAACGAACAAAAGAGCAAAAATTCGAAATTTGTGTCGCGAATAGTAGCTAGTAGGCCCCACCGGCTCCACCTAGCTCACCACCGTCTGAAATAGAAGATTGCGTCACATAATATCATAAACGGCTACTAATATACCTAAAACAAGCAAAACGGCAAAATCGGCACATACGAGTGCGGAAACGGCATACGGAAACGGAAATGTCGGCCTAGCCATTTTGCCGTCAAAACTGTTTTGAACCTAATCGAAGTTAAGAGTGTCGGATCAAGGTCCATGAGATACCGTTGCGAAGCTAAGAGAAAATTATATAACTTTCATGAAGACAACTAACTCCGGATCTGAATAGAGTTGGGTCGAAAGTGCAGAACACCGTTCCAGGAATTCGCACTCTAGAGTAACGGACAGGGTATGTTTGTTGGACTATAACTCCCAGCTCACAAATCCAAATCAGGAAATTCCAAAGGCATTAGAAATCTGAGACATAAGGGTATAACTTTGATGTTTTGGCCAAGACCTGAATCCACTCAGAACAGAACGAAAGTTGAGTGTCAAAGTACCCGTCAGAACTGTCCAGATTCAAGGCAGTTCTGACGATCGATCTTATTTTTGTCATAACGGAAGCTACGGAACTCGGATTTCGACGCACTTTATACCATTTCGAAGCCAAAACCAAGATCTACATTTATTATGAAGGAGTTAACACCCAGATCGTACGGGATCAAAACCGAAAAAGTCACGGGCAGAAGCTAAACTAAAAACGCACAGAATCTGATGTTCAAAACAGGCTTGAGTATTTCATCTATAACTCTGGCTACGCTAATCCGATTGACCTGAAAGTTTACAGGCATATGCAGGACTCACAAAGCTACAACTTTTATGTTTTGAGGAACTTCTGAATCCGTACGCAACATCAAGAAAAACAAAGCCGAAGTTCGGATCCTGAACTGTCCTAGTTTCCCAGATTTGCCGGTTTTGAGCGCCACAACCGTACGGTCCGTTCTTATGATTCTTAGGCAAGTTTTTCTAACCAATTTGATACCCAACAACCATACCTATATCAGTCTAGGAGTGGTCCGAAATTCCTTCACAAGTTAACCCAAAATCACCAAATACTAACCATAATCCTTAATCTAATTTTATTTGCACCATAGAACCTGTTTTACCATCCAACTACACAAACCCTAACTCAATAGCCATAGGCTAAACTAAACTAACCTAATGGAGTCTAGGGTTTCTTAACCCAAATCAGATTTTTTTGCTAGAAACCAACCAATCAAGTGAGGCAATTTATCAAACACAACCACTACCAATCAATTTCTCAATCAAAGCAACTAAGGAAAGCATTAAAGCAAGAAACCCCTAATTTTTCTCTTCTTGATCGAATTTCCAGCAGCCAAACAACACTAAAATTAACCATGAAACTTCAATATAAACATCAAATCCACCATATAAATCCATAATCATAACATACCACATCATTTCCATAGCTTAGAAATTAAAACCCCAACATTTATCTTTTAAAGAAGTAGCATACCTTCAAGTGAGCTAGGAATATGATCAAGCTTCAATAATCCAACACCCAAGTTGTTACTCCAAGATCCAAACTCAAGATGGAAGCTAAAAATTGAAGATTTTTGAAGAAAATTTCTCACCTTCACTTGCTCTCTCTCTCGGCTCTACCTCTCTCTCTTTCTCCTCAAGTTTTGTCTTGTTTGCCTTGTGATTACTTCATATTCCTAAGGTGTTAAATAGTCAAAGACAAGAAAAGATATTTGTTAAGCTTAACCAATCACATAAAAGTTCCTCAATTGCACTTTTAACCCTTGCACTCCAACTTTCTCTTTCTTATACATTTTCCCTCAAACATTTGATAATCTTTCAATTTACTCCATAGGTTCTAGCTTAATCTAGTTTAAAACACATAATCACACTTCATTACTTCACTAATCACTTTTCCATCTTAATCACTTATACTTAAACATACTTTCTCCATAAATAAAACAATTAAACAACAACTTATATAATATTGGCAAAATTAGGGTTTTTAAACCCAACTTAAGTTTTCTAATAATTGATAACACTAAAGGTTTACTAATCTAAGGTTTGCTAACCATATCAAACTTGCTAAACCTTTGTAAACTAAAACGAATCCTATTTTTACTTGTGCCAAAACACACACTAGAATACCAAACATGAACTATAGCTCGAGCTTACGAATAATACATAAACTAGGGTTTTATCTTAAGCAAAGTTAGGGTTTTCAATCTTAGCCGAGATTAAGGTTTCTCCTTAGCCCTAAAACCTTAATCTAACCGTACAAAATAATGAATAACCCTAATATCAACTTACGAACGGACTGGGGCCTCACAATCTCCCCCACTTAGGATAATTTCGTCCTCGAAATTAATTCTTTGGTCAAAGCGTACCTTCGAAACCCGCCGAAGGGTCAGTCACTTCGTGTTGACCCATTGCATACACTCTTGCTTGCCCTTTGGGTTGATTTTCCCCTGCATTCATCGGCTTAGTTGTGGTCCCTTCAGTCGGTGGCTTGAGTCCTTCCTTTTGCATCTTAGGGCACCGGGCAATCAGATGTTCGGTGCTGCCACATTTGAAGCATTTACGAACCGAACTATTTTTCCAGCAATTTTCATCGGTGTGATTGCCCCCACAGAAACCACAGGTTGGCTTAGTGGCCGTACCTGACCCTCCACGTTGGGCACTCCTCTGGGGCTCTTGCACTATCTGACCTCGCCCAAAGCTATTCTGGGTTCTTGTAGGTCGTGGACCATCTGTGCCTTTACTCGTCTTCGCAGGTGGCTCGTTTCGCGAGCTCTGTCCAACCGGAGAATCGTTCGAGCTGGGTTGCCTCCTTTTCCGGTCATGAAAGGCTTTAACCTGTCCCCTGGCAGTCTCAATCCGCTGCGCTTTTTCTAGTGCCTGGCTAAAGGTGTCCAGCTGTGCAGCCGCTAGTGCTTCCTGGATCTCTACATTCAAGCCTTGGGTAAAGCGGCGAATTCGCTTTTGCTCCGTCAGCACCAGCTCTGGAGCAAAACGGGATAGTTTCGTAAACTGAGTTTCGTATTCCGCCACACTCGATGCCCCTTGACGTAAGCGGATGAAATCATCTTCCCATTTTTCTTGCACAATGGGCGGCAAGTATTTTTCGTTAAATTCCCATGTGAAGTTGATCCAGGTCCAAGGGGTCTGTTCGCGCTCCCACTTGGTTTTAATCACGTTCCACCAGGCTCGAGCGGCCCCTTCAAATTGAAAAGCAGCAAAGGATATCTGCCGTTCCTCCGAGTACCTAAGCACGGCAAAAATATCTAGCATACGGTCCATCCAACCCTCCGCTAGGTCAGGGTCGGGTCCACTGTGAGAACCCGTACTTTTCCCATTTTCTAGGGTTTTATTTATTTAATGGTTTGTTTTCTGCATTTTTTTTAGTAGGAAAATTTTCTAGATATTTTTAATGAGCAGATATAATTTTTAGATGATTTTTCTAGTATTGGAGAGTTTTTGAAAAATTAAGGATATATAAAGGACGTGGGACCCACTAGTGCGACAAGTTCGGAAAAATTCGGCCAATTAGGTTAAGTTTCGGATACTGGTTGAAATTTATCGGGTGTTAAGAGATAAGTAGAGGATGTGAAGTGATTGATGTGAGAGGAAAAAAGAAGGATAGGAATGCATTAATGAAGTGACACTTGTCATGTTGGGATTGGTGGTAACTTTTTGACTACTATTCAATGTTTTACCCTTTGATTAAATAAACCAAAAACTAACCAAAAATTACCATTTTCTTCTCTATCTTGGCCGGCCACCTTGAGCTTAAGAAGGAAGAAAACTCTTCAAAATCTTGGCTACCATCTAGCTCAAATCCTCCAAAACAATTGCTTGATCTTGTTTCTACTCCATAAAATCTCTCCATTTGGTACTAGTAAGTGATTTGGTGAAGTGTTTAAGGAAGCTAAGGTGTCCAACAACTCTCCCTCTCTTGTTTGCTAGGTGAGTGGTTATTGAACTTCCTCCTACACTTAATGAAGCTTAAGTTGTGCTTAGTGGTAGCTAAAGTGCTGAAATTTGTGGTTTATTTCTTGGTTTGAGATGAATTGGTGAAGTTTTCAATTTATTGATGATTTTCTGGTTTAATATGAATGTGATGTTGTGGCTATCCTTGATGATGGGAACTGATGTTTAATGACTCTAGTAGGTGTATATGATAGATAATTGTAACCAATTTCTGGTTTGGAAGGAATTTGAGAAAGTTAGGGTTTGATATCCCCAATTCTGTCCGGTTTTTTATCTCATGGATAGAGGCCGAATTGGCCTTGGCTTAAAACATGAAAGTTGTAGGTATTGATGTTTTAAAGGTTCCTCTAAAATTTCAGGTCAATTAGAGTTGTGTAGAATGAGAAAGGTCGAAATTACTATTGCTATTCTGGTTGTATCAGAATGTAAGAACTGTGCCTGTAATGGGTTGTTTCGGCTAGAATTGATTTGGAGTTGGTTGTTGAGGTCTTCTGATGAAATGTAGCTTGAGGTCTTAGCTACCGTTTGCCTTTGGAATCAATGAATTTGGACTTGTATAGACTGAGTTGGACTAATTACAGCATAGTGTAATTTGTAAACCTGCAATTGCGGTTCTGGTTTAGTCTCTTGCATATTTGACCTAGTTGTGCTAGGAACTGGACTGAGTGACCTTCTACATCGTTGTAGCCCTATTTCTTAGCTTCGAAACGGTGGATCTTACACCCTCATCCGATAATCGTAGTGAAATCGGTGCCATTACCGCAAAATGCGGACAAAACTGTTTTTGTTTTAGGGCCAAGTTAGTTACATTTCCGAAATTTCTGGTTACCTATGATGCTTGAACATGCTTATGAAACCCTATTGTGGTTGTGATTGGCATTTCTTTATGACTCGTTATCGAGTCTCATTGTACTTGTTTGCGTGTTCTAGGGCGTGACGGTGGTTCACGAAATACTTTTGACGGACGTGCATGAAACAACACTTACTTGATTGGTGAGTATACTACTCACTTGAATGTTACAATGTGGCTTTGCTATATGTGATTTTGATGCCTTGAAGGCTTATTTGGCTATTGGAATTAATTGAGGTGAGGGTGTACTTGACCGCCCTCACCCTTTGTGATACCGTTAATGACTGTTTACCGCTTCACTGATATACTGCACTTGCTATATGAGATATTGAATTCACTTCATGAAAAACTGATTTGGTGTCGTTTGGACGAGTATCCAACGGCCTTACTGTACTACAGAGCTCAACCCCGTTGGTAGTCAATTGAATCGAGCCGGCGGGGGCTTGGTCGTAAAAATTGACATGCCACGGGGACTGTACTGGGGAATCTTGTAGTAATGAGACTCTTGATTCCGGTAAACTCGAGTATTACCAAAAGCTACTGATTGGAGTGCGGGCCCGGTTGGGGTATGTTTGGTGGAAGGGATGGGAGTGAAGTGGGTTCTACGGTTGGTACTCATAAACGTTGACGGAGAGTCAATGAGATTGGATCAAGAATGTAAGCGTGGAAATGGGCTCTTGAGAGCCGTTTGTATCCTTTTACCTACTTGTTTTACTTCTTAATTGTGTACTTGAAATGAAAGATTATGCTTATGTGATCTTTGTTGCTTATGTG
Organism: Coffea eugenioides; assembly: GCF_003713205.1. Lineage (NCBI taxonomy): Eukaryota > Viridiplantae > Streptophyta > Magnoliopsida > Gentianales > Rubiaceae > Coffea > Coffea eugenioides. The sequence goes on from NC_040040.1 coordinate 41,070,312, forward strand.
GTAGTAACTCACTGGGCTTAAGCTCATTCCGTTCCATTTGTTTTCCTTACAGGAAAATGACCACTTTTGGAAAGGTTATACTTGTTGGTTGTCAAGTTGAGCTCATGTAAATGTATCTTTTGGATAGCTCTTTGAATGAAACCCTAATGTGTATTGGGTTCACTTTCTTTTGATTGGCAAACCGAATATGTATATTCGTAATGAATGGTTTTTGATATGCCGCTTTGGCTTGTAAATGTTACATTTCAATGTATGTATGTTTGGTTGATATTTGGTTGAATTTCGGATCAACTCGTATTTCAAACGGCAAAAGAAAAATTTTGGCTACTCTCGGCCTAGTATCTGGATTCTGACGTGGCCGGTACTGTTCATCATCGGCTTCGATTTTCATTTTTTTTATTTTGTGATTTTGACTTGTTTACGCGCGTGGGTATGTTCCGGAACGTATTAGATCGACGTGAACTGATCCGTAGTCCTGGCGAGAGCTGGGCAGGCAGTCCGCTAACCCCTTTGGTTCGCCTTAGGGGAAAGTGGGGCTGTTACATCCACCTACAAACTTAGGAGGTGCAAATTTTTGGAACCGTTCTAAAGCACGGTCCTCTCCCTCAGGATTACCCGGATTATGTCCCGGATTATGTCCAGGATTTCCAGTACTGCTCCCCTGGCCTTGTTGATTTGACATTCGCTCTAATAGATCGGCCATCCGTTGGATGGCTGTAGCGACTTGATCTGGCTCTTGTCCTTGTTCCCTTTCAGGGCTTCGGGCTCGCCCTCTACCTCCACCTCGAGTACCGGAGGCCATTTAAGTGCAAAAGTCTATAGATCGGAACAGATCGGAACATTACATATACTTATCATCTAGACTATGAGCAAAAGTACGGACGTAAAGCGTATGCACAGAAGACACACAAAAGATAAGTTCAAAATGCTTTTCAAATATATATATATATTTACAAAGTCACACCACAAGATTTACACATTACCGACCTCCAGTCGGTACAAAACCCAATGTACACATGAGCACTGGCTCCAAAATCTAGTCAACCAACTGAATAACAAAAGAAGGTAGTCATGCTAGTTCTAACAAAAGTCATACACTAGCTAAACAAAAGTACAAAAGCGACCCTAATCGCCTCCCCTAGGGCCCAGGTTCCCAACGGAACCTAACGTGTCCACCTTGTCCATCCTCTCTGGACCGGTGGCTCGTGGCGGTGCCTCTGCGGCTAGATCTAGTAGGAGCTCGCAGTCGACAGACATACTCCGAGCCCTATCCCTCAGCTGCCTCTTCATAGCGAAGAGGTGCTGGTGTGTGTCCTGAAGCTGACGGTGCAAAGCGTCCGTCCTCTCCCTCTCCTCTCGGAGACCCTGCTCCAAGTCCCTAATACGCATCGCCTGCCCAAGGCCATCCTCTCTAGCCTCGTCTAGCTGTCTAAGCAGGCTGCGTCGCTCGTCGTCCACTGCCAGGACGACCTCGTCAGGATAACAGTATGTGTACCAACATCCACAAGGTCGGTGCGCCACCTGACCAAAAGGGGAGTATAAAGTGTAAGGCTCTCCAGGTCTCTGCCGATAGCGGATCGCCCGCTTACGCAGCACTCGATCCTCTACGCCTCTCGTACTCGGAAATTTCGGTCCCACTCCACTGGGTCCCGCACCACTCGAACCGCCCGGATACATTCCTACAAAACATTAAGTCGTCAGTCAACCGGCATTTCAGCTTAAAGTATATCATTCAGCTTAAAAGAATCAAATATGCCTAGTGCCTATCGCGTATGTCCCACTTGCCCAAGTCCTCTAACCTAGGCGCTCTGATACCAACTGTGACGATCCCACTTCTCCCAAGGGCGAACCCAAGGGTATCGGCGGGCTGCCTGCCTAGCTCGCGCCAGGACTCAAAACTTAAAACAATAAAAGCCAGAAAATCCAAAAGAGTACTATACATACTATATACAATCCCAAAAGAGTTATAATTACATTCTCCAAAAGTGCCTGCTCACACTATTACATCCTTATCATTACAACCAAAACCAAAATGTAGATCTTAAGGAGGGTCCTTATACAAACCACCACAACAAAAACAAACATCCTAATTGTTCAACTATTACAAGCAAAGCTAACTATACTAGTGTATGTGCCAAAAGTCCCCGCGTCGGCCCCTGCTAAGGAAAACAAAAGGAAAGGGGTAAGCTATATGCTTAGTAAGTAAACAGGGGCGAAAGCGTAAATTTCACGTAACAACAGGTACACAGTAAGAGTAAAGCAAAAGCAGAAAAGTAACATCACATAATAAGGATACAGGTGGCTCCAAAGCCAATTCATGTGCCATGTATGATCTCCTGCCGACACTCCGTCGACCACAATTAATGGTCCGTAGAACTTCACTTGTACTCCCACCGTACACCTTATCACCCTCTCTGGCCAGACACCTCACAAACTTGCTCGAGCGAACGAAATTGAGCTTGGTTCACAAGCTCGGGTCACAAACTTGGTCCACATAATCGGTGAACCGGATTCACAAACTTGGTGACCTCAAACCAGGCTGGACTAACTTCGACCAAGCCCTAACCGGCTCGAATAGTCCATCTAGGTCATGAGATCGGGCCCCAAACTCACAAACTTCACAAAATTTATTCAAAAGTCACCCCGAGCCACAAGCTCAAGGGGTTTAGTTCCAAAATGATTCATATACATATGTCATGTACAAATATGTACGCAAATTAGGGTTTAGGGCGAGTGCGATAAAGTACACCCTCGCCTAGGTACCCTTTTCATACATATCGAAACACATAAGCAACTAACATGTAAGAGCGGCCTAAATAACGAACAAAAGAGCAAAAATTCGAAATTTGTGTCGCGAATAGTAGCTAGTAGGCCCCACCGGCTCCACCTAGCTCACCACCGTCTGAAATAGAAGATTGCGTCACATAATATCATAAACGGCTACTAATATACCTAAAACAAGCAAAACGGCAAAATCGGCACATACGAGTGCGGAAACGGCATACGGAAACGGAAATGTCGGCCTAGCCATTTTGCCGTCAAAACTGTTTTGAACCTAATCGAAGTTAAGAGTGTCGGATCAAGGTCCATGAGATACCGTTGCGAAGCTAAGAGAAAATTATATAACTTTCATGAAGACAACTAACTCCGGATCTGAATAGAGTTGGGTCGAAAGTGCAGAACACCGTTCCAGGAATTCGCACTCTAGAGTAACGGACAGGGTATGTTTGTTGGACTATAACTCCCAGCTCACAAATCCAAATCAGGAAATTCCAAAGGCATTAGAAATCTGAGACATAAGGGTATAACTTTGATGTTTTGGCCAAGACCTGAATCCACTCAGAACAGAACGAAAGTTGAGTGTCAAAGTACCCGTCAGAACTGTCCAGATTCAAGGCAGTTCTGACGATCGATCTTATTTTTGTCATAACGGAAGCTACGGAACTCGGATTTCGACGCACTTTATACCATTTCGAAGCCAAAACCAAGATCTACATTTATTATGAAGGAGTTAACACCCAGATCGTACGGGATCAAAACCGAAAAAGTCACGGGCAGAAGCTAAACTAAAAACGCACAGAATCTGATGTTCAAAACAGGCTTGAGTATTTCATCTATAACTCTGGCTACGCTAATCCGATTGACCTGAAAGTTTACAGGCATATGCAGGACTCACAAAGCTACAACTTTTATGTTTTGAGGAACTTCTGAATCCGTACGCAACATCAAGAAAAACAAAGCCGAAGTTCGGATCCTGAACTGTCCTAGTTTCCCAGATTTGCCGGTTTTGAGCGCCACAACCGTACGGTCCGTTCTTATGATTCTTAGGCAAGTTTTTCTAACCAATTTGATACCCAACAACCATACCTATATCAGTCTAGGAGTGGTCCGAAATTCCTTCACAAGTTAACCCAAAATCACCAAATACTAACCATAATCCTTAATCTAATTTTATTTGCACCATAGAACCTGTTTTACCATCCAACTACACAAACCCTAACTCAATAGCCATAGGCTAAACTAAACTAACCTAATGGAGTCTAGGGTTTCTTAACCCAAATCAGATTTTTTTGCTAGAAACCAACCAATCAAGTGAGGCAATTTATCAAACACAACCACTACCAATCAATTTCTCAATCAAAGCAACTAAGGAAAGCATTAAAGCAAGAAACCCCTAATTTTTCTCTTCTTGATCGAATTTCCAGCAGCCAAACAACACTAAAATTAACCATGAAACTTCAATATAAACATCAAATCCACCATATAAATCCATAATCATAACATACCACATCATTTCCATAGCTTAGAAATTAAAACCCCAACATTTATCTTTTAAAGAAGTAGCATACCTTCAAGTGAGCTAGGAATATGATCAAGCTTCAATAATCCAACACCCAAGTTGTTACTCCAAGATCCAAACTCAAGATGGAAGCTAAAAATTGAAGATTTTTGAAGAAAATTTCTCACCTTCACTTGCTCTCTCTCTCGGCTCTACCTCTCTCTCTTTCTCCTCAAGTTTTGTCTTGTTTGCCTTGTGATTACTTCATATTCCTAAGGTGTTAAATAGTCAAAGACAAGAAAAGATATTTGTTAAGCTTAACCAATCACATAAAAGTTCCTCAATTGCACTTTTAACCCTTGCACTCCAACTTTCTCTTTCTTATACATTTTCCCTCAAACATTTGATAATCTTTCAATTTACTCCATAGGTTCTAGCTTAATCTAGTTTAAAACACATAATCACACTTCATTACTTCACTAATCACTTTTCCATCTTAATCACTTATACTTAAACATACTTTCTCCATAAATAAAACAATTAAACAACAACTTATATAATATTGGCAAAATTAGGGTTTTTAAACCCAACTTAAGTTTTCTAATAATTGATAACACAAAGGTTTACTAATCTAAGGTTTGCTAACCATATCAAACTTGCTAAACCTTTGTAAACTAAAACGAATCCTATTTTTGCTTGTGCCAAAACACACACTAGAATACCAAACATGAACTATAGCTCGAGCTTACGAATAATACATAAACTAGGGTTTTATCTTAAGCAAAGTTAGGGTTTTCAATCTTAGCCGAGATTAAGGTTTCTCCTTAGCCCTAAAACCTTAATCTAACCGTACGAAATAATGAATAACCCTAATATCAACTTACGAACGGACTGGGGCCTCACACAATCGCTGCCCCTATCCTACTACAGGAATCTAAAGTTGTTTGACCTCCCATAGATGTTTTGATAGTTGATTGCTTTTTTTAGGGTTTTCTCTTTGTAGAGAGAGTGTATGATATATACTACTACTCATCATTTTCATTGAGACATTGTTGTTAATTTGCACTTCTCTTTTTGGCTTGTGGATTGAGGGTATCAAACTCCAGTTTGGTTAGGAGGCATCAAACTCAAGAGTCAGTCTGGTGTGTTACAGATAATTCAAATATTTCCTCCATCATACTTATATATACATCCTCTATTAGTCAAATTTCACGTTCATACTAATACATTTGGGATCTAAAAAAAATTATTATCTATCAATATATGTAATTCCTCCCATGAGTGTTTTGCTTTCTTTGGGTTCCTCTTTGCTCAATGCAAGTCTTTCTCTTTCCTATTTAAATCCAGTGGAAGTTTTTGGCTAAAAATCTATTTTCTTTTGCTTATTCATCTCCACATCCTACATGACTCATTTCACTTCTTTACCATACACTCTACTTGATTATTACCAAAATTCATTATTCATATATATTTTGGTATTCTGTTTATTTTTTTCTTCTCACTTATCTATAACTTTTTCCCTTTCTTTTTTATTTTCTTTGTCTTGTTATTTTTGTGTACAAGTTCTCATTTGTGAATTATCTATTTGGTCTAATATATATTATTCTCCTCATACAGACAACGCATATGTGATCTTTGATGGTTGAGAAGCTTGAAAAGTTGTGCCAAAATATCTCTCTATGATGACGAAAATGAAGTAGATTCCCATTCTATTTTGTTTTCTAGTGACCCTCTACACCAAGAAGCTTTTAAATGGTAAGGCCTTGATGGCTCCATGAAAGAGACCTTGATGGCTGCATGAAAGAGGCTTGGAGTCCTTTCAAAGATTCACATATACAACTATTAAAGATAATCTCTTCTAATTCAAATTCAATGATGCTCTAGACAAGAAAATGGTTCACACTATTGGCTATTGGTAATTTGATGGGAATTTGGTGGCTATCAGTGATTATGTTGATAATGTCCAACCATCAAAATTTAATATTAAATAGTTTTCTTTGTGGCTGCAAGTTTATAGTCTCCCTTCGGGATGGATGAATGCACAATCTGCAAAACTCATTAGGAATAAGTTAGGAATTTATGAATGCTTTAAATTTAAAGGTGATTTTTTTCCTTGGGAAAAATATCCTCGGATTCGAGCAAAACTTCCTTTAGTTCTTCCTCTAAAAAGACTTATAAAGCTATATTTTGAAGGTCAAATTTATGAAGTCCATTTTTGTTATGAGCGCCTTCTTTTATTTTTGTGGAAAAATTAGTCATGAGATCGGGATTGTGAACTCAAATTAGATGCTGTCAACCAAGATTTTGATGAACCTCATCACCTTATATGGCTTAAGCAAATGACAAGCAAATTTCTGTTCATCAGTTGCAGACAAGAATGGCTTTTTTAGTTTTGTAGGGGTTTCGGGACAATTCTCTAGTCAATCCCAATGTTCATAATTCTCTGAACAAACAATTAGTTGAACAGACAATTAGTTGATGTGATCAATGATTTGGATTTGATACCAAGAAATCATAAGAGAAAATCCAATCCTCTGAATTCAAATGGTAAATATATGCCACATCCATATTCAGGCAAGGCAAAAGCCTCAGTTAACAATCAATTGGAAAGATCATTAAAGGCTATTATCTTGGAATAATCCACAGCTAATAGCACCTTAGTAAACAACGCACTCTAGCATAATCTTAACCAATAGTCTAACGATAAGCCTTATCACTTAAACCTAGTAATACTAATACCTTTAACACATCACTACTTTCCATTACCAACCCTAATCCTAATCTTGATAACCTCAATAAAAATCCAAATATTATGAATCAGCCCTTAACAAATAATCACATTGACCCTATCCTGTCCTCAACCACCACAAGCCTTATTCATGGTGACATTACCCTATCCTTAAATACCATAATACCCCTACATATTGACTTTACTCCAACCTTAACTGCCAGAAATCCCATTCTTATTAATCTTGCCCCATCCCTACCTATTACAAAACTCATTCACAGTGACCCTACTCTAATCTTAATCACTATAAATGCTACTCTTATTAACACTCCCTATCCTTAACTACTATAAAACCACTTCATATTGACCATGCTCCAACTTTAACAACCATAAGACCCAACCTTATTGACTCTAATTCATTCTTAATCACTAGAAAACACTTTAATCAAGCCCAAACTTCACAATCAAATTTGGTTACAGATGTCTTCCTAGTTGGTGTGTGACGCCCCGAAAGAATGAGTGCGAGAACCCGCAAATTTTCTAAGTTCCTAGGGTTTATTTTATTGATCGCCCGCCTTTTCGACATTTTCTTTATTAGAAAATTCCCCAGATAATTTTATCGAGTAAATATAGTTTTTAGATGATTTTTATAGTATCAGTTAGTGTTTGAACAATTACGAACATATATCGGACGTGGGACCCACTAGGGCGAAAAGTTCGAAAAAATTCGGCCAGTTAGGTTAAGTTTTGGATACTGGATTTAATTTACCGGGTGTTATGAGATAATTAGGTTACCAATTGGATAGGTGAAAGAGAGACAAAAGTTAGGCAAGCAATTAATGAAAGTGACAAGTGTCACTTAGAGATTCATTACCATTTTGATCACTATTCATTCTCTTACCAATTTATCAAAATAACGCAAAAAGTTGACCCAAACATCCCCAAAATTTGCAAGCTCATGGCCGGCCCTCTCTAAGGAGAAAAGAAAAGAAAAGCTCTCCAAAATTTTGCTCCAAACTTGCTCAATCTTCAACTTCAACCGGTTAAATTTGTAATTGCTCCATAAAACTCCTCCACTTAGTGATTTTGAGGTGATTGGTGAAGTTGTTTGGAAAGCTAAGGTGTTGAATTGCTTCCTTTCTTGTGTTATAAGGTGAGTGACTAAGGAACTACTCTTTTCCTTCCAATAATGTTTAATTAGTAACTTATGTGAGTTGAGGTGATGATTATTGGTGCTATTTCATGATTTGGGTTGAGATTGATGACATTTTTCTATTTAATCATGTGATTTCTGTTTTAATATGATTGTTATGGTGTAGCCATGTATGATGATGGGAAATGATATAGAATGAAGCTAGAAGGTGTATATGGAGGTTAATTGCAAGCAATTTCTGTTTTGGAAAGAAAATTGGAAAGTTAGGGTTTCATTGTTCTTCATTCTGCCCGGCACTGTAGCTCATAGTTAGAGGCCGAATTGGCTTTGGGTTAAAACATGAAAGTTGTAGGGAATGATATTATAGAGATGCATGTAAAATTTCAGGTCAATCAGAGTAGTGTACCTTGAGAAAATATGGAATTACCCTTGCTGCCCTGGTTTTACCCGAATTTGATAGTTGCGTCTGTAATTGGTTATTTTGGTTGAGAATACTTCGGAATTAGTTGTTGAGGTCTTCTGATGAATTGTATCCCTTTCTATTATCTTCGAAACGGTATAAAGTTCATCCAAATCTAAGTCCCGTAGCTCCAGTTATGACCAAAACAAGATCGGTTGTCAGAACTGCCTTCGAATTTGGACAGTTCTGATAGGAATGATTGGACCCCTTTTTCCTCCATGATCTGTATTGATTCATCCTTTGGTCCAAACATGAAAGTTATAGCCTTATGTCCTATTTTTCCAACGCCTTTGGAATTTCTTGATTTGGAGTTGTGAGCTGTGAGTTATGTTCCAGTAAACAAACCCTGTTCGTCACCCGAACACGTAAAGTTCTGGTACAGTTTTCCATAATTTCGACCTGCTTCCTGTCAGATCTAGATTAAGGTGTCTTCATGAGAATTGTAGCCCTTCCTCATAGCTTCGAAACGGTGTCTCGTTCACCTTGATCCGACATTCCTAGCCTAACTTTTGATCAAAACGGTTTGAGATGGCAGATTTGGCCATTTCCGTTTGCCGTTCCGCGCGCGCGCGTGCGCCCATTTTGCCGTTTCCGCACTTGCATGTGCCGATTTTTCCGTTTTGCTTGTTTTGGGCATGTTAGTGGCCATTTGTGATAATATGTGATGCAATCTTCTATTTCAGACAGTGGTGAGTTAGGCGGAGCCGGTGGGGCCCACTACTAGCGAACACGCACGAAGTGATTTTGTTCTTGTACTACTTTTGTATTTTGAGTAAGTATTCAGGCCGTTTATGTGTATAAACTGCTTATGTGTTTTGATGTGAATAAAAGGGGAACTTAGGCGAGGGTGTACTTTATCACACTCGACCTAAACCCTAGCTTGTACCTATGTTTCTTTATGAGATGTGTATACATGAATTATTTTGGGTTTGAACCCCTTGAGCTTGTAGCTCGGGGTGACGTTTGTGAGTTTTGGGTTTGAACCCCTTGAGCTTGTAGCTCGGGGTGACGTTTGTAAGTTGGGGTTGATCTTCCGACCTAGATGGACTATTCGAGCCGGTCAGGGCTTGGTCGAAGCCAGTCCAACTTAGTCTGAGGTCACCAAGTTTGTGAATCCGGTTCACCGAGAATGTGGACCAAGTTTGTGACCCGAGCTTGTGACTCAAGCTCAAGTTTGTGATTTCGTTCGCCCGGGCAAGTTTGTGAGGTGACTGGCCAGTGAGGGTGATAAGGTGTTCGGTGGGTGTACAAGTGGAGTTCTACGGACCTTATTTATGGTCGACGGAGTGTCGACAGGAGATCACGCATGGCAAATGACTTGGCTTTGGAGCCAACCTGTATCCTTCCTTTGTATTGTTACTTTTGCACTCGACTTGACATTTTGTGGAATAGCTGTTTCTTTAAATGTGAAATTTTACACTTTTACCCCTGTTGACTTACTAAGCTTCTAGCTTACCCCGTTTCCTTTGTTTTCCTTAGCAGGGGACGACGCGGGGAACTTCTTGGCACCTTCACTAGTATAGTTAGGTTTGATTGTAATAGTCGGACAGTTAGGATGTTTGTTTTTGTTTTGGTGGTTTGTATAAGGACCCTCCTTAGGGTCTACCTTCTGCTGGTTGTTATTATAATGTATTAGAGTGGTTTGACTCGATACTTTTGAAGATGTAAATAGAACTCTTTTGGCGTTAGATATATAGTGAATAGTACGCTTGTGGGTTTATCTAGTTTTATTGTTTTGAAATTTTGAGTCCTGGCGCGAGCTTGGCAGGCATCCCACCGATACCCTAGGGTTCTCCCTTGGGAGAAGCGGGGCGTCACAGGTGGTATCAGAGCGCCTAGGTTAGAGGACTTAGGCAATTGTGGGACATACGTGATAGGCACTAGGCATATTTGATTCTTTTAAGATGAATGATATATTTTTAAACTGAAATGCTAGTTAACTAACGAATTAATGTTTGTAGGTATGGACCCAGGCAATTCTAGTGGCGTTGGACCTAGCGGCGTGGGACCGAGACCGAGACCTTCTGGTGCGAGGGGCCCGGAGGACCGGGTGTTGCGTAAGCCTGCGATCCGATATCGGAGGAGGCTTGGGGAGCCCTACATTTTGTATTCCCCCTTTGGTCAGGTGTCGCGCCGACCCTGTGCGTGTTGGTATACATACGATTATCCCGACGAGGTCGTCTTAGCGGTGGATGACGAGCGTTATCACCTGGACAGGACGGTCGAGACTTTGAGGGCGCAGCTGGATGAGGCTAGAGAGTTTAGCCGCTGGCAGGTGTTGCCCGTTAGGGACCTGGAGCGGGACCTCCGAGACACACACCAGCACCTCTTCGCTATGAAGAGACAGCTTAGGGAGAGGGCCCGGAGTATCACGTTTGACTGCGGGGTCTTACTAGATATGGCCGCGGAGGCACCGCCGCGAGCTACCGGGCCAGAGCAGATAGGCGAGATAGATACTTTAGGTTCCGTTGGGAACCGGGGCCCTAGGGGAGGCGTTTAGGGTCGCTTTTGTATTTTTGATTAGCTGGCAGATTACTTTTGTTAGAACTGGCATGGCTAATTTCTTTTGTTCTCTGGTTGACTGACTAGATTTTTGGAGCCGGAGTGCTCGTGTGTATACTGGGTTTTGTACCGACTGGTGGTCGGGTAATTTGTATATCTTTTGGTGTGACCTTGTAAATAAATGTATATATTCGAGTATTATCCTTTGCACCTATCCTTAGCGTGCCTTTCGTGTATTTTGTTTTGTCTGTTTATTTTGGTTCGAGTTTGAATACTAAACACACGTTATGCTTGGATCTATAGCCTTTTGCACCTAAATGGCCTCCGGTACTCGAGGTAGAGGTAGAGGGCGAGGACGAAGCCCTGAAAGGGAACAAGAACAAGAGCCAGATCAAGTAGCTACAGCCATCCGCTGGATGGCTGACTTGTTAGAACGTATGGTTAACCAGCAGGGTCAGGGCCATGGGAATACTATAGGAAACCCTGGAAATAATCCAGGCAATCATGAGAGAGAGGACCGTGCTTTAGAACGGTTCCAAAAATTTGCACCCCCCAAGTTCATAGGTGGACCTAATCCTGACCTAGCAGAAAACTGGATGGACCGTATGTTAGATATATTTGCCGCACTTAGGTATTCGGAGGAGCGGCAGATATCTTTTGCTGTTTTCCAGTTTGACGGGGCCGCCCGAGCGCCCGAGCCTGGTGGAATGTGATTAGAGCCAAGTGGGAGCGGGAACAGACCCCCTGGTCATGGGTCAATTTTACACGAGAATTTAATGAAAAATACTTACCTCCTATTGTACAAGAGAGGCGTGAGGATGATTTTATCCATCTGTGCCAAGGGGCATCCAGTGTGGCGGAATATGAAACCCAATTTACAAAACTCTCTCGCTTCGCTCCGGAATTGGTGCTAACGGAGCAGAAGCGAATTCGCCGCTTTGTCCAAGGCTTGAATGTGGAGATCCAGGAGGCTCTATGTGACGACCCCACCTCCCCCTAAGGCGAACCAGAGGGTTCGGCGGGCCGCCTGCCTGACTCTCGCCGGGACTCAGTCGTTCACTAAAGTCCTCAAATGAATTACAAGAATAAACCTCAAAGATACAGCACATGGTCCACAAATATACATCACATGGTCCACAAATATACATCCAAGTCTCCATTAATTACATGTCACAATTGCAGCGGAAATAATTCCCAACTATACATAAAATGATTCCAAATCCAAATTGTACAACATAAAGGCCATCCATTCACGTGAATAAGCACAACAAGTCCTGCCTTCGCCTTGAGCCCTGTGGAGGGGAATAAAATATTTTTGGGGTGAGCTAGAAGCTCAGCGAGTAACCAGAAAATCAGTAATCAAATCGGTTTAACAATATTTCTTTTCAGTGATGTCATAAATCACATGATAAGTCCAGAAATGATTACAGCATTTACAAAACATTAAATATGGAGTATCAATAATTCAAGAAACATGTACAATGGAAAGCGATAGTAACATTCATGAAAAGGATACGTTCATTTTTTTATAAATAATCCCTCGTTCATCTTTTTATTCGTTCATCTTTCTTTTTTTTCCGGACGTTGGCCGGTCTCCACCCATCCGGACGTAGCCGGACTCCACCCATCCGGACGTAGCCGGACTACAAGGTAATACTCGAGTATACCAAATTCACCCAGGGTCACCATATCGCCCGACCGAGTCCCCTTCTGGCTCGAGTCGATCGGTAACGAAGGGCAGTGGCCAGTTCAGCCAAACGGCTTACATTCATGCGCAACTAGCATTTAATCATTAATCATTGAAAATTTCATATTTATTTAGGTCGAGTGCGATAAAATACACACTCGCCTAGAAAACTCGTTTTAACAATCATTGAAAGCACTTAACACATTATCAATCAATAATAACAAGCCAATAAATCAAGGAATACAGCCAACAAGGAACACTCATATGCAAGCACGCATGATATGCAAGAAAACAGTTCAAAAGTAACTTTGAAAACAGTTTAAAGGTAAATAATGTAAGAAAACGGTTCAAAAGTAACCTTGGAAACAATTCAAAAGTAAATAATGCAGGAAACGGTTCATAAATAACTTTAGAAATAGTTTGAGGTCACTCACCTCCACGGCTCCGAAACTATCCATCATATTGCATTGCCTTGCTCAAACCCAAGTCTTAGATCACAAACTCAATGCAAACAAATCCTTTAAAAGTTCGGACAGCACTTCCCCTAAATTTGCTTACTTTTCCAGCCGTCATGGCTTCATGATTTCCTCATTCCAACCCAAAGGTACACACACAACAACAAGTTCATCCAATAGCCATTCAGCAAACTCCAAGTAATACAAAGACAAGTCAAGCTAGGGAAAAGTCCGGAAATGAAAGTTAAGCTCAAAACCAGAAAAATAGTTTTGACGTCATTTTGCGGTAATGGTGCCAAAAGCACTACGATGGTCGGATGAAGGTGCAAGACCCACCGTTTCAAAGCTAAGAGATAGGGGTACAATATTGTAGAAGGTCACTCAACCCAGTTTCAGTGTAACCAGGTCAAAAATGCAAGATACTACACCAGAGTCACAAAAACAGATTCACAGAACGTATTCTAGCAGAAACATCATAACTCGGGCTCTCCAAGTCCAAATCAAGAAATTCCAAAACCATCTGAAATCTAAGAAACAGGGATACATTTCATCAGAAGACCTCAACAACCAATTCGGAAGAAATTCCAGCCAAAACAACCAATTACAGTCGCAAATCCCAATTTCGGGTAAAATCAGAACAGCAATAGTAATTTCGACTTTTCTCACTCTACGCTACTCTGATTGACCTGAAATTTTGTAGGCACCTCTAAAATATCATTCCCTAAAACTTTCATGTTTTAAGTCAAGGCCAATTCGGCCTCTATCTAGGACCTAAAAATTCGGACAGAATGCTCCTTCACAAAACCTGATTTTCTGAAATTTCTTCCAAAACAGAAATTGATTGCAATTAATCACTTTTTCCACCTCATAGAGTCCTTAAATATCATTTCCAATCATCATACATGACCCCATAATCATATTCATATGAAAACAGAAAAATCCCCAATAATTATAAAACTTCATCAATTCAACCAAAACTCAAGAAATAATCCATAAAACCATCTCTTTAGCCATCACAAGTCTCTAATTTAGCATAATCAAGAACAAAGAAAGGATGGCTAGACATGATACCTTCAAATATCAAGAAAGGTGATGACTTAGGGATTTTTCTTCCAAAACAACTCCACCAAGAGCTTCAATCTTCCTTAGCTAGCAAGTTTTATGGAGTGATTTGCAATTTAATCGGTTGAAACTCAAGATTTGGACAAGAAATTGAAGTGCAAGATGATGGATTTTCTCTCTCTTTTTCTCTCAAAATTTCATCCAAGACAAGCTAAAATGGAGAGAAATTGGGTCCAAATTGGTTTTAGTAAAGTTAGAAAAGTCTTGGTCAAAAGTCAAGGTCCAATGGTTTTGTGACAAATGGTCCTTTAGGGTTTTAATCTTATCTTTTTGTCTCTCCAATACAAATATCTTAACACATTGTAAAATAATATCACTTAATACAAAATTTCAACAAGTTGTCAAAAATATAATGCATTTACCGCACTTGCGGGTCCCACGTCCAAAATACGCTTTTAATTTCTCAAAAACTAACCGATACTAGAAAAATCATTTTAAAACTATCTTTGCTCATAACTTTATCTGGGGAATTTTTCTAATCAAGAAAATGTAGAAAAGGCGGGCGTTTAAAAACATAAACCCTAGAAAATTAGAAAATTTCCGGGTTCTCAAACTCATTTTTTTTCGGGGCGTCACACTCTAGCAGCTGCTCAGTTGGACACGTTTAGCCAGGCGCTAGAAAAACCACAGCGGATTGAGACAGCTAGGGGACAGGTAAAATCCTTTCATGATCAGAAACGGAGACAACCCGATTCGAGCCCTTTTGTGACTGGACAGAGTTCGCAAAGTGAGTCACCTTCTAAGAGGAGTCGAGGAACAGATGGTCCCCGACCCGCAGGAATCCTAAACCAAGGTAATTTTGGAAGAGGTCGAGTAGGGCAAGAGCCCCAGAGGAGTGCCCAGCGTGGAGGGCCAAGTGTGGGCATTAAGCCAATCTGCGGTTTCTGTGGGGCCAATCACACTGACGAAAACTGTTGGAAGAACAGTTCGATATGAAGATGCTATAAGTGTGGGAATGCAGAACATCTGATTGCCCAGTGCCCAAAGATGCAAAAGGAGAAACCTAAGCCACCAACTAAAGGGGCTATAGCTAAGCCGTCAAATGCAGGGGAAAATCAACCGAAAGGACCAGCGAGAGTATACGCAATGGGTCAAGAGGTGATTGACCCTTCGGCGGGCATCGAAGGTACGCCCTTTCATATCGGTGCACCGCCAGTGTTGAATAGACCCTGACGACACATCTTCTTGTAACCCTGCAATTTCGGTTCACGAATAAAGGTATCAATTTCGAGGACGAAATTGTTCTAAGTGGGGGAGGTTGTGACGCCTCGAAAGAATGAGTGCGAGAACCCGCAAATTTTCTAAGTTCCTAGGGTTTATTTTATTAATCGCCCGCCTTTTCAACATTTTCTTTATTAGAAAATTCCCCAGATAATTTTATCAAGTAAATATAGTTTTTAGATGATTTTTATAGTATCGGTTAGTGTTTCAACAATTACGAACATATATCGGACGTGGGACCCACTAGGGCGAAAAGTTCGGAAAAATTCGGCCAGTTAGGTTAAGTTTTGGATACTGGATTTAATTTACCGGGTGTTATGAGATAATTAGAGGTTACCAATGGATAGGTGTAAGAGAGACAAAAGTTAGGCAAGCAATTAATGAAAGTGACAAGTGTCACTTAGAGATTCATTACCATTTTTTGACCACTATTCATTCTCTTACCAATTTATCAAAATAACTCAAAAAGTTGACCCAAAAATCCCCAAAATTTGCAAGCTCATGGCCGGCCCTCTCTAAGGAGAAAAGAAAAGAAAAGCTCTCCAAAATTTTGCTCCAAACTTGCTCAATCTTCAACTTCAACCGGTTAAATTTGTAATTGCTCCATAAAACTCCTCCACTTAGTGATTTTGAGGTGATTGGTGAAGTTGTTTGGAAAGCTAAGGTGTTGAATTGCTTCCTTTCTTGTGTTATAAGGTGAGTGACTAAGGAACTACTCTTTTCCTTCCAATAATGTTTAATTAGTAACTTATGTGAGTTGAGGTGATGATTATTGGTGCTATTTCATGATTTGGGTTGAGATTGATGACATTTTTCTATTTAATCATGTGATTTCTGTTTTAATATGATTGTTATGGTGTAGCCATGTATGATGATGGGAAATGATATAGAATGAAACTAGAAGGTGTATATGGAGGTTAATTGCAAGCAATTTCTGTTTTGGAAAGAAAATTGGAAAGTTAGGGTTTCATTGTTCTTCATTCTACCTGGCACTGTAGCTCATAGTTAGAGGCCGAATTGGCTTTGGATTAAAACATGAAAGTTGTAGGGAATGATATTATAGAGATGCATGTAAAATTTCAGGTCAATCAGAGTAGTGTACCTTGAGAAAATATGGAATTACCCTTGCTGCCCTGGTTTTACCCGAATTTGATAGTTGCGTCTGTAATTGGTTATTTTGGTTGAGAATACTTCGGAATTAGTTGTTGAGGTCTTCTGATGAATTGTATCCCTTTCTATTATCTTCGAAGCGGTATAACGTTCATCCAAATCTAAGTCCCGTAGCTCTAGTTATGACCAAAACAAGATCGGTTGTCAGAACTGCCTTCAAATTTGGACAGTTCTGATAGGAATGATTGGACTCCTTTTTCCTCCATTCTCTGTATTGATTCACCTTTTGGTATAAACATAAAATTTATATCCTTATGTCCTAGTTTTCCAACGCCTTTGGAATTTCTTGATTTGGAGTTGTGAGCTGTGAGTTATGGTCCAGCAAACAAACCCTGTTCGTCACCCGAACATGTAAAGTTCTGGTACTGTTTTCCATAATTTTGACCTGCTTCCTGTCAGATATAGATTAAGGAGTCTTCATGAGAATTGTATCCCTTCCTAATAGCTTCGAAACGGTGTCTCGTTCACCTTGATCCGACATTCCTAGCCTAACTTTTGATCAAAACGGTTTGAGATGGCAGATTTGGCCATTTCCGTTTGCCGTTCCGCGCTCGCGCGTGCGCCCATTTTGCCGTTTCCGCACTTGCATGTGACGATTTTACCGTTTTGCTTGTTTTGGGCATGTTAGTGGCCGTTTGTGATAATATGTGATACAATCTTCTATTTCAGACAGTGGTGAGCTAGGCGGAGCCGGTGGGGCCCACTACTAGCGAACACGCGCGAAGTGATTTTGCTCTTGTACCACTTTTGTATTTTGAGTAAGTATTCAGGCCGTTTATGTGTATAAACTGCTTATGTGTTTTGATGTGAATAAAAGGGGAACTTAGGCGAGGGTGTACTTTATCACACTCGACCTAAACCCTAGCTTGTACCTATGTTTTTTTATGAGATGTGTATACATGAATTATTTTGGGTTTGAACCCCTTGAGCTTGTAGCTCGGGGTGATGTTTGTGAGTTTTGGGTTTGAACCCCTTGAGCTTGTAGCTTGAGGTGACGTTTGTAAGTTGGGGTTGATCTTCCGACCTAGATGGACTATTCGAGCCGGTCAGGGCTTGGTCAAAGCCAGTCCAACTTAGTCTGAGATCACCAAGTTTGTGAATCCGGTTCACTGAGAATGTGAACCAAGTTTGTGACCCGAGCTTGTGACTCAAGCTCAAGTTTGTGATTTCGTTCGCCCGGGCAAGTTTGTGAGGTGACTGGCCAGTGAGGGTGATAAGGTGTTCGGTGAGTGTACAAGTGGAGTTCTACGGACCTTATTTATGGTCGACGGAGTGTCGACAGGAGATCTTGCATGGCAAATGACTTGGCTTTGGAGCCAACCTGTATCTTTCCTTTGTATTGTTACTTTTGCACTCGACTTGACATTTTGTGGAATAGCTGTTTCTTTAAATGTGAAATTTTACGCTTTTGCCCCTGTTGACTTACTAAGCTTCTAGTTTACCCCGTTTCCTTTGTTTTCCTTAGCAGGGGACGACGCGGGGAACTTCTTGGCACCTTCACTAGTATAGTTAGGTTTGATGGTAATAGTCGGACAGTTAGGATGTTTATTTTTGTTTTGGTGGTTTGTATAAGGACCCTCCTTAGGGTCTACCTTCTGCTGGTTGTTATTATAATGTATTAGAGTGGTTTGACTCGATACTTTTGAAGATTTAAATAGAACTCTTTTGGCGTTAGATATATAGTGAATAGTACGCTTGTGGGTTTATCTAGTTTCATTGTTTTGAAATTTTGAGTCCTGGCGCGAGCTAGGCATACGTCCCGCCGATACCCTATGGTTCGCCCTTGGGAGAAGCGGGGGCGTCACATGGTGCAAGTCTCACTCAGTAAAAGAATTTCACGGGCATTCGCACTATGAAGTATATCGCATCTATCGTGAAATAGAGAAAAATGAAGGCATTCCCGCAAGTTTTCTTCTTCAGGATTACAAAATAATTTTCAAGTTACTAATTTTTTGGGTGCTAAAGTAAAATGTGTGGATAAGAACAGTATTTCTATAGACGTATAGGAGAAGAGAATCTATATTCTACAAAGTAGAAAACATCAAATAGGTCACTTCCTTCTTCTATTATAGAAATAGTGGCGACTGGAATCCAATCTTGCCGAAAGCCGTGATAGTTTTAAGTTGAAATTGTTAGGAGATAAAAAATTGTCAGATAGTTCAAATTGCTGGGAGTTGAAATTGATAGAATAAAATATTTTCTTAGATGTTTTGAATTTAGTATGGATGTTCAAATTAAAGCAGGTGGATTGGTTCTCTTTGTCTCCTCCCTTCCTTCGACCGACACAACTAAAGATGGCAATGGGGGCGGATGCCCGCGGGGGTAGAATTGGGGCTGGAGATAGGGCGGGGCGGGGACAAAATATTTCCCCCCGCCTTAAAACGGGGCGGGGGTGGGGAAACATACACTCGCCCCATCCCCCGCCCCGTCCCCCGCATACAATAAAATATATATATATAATACAACTCTAAATTTTTCAAAATTGTACCCTTACTTACAAAGCTGGTTAGTGCCAACAGCCGCACCGCTGCAACAACTGAAAGAATAATTAAGCAAGCTATTTTGATTGGTTCCCTTCCTCCGCACTTCAACTTTCCCTTTAGCTTTTGCTTTTCCATTTTTTTCTTTTCTCCTCACCCGAGCCCAGCCTACAACACTAGCTCAAATTTTGGCCATTCTATTCTTACAATCCCCAAATTGTCTCCCTACTGTTCATCTGCCGCTAATCTCAATTGGGTACGTTCTAATTTTCCCAAAGTTTCTATTTTACTTACAGTGCCTCTTCCTATCTTTCCAAATTTGGTATAGAATCCATGGTTAGAGAATTCACAGATGGAAGAAGTTTAACAGAGGCAGCAATAGGATACTATTTCACCTTCTTTTTCCAAACATTGACCTTTCAATAAAAGCCACTGTGGATTTGGTTTTCATTAATATATGCACTTTGAAAGTGAGATTTGAATATTGTTGTTTATTAGAAGAATGAAGTTTGTAAAACAGCAGGAAAGTGATGAGTTGACTACTATTACTTATTTTTGTTCCAATTGTTTTATAACTTCTAGTATTGATCCATTGGCATGTGTGCTTTTCTGCTGCAGACGGTGGTTATGTTTAGGTAAAGACTGGAGTATGTATGGAGAGTATCTCCACTGAGTTTTCTTGCTGAGCCAGTGGTATCTGCACAAAATTCTTCTCTTGAAATTCTAATATCTGGTTCAAATCTGGTAACCTTAGAGTTTCCATTTTGATTTGTATGTGTCTAAATAAATGTATGAGGTTCTTTTCATTACATACGTGCAGTCCACATGGTTTTATTTTTGTCCGTTTCATGATATGATAATTGAAAACAGGGTTGCTCTTGACAACAGGGCCAAAATTTCTTATAGTGTCAAGTCTGGTTGTAAGGATTGAAGACAACCTAAGAGGGGGTGAATTAGGTTGATTAAAAAGTTAATCAAATTATTGGTACTTTTTTGGCTAAATGTGAAATTTACCCTCTTTTCTAAGTGATCACACAATGAATCAATCAATGAATGAACAATATCACTTGAGAGAAGTAGAAGAGATAAGCAATTTAAGGAACACAACATAACAACAAGTAAATAAGAGGAAAGGAATTACAAACCAATTGACTACCAAGCTCCTCTTGAACTTGAAGATCAATTCAAACAAGCTTCTTTAAATTGATGAAATACAACTAATATTTGTGTACAAAGGAAGGATCACTTCCTCATTATCCCAAGCAACACTTGGTCAAGTTAGGAAGTTCTACTATCACTCGGACAACCCTCACAGAGCTACACTATTGAAGTATTCACTCACAAATGAAAAGCTTACAATGAACTTCACACCACCAAAACTACAAATCTTTCTTGGAGAGTGTTTTCTCACTAAAACTACTCTATATCTTTTGTATCTTCAGTGTGCAAAAGTTATTTGAAGTTTCTGACCATACTCTATTTATAGGAGACCAAAATAGTGCTTTATTAATGCTTCCAACAGATAGAAAGTAGCTGAAGAGTCAACTAGCCGTTGGGAGTATCGGATGTCCGGTACATCCAAAGCATCGTCTGATAGCAGGCAGTGAGTTTGAAAAATCATTTTCAATTCTATCGGACGTCCGGTGCTTGCGTCCAAAAGCAGACAATGAGTTAGAAGGAACATCTCAATTCTATCGGACGTCCAGTATTGTCTTTGTGAGCGTCCGACAGCATTCGTCGAATTTGAAGGATCCCATCGGACGTCCGAGGCTTGCTTCCGATCGAGGTCAGTGAGTTAGAGGGAATGTCTTATTTCCTTCGGACGTCTGGTGATGGAGTTCTTCATGCGTCCAAAGTTGCGCAATGATTATCGGACGTCCGATCCTGTCTTCACAAGCGTCCGACAGTTTTCAACAACTTTTGTTTCTTTCAATTGCCTTTTATTTTTGAATCTGATTTGCTTCATGGCTGAAAGTATATCTTGAAAAGATATCAGTATCATGCATTTGTTTTGTAAACATCAAAAGTTAGGGACTAAGATCAACATTCTCCCCCTTTTTGATGATGACAAAACAATGGATGGAAGAAAGAAAAAGATTGAGCATATGAGGATAAGCTCCCCCTCACGCATTGCATCAAAATATTTTAAGAGCCAAACTTATAATATTAGAAAAACTCCCCCTTTCACATAGCATCCATTTCTCCCCCTTTTTGTCATCATAAGATGAGAGTAAAATCCAACAATCATAATCCATAATGTAGCTGTCATAACAGAGAATCCAAAATACCAATCAAAAATAGAGAAATGATACCAGAATTCAGTAATCACCAACATACCAATATCAATCATCAACCAAAAATAGAGAATTAATATCAAAAGAAGTACCAAACAGAGAAATATCAACCAAAATACATTAGCAACTCAAATAAAAACCATCAATGTTAACCAAGATCTATTAGTGCAGAGTACTTGAAACCTCAACAGAGAAAATACAAGAGTTACATCCTAATATAAAGTGCAAATGACCCTAGAATGCTTAAAGTGTAATCACAAAATTTTAGAAAGTCACAACATTTAAATTTCGAACAATTGACACTTCTAATTTTAACAATATTAAATCCAAATAGATTTTGAAATTTTACAAATAGGGAAACAAATTTTTTTTTTTTGAAAGTATCATTTTTGTGAGTAAGAAAAATCACCCAAGTGTATCAAGAATAATTATCAATAATGACTAAACAATATCTCTTACCACCCAAGTTAGCAATTTGTGTAAGATCAAATAAATCAAGATGTAAAAGCCCCAATGGTCTTGAGGTAGAAATATGTCATCTCCAAATGTCACTATGCCACTAGACTTTTGTTTGAACTTGATGAATTGTGATGGATCACCAGTCATGTGTCATGAGCATCCACTGTGTACGAACCACTTTGATTCCTTAATAATATTCACCAATTTTACCTACTCAAGAGTTCAAGAACAAACATTTGGAACCCAAACATTTTTGGGTCCTTGAGAGTTAGTATCATGTCTAACTATCCACATGTATTTCATACATCTTCTCATGTTCTTTCTCATATAGCAATTGTTTTTCATGTGACCTTTTTGATAACAAAATTTACACATAACCAACGAGTTATTTCCATAAACAAGTTTAATAAATCTTACTTGTTTTCTCTTATAAACAGCAAAATCATGTGCACCAAAATTTATTTTCTTCTCATAAGTGCCAAGATGAGCTTTTGATTCATTCCCTTGAAAACAGATTTATTTTTTATGTTAGAGCAAATCATTTAAAACATCCATTCTTCTTTTTAAATCACTTTGTTCCTTTTTGAACAATTCACAAAGCTTTGTTTTCTATCAAGCTCAAAATATAAGACAGTCTCATTCTTTTTGAAGTAGTCATTTTCAGCTTTCAACTTTTTATTTTGTTAAAAAAGATTTGCATTATTTTGAAGCAAAAAACTAACTTTCTGTTTTAACTCCTTGTTTCTAGCATAAGATTCTTTCAAACTATCATGCAATTTTATAATGAAAGATTCAAAATCATCATCAGTTTCATCATCACTTTTAAGTTAAGAGTTAGAAGTTGTTATCTCATTATCTTTAATGGCCATAAAAACCAATTGAGCAGATTCTTCTTCCTCTTCAAATTCACCATCGGAATTGCACTTATTCCAAGTGAATTGGAAGTTGTTGAATCTTGATTTTATTCCATCTTTCTTCTTCTTAATTGGACACTCACTCATGTAGTGTCCAAATTGGCCGCATTCATAGCATTTGTCACCTTATTTTTTGTTGGTCTTATGCTTTCCTTTGTTCCTTACAATGTTGAATTGATTAGAATCTGAATTGCTAGATCCTCTTCTTCTGAATCTCCTTTTGTTGAGGATTCTCTTGAACCTTTGTGTGATGAGAGCAAGATCATTGTCATCAACATCCAAATCTTGTCCATCCAATGAAACCGAATCATCTACATCTTGAGATGCTTTTAGAGCAATGTTCTTTCTTACCTTTGCATATTCTTCTTCTTGTACCTTAGTATTAAACTTCAGCTCATAAAATGTTAGAGAATTAATAAGAAATTCAAGGCATTGAATTCAAATCTTTTGTCTCTTCAATAGCAGTAACTTTACTTTCCCAATCATTAGACAAAGCATTCAAGATTTTTCTATTTTTCGCTCCTAAGATATATTACTTTTCCAAAACCTCTAAATCCTTAATAAGATCATTGAATCTATAATACATTTTATCAATATTTTCATAAGGTTCCATCTTAAACGATTCATATTTAGTAACTAAAATGGATTTCTTTTGTTCTCTAACATTCTCACTATTTTCATGAATTTATTTCAATTTATCCCAAATTTCTTTAACAGACTTACAACTCTTGATTCTAATAGATTCATTTGAGTCTAAAGCACTATATAACACATTCATGGCTTTTGCATTTAAAGTGAGATGAGTTCTATTCTCAGCAGTCAGTTCATTCCTTATTTTTGGTTTAGATCTATGAGTATTTTCATCTATAACAAAGCCATCATATGGACCTTCACTAACAATAAACCACAACTCAATATCAATTGATTGCAAAAAGATAATCATTCTTTCTTTCCAACTCACATAATTTGACCCATTAAACATAGGAGGTCTAATCACAGATTGTCCTTCAAAAAATATGGCATTGTTAGTTGTCATTATTACTCCTAAGCCGCTACCTAATTAAAAAGTTAATCAAATAATGGACACTTTTTTGGCTAAATGTGAAATTTATCATCGTTTCTAAATAATCACAGAATGAATCAATCAATGAATGAACAATATCACTTGAGAGAAGTAGAAGAGATAAGCAATTTAAGAATCACAACATAACAATAAATAAATGAGAAGCGAGGAATTACAAACCAATTGACTACCAAGCTCCTCTTGAACTTGAAGATCAATTCAAACAAACTTCTTCAAGTTGATGAAATACAAGCAATCTTTGTGTACAAAGGAAGGATCACTTCCTCCTTGCACCAACCAACACTTGGTCAAGTTAGAAAGTTTTACTATCACTCGGACAACCCTCACAGAGCTACACTATTGAAGTATTCACTCACAAATGAAAAGTTTACAATGAACTTCACATCACCAAGACTACAAATCTTCCTTGGAGAGTGTTTTCTCACTAAAACTACTCTATATCTTCTGTATCTTCAGTGTGCAAAAGTTATTTGAAATTTCTGACCATGCTCTATTTATAGGAGACCAAAAAAGTGCTTCATTAATGCTTCCAACGGATAGAAAGTAGTTGAAAAGTCAACTAGCCGTTGGGAGTATCAGACGTCCGGTACATCCGAAACATGCGTTCGATAGCAGGCAGTGAGTTTGAAAAATCTTCTTCAATTCTATCGGACGTCTGGTGCTTGCGTCCGAAAGCAGACAATGAGTTAGAAAAATATCTCAATTCTATCGAACGTCCGGTATTGTCTTTGTGAGCATCCGACAGCATTCGTCGAGTTTGAAAGATCCTATCGTACGTCCAGTGCTTGCTTCCGATCGAGATCAGTGAGTTAGTGTGAGGACCTGTAAATGTTCTTTATTTCATAATATTTTATTTTATTTTCTCGCATGCATTTTCGTCACTATACCCTATTATATTGATTTTTTCGAGATTTTTATAAGTAAATATAGTGTTTAAATTATTTTTCTAGTATTAGTTAGTTCATGAGAAATAAAGAGTGTATATTGGACGTGGGACCCGCTAGTGGCATTAAGTGCGACAAATTCGACCAATTAGGTTAAGTTTTGTATACCGGGATTAAATTACTAGGTGTTAAGAGGTAATTAGAGGTTACCTAGATGGATTAGTATTGGAGAGACAAGAGGATAAGTTTAAGTTTAAAAGGTGACAAGTGTCACCATCCTATTCAATCTTGGACTTTGACCATTTAACTTTACCTTTACCATATATCAAAATTGACCCAAAAATCATTCTTATTTCAAGCTTCTTTGGCCGGCTCTCTCTAGGAAGAAAAGAAAAGAAACCTTCAACTCTTTTGCTCATAATCTTGCTCAATCCCAATCCAACCGATTAAACTTGAAATTCCTCCATAAAAACCCTTAGTTTAGTAGTTGTGAGGTTGGTTGTGAAGTGGTTTGGAAGAAAGTGGTGCTAAGTTGGGTCTTTTCTTGGGTTGGCAAGGTAAGTGACTAAGGAACCTTTCCTTTGATCCTAATAATGTCTAATTAGTGGCTTTTGTGGCTAAATATGTTGATTTGTAGTTGGATTGATGGTTAGAAGTGGAGTTTTGATGAATTTTTGATTTATTATTGATTTTTCTGTTTTTATATAGTAATTATTGTTTAGTCATGGATTGATGGTTTGTTATAGTGTAAAATGAAGTTGGTATATGTTGGATATGATTGGTTGCGGAAAATTTCTGATTTGGTGCGGAAATTCCAGTTTAGGGTTTCAATTTTCCCTGTTCTGTCCGGATTTATTTGAGCATGTTAGAGACCGAATAAGGGTAAGGTTAAAACATGAAAGTTGTAGGAAATGATGTTTTATAGCTTCCTGTAAATTTTCAACTGGATCGGAGCACTGTAGAATATGAAATGACTGAAATACCCTTGACTGCCCATAAGCCCTATTTTCGCCGACAGTTTTCTGTCTTCGTGGGGATTTCAATTTTTGACTCTGAAAATGCATGATTTAGCTTTGGAAGTCTTAATAATAAATGTATCTATATGTATTGGTTTCGTAACGCCATAAGATACACCTGAATCGGACTTCGGTAGCCTGAGTTATTGTCATTTAATAATAGTGCGGTTAACTAGTCTGATTGTGAGATACTGGTTCTGTAATTTGAAATTTTGACCTAGATACACTACGAACTAGACTAAGTAGTCTTCATCAAAGTTGTAGGCCTTTATCTTAGCTTCGAAATAGTATAAATGGCACCCCAATCCGGTAAGCGTAATTTCAGTTGTGTCTGTTCCGCTAAGAGACGTCAAACCTGCTATTTCGCTTTTGTCCTTAAAACTTGATTTCGAGTTGCATTCCTAGACTTGCTTTGTATTTGGATGAACTTGAGCCTAGTTGAAGGGCTATTGTATTGAGATTTCTTATGTGTTGAATTGGACTGATTTGAGGAAAAACAATGAAGCCATAAATGGCTGCAATATAGCAAAATACAGAGGGCATGCTGCCCAAAATTTTAGCGCTATGCGATTCCTTCAAGTTGAGTTGATCTTAGTAAAAACGAAGGGTTTTGAGGGTTGTTTGTAACCCTAAGACCAACTGTTATCTTTTTACTCAAAAGTCATATTTTTATTCTTCTGTACTAGTACTGAACCTGGAAAGGCATACGACATGTAGTCGAGCCTCATTTATGCATTCCATTTACTGGGTTCGTGGATGTACGAACTATAATTGTTTTATCTTGATTATTTTAGGGTTTCTTGGCGATTAAAGCCACTTTGGGTAAAAAAACTTTTCAAGTATCTGTACTAGAACCGGTGAGTGTACCACTCCCTTGAATTATTGCTAAACTGGTTATCTGTACTTGCAAATTGTTATTTGAATATCCTTACCGACTGTTTATTTTGCACGAGACGAGTGTATACTTTATCGCACTCGTTCTCTGGCCTGTGTGGCTTGTTTCCAGTATATACTTGAATCTGTTACCTGCGCCTATTATAATGTCGTTTGGAAGTGTATCCAACGACCTTCCTGTTACATCTGAGCTCAACCTCATGGGGAGTTGATTGAATCGAGCCAGCAAGGGCTTGGTCGAGGAAATTGACAATCCATGGGTGCCTGTTTGATATGAAATATGGGCCGCTTATGGGCCATGTTTCGGGCTGCAAGAGAATGAATCTTTTAGTAATAGTTTAGTAGTTTATTTTTCAGATTTCTATTTTATTTGGTAGGAATAAGTTCGGTCCAAGACCTCATGTTGAGTTGGATCCGATTTATAGAGTCTAGACTCACTATTACTTAAGTTTGTGAATTAGCTTTTATTGGGTTATGTTGGGCCAGCTTTATAAGCTGACCATTAGTTAGCCTTAATTGTGATTGTGATTGGAGAGTCATTAGTTAGTTCCTTTTCCTTACTAGATTAGGGTTTTACTTGTAGCCTATATAAGGCACCCCATTACTCCCACAAAGGGAGACACTTTTATGATAAAAATATTGAGAGAGTTTTCTCCATAGCTTTTGAGCAAACCTTGAACAACTTAGAGTTATACTCTAGTGTTCTTGTTCGGCTTATCAATTCAAGAATCGTACTTGAATTGTGGCGCCTTCTACACTTGCCTGAGGTTCACTAATTCGTTTGATTACGGGTTCAGATAGTATCAACAAGTTCGTAGTCCCGGGGATTAGAGGGGTCGTAGGGTTTCCGCTGCCACCGTTTCTTGCATCCGACGTCAAATCCAACAAGTGATCTTGGGTCACGAATCTCCTCACCAACGAGATTCATATCAGCGTGTTAGTTGAACGAAGAAAATGAACAACTCAGTAAACGACTCAAAGGCTGACCACGGCTCAATAAATGACTCAAGGCTGAATTTTACGAAGCCTAGACGAGACACTATGGACGTTGGCTTGCTGGAATCGGGTCTTGCTACTGCCTTGGGTTCGGGCTAGGGGTTCAAATGGGTTTATTGGTGCTGTTTGGAATGCTCAGGGAATAGGGAGGTGGTATTCCTTGATGGTAATTGATAACGGTTCACAAGGTGTGGTAACCGAAGTGGGGAACAAGAGCTAGTGGGCGGTTGATCTTGTTTAGGGAATTGGTTTGTAGGTCGGTTGTCTAGGTAACCAAGTGTGGTGCGGCTGCTTGGGGTCTGATGTGGTGAGATTGAGGGTAGTTTAGGACGGCTTGGGCTTGATTTCTGGGTGCTCTTGGCTGACTTCAATCCTAAGGACGTTAGGAATAGAAGCGTTGTACGAGTGGGACTTGTGTTCCAACTAGAAGTCTTAGAGCCGAGGTTTCCCTTTTTTTTTGTTCTTTTGTTTCTTTCCTTTTTTTTTTTTTTTGCTTTTTACGGCTCTCTGATTGTTTTCAAGAACTCAGGTTTCTGTCCCACCAGTTGATTCTTCGGATCAAAGTACAAGTTTGTCAAAAAAATAGAAGTGCTCTTCCCAATTTTCACGAGACCTGTGATGGTGCAATCAAGAACTTTCCAAAACAGCTTTGGTTGGCCCAAAAGCCTCAAGACTTCTGATCAAGGAGCTCAAGTACTTCCCACTTCAGGTTTTGGTATCCAAGATTTGCAAGAAGCAAAACAAATATGCAACGTTTAAGGGTGAAACAGGTTCGGCAGCCAAGGAAAGGAATTCCAGCAACTTGGCGCCAAGATACGCGACTCCTCTCTCTCTTTTTTTTTCTTTTTTTTTTTGAGTTGCTGGTACATGACTCAAACAAGACAAGACCCCACACGCATTAATCCAGACGCTGGACAGAAACTAGAGCCAACTAGTGACCGAAATTTCTGGACAGGTTTGCACACAAAACCACAGGACACGTTATGAAGAAACAAGAGAAAGTCCTTGCGGCTGTAATTTTCTGTTCTCTTCGGGTCTTGCTTCTGTTTTCTCTTTTTTTTTTTAAACTCAGGTTTGGCACTTAATCATGAAGGCAATAGAAAACAAACTGAACAATAGACATGCACAAACAATAAGGAGGCAATTCGGTCAGATTGGTCAGTGCAAGGAAAACAATATCAAGTGCGGCAAAGATCGAAAACCGAAGGGTTCTATGTCTTGTTGTAAGACTTGGACACAACTCTCAATACCGTCGGACATCCTTGGTTACTGGAACCAGGCGGTGGAAGTAATGACAACAAGAAACAAGTGGATTCAACACACAAAACTCAATCGGGATTGGACTAACATGACACGGACAGATTGCACAATTCCAAGGTCGTAGCTTCGCGACTTGGAAGAAGTCACCGACCAAGAAGCTGTCCTTTTTTTTTTTTGGTGTAACAAACGATGAGATACTCGCACAAACTAAGTCAAACTCGACACAATTAATTTCCAGAAATTCCAGGGGTTCAAACGACACCAAGACAGGACCAACAATGGTGACCAGAATTGAAAACGAGGGAAACCCGCGTCCAGGAACTCGCGGACAGACGCGACGTGCAACAACAAAAATTTTTTTTTTTTTGGAACTAACGAAACAGACAGGAATTAGGACACAAAAAGAGGGATAAACGATGTTACCAACAAGCTAGCTCTGATGCCAGCTGATACGAATCTCGTTGGTGAGGAGAGTCGCGACCCAAGATCGCTTGTTGGATTTGACGTCGGATGCAAGAAACGGTGGCAGCAGAAACCCTACGACCCCTCTAATCCCCGTGACAACGAACTTGTTGATACTATCTCAACCCGTAATGAAACGAATTAGTGAACCTCAGGCAAGTGTAGAAGGCGCCACAATTCAAGTGCGATTCTTGAATTGATAAGCCGAACAAGAACACTAGAGTATAACTCTAAGTTGTTCAAGGTTTGCTCGAAAGCTATGGAGAAAACTCTCTCAATATTTTTATCATAAAAGTGTCTCCTTTGAATGACGTAATGTGGTGCCTTATATAGGCTACAAGTGAAACCCTAATCTAGTAAGGAAAAGGAACTAACTAATGACTCTCCAATCACAATCACAATTAAGGCTAACTAATGGTCAGCTTATAAAGCTGGCCCAACATAACCCAATAAAAGCTAATTCACCAACTTAAGTAATAGTGAGTCTAGACTCTATAAATCGGATCCAACTCAACATGAGGTCTTGGACCGAACTTATTCCTACCAAATAAAATAGAAATCTGAAAAATAAACTACTAAACTATTACTAAAAGATTCATTCTCTTGCAGCCCGAAACATGGCCCATAAGCAGCCCATATTTCATATCATTCCCCTCCTCTTGAAAAAGATTTGTCCTCAAATCGTGGTTGGAAATGAATGGTACTAACAAGAGGTGGCAGGATAAAACCTCAAATCTCCACATATTGGCTCTCTTAGAATGAATGATACTTGCATACGTCATGATTATTATAATTTGGTGCACATGTCTCTTGGTCAGCTTGAAAATGCTCACAATCAGCCATGGAAAACTCAAGGCTTTACTCCAACGACTCCTCGAAGATAACGCATATAGCTTCGGTTCCATGATGCAAGGTAAAATGTATGGTACATTGGCAGCAAGCTCACGTCTTCTTGGATCCTCCATAATGCAACTGAGAAACTGAACAACACTTTGAACATGATCGACTTCATTAGATGGATCATCACTTGGGACAGTTGTTGCAAAATGGTAAGGAGGCAAAGGACAAAATTCAAGTGCAAGGACTCCCTTTGAAACTTCATTACTCCTCCTAACAAGCAAAGCAGGCTCGTGGGTAAAGTTGAATATCAATGGATAGTAAAGGGCTACTACACTTAAGATGCAAACTCCATGAAAATTCTGATATTCACCAATGGATTTAGGGATAGAACATGCCATGATCAACTCTATCTCTCCATGCTTAAACTGCATAAAAGAAGAAAAGCTAAAGAAAGCAAAGGTAAGTTCGTTAGAAAGGTAAGTCCTCGCATTTTTGCCCAAGGTCAGCACACTTTTTCCCTTTTCTTCCTTCTCAACTTGCTCATGACAACTAATTTGTGTAGGTGGGAGTTCAAGGTTACTAGCATTCATAGATACTCCTTCAATCAATGGTGGACTAGAAGGAACATCTCTTTTACTACTATCGGTTGACACATGATTAAGTTGCTCAAAATATGAATTAAGCACTTGGCTAATTTCTCCCATCATAGAGTCAACCAATTCTTTAGTCCGGCTTCGGAAATCAGCCTTTGATTCACAAGGCTTTGACTCAATTCGAGAATTCTTAGACTCCATGACTCGATTGTCACAACACTCCTTAGATGAAGCTCGTTTTCTTGATGAAGACCTCGGCTTAGATGCTCGGCGCAAACTCCTTTGCTCCTCCTCATACTCATTACAAGTATGCTTATGTCTTTCATATACACACAAAGCGCGAAAATGATCCATTTCCTCCCGAAGTGAATGAAAATCATGTTGTGAATGCTCGGAGATTGAATGCGTGGAACTAGAGTACTTGGAAGTAGTTCGCTTGGAACCCGTCCTCTTAAGAGGCTCGTTCTCTAAGAATTCTTGATGATATAAATGAGATGCAACACCATGAGGCATGGTTAAGTGACCTGCAAAATTGGTTAGCAAAGAAAAGAACTTCCTCACAACACACAAGCTCACGTGTATGTGCTCGTCACTCGTGTTTTCACTCTAATTTTTCCCTCAAGTAGTCCTCACAAATTTGTCCTCAAGGCCCCGCTGTGTGTTTTGCCTCTTTTTTTTTTTTTCACTTCACTCCTTAAGTGTATACTCTCACACTCATATATGGTCACTCAGATCACTCTAATAAGCTCACCAAAATTTCCTCACAGCTCCTTGCAAAACCTTGAAGGAAGTAGAGCTCCTTAAGTGCTCAAATTTAGCTTAAAAATCAAGTTAACGCTAGAATTTGAGGTTCGTAAGAGTGGAAATTTTCTGGAAAAACAAAATTAGGACACTAAGAATGGAGTGGTAGAAAATATTCAAGAATAAAAATGAGAAAAAGAATGGACACAAAAGCTACAAAAAATTACGAACGATGCTCAACAATCCTAACCGACAAGGAAGTTGGTTCTTTCGGTTGTGCTGGATTCCTCGGTCAGCTTACCAACCAAGGTTACCAAATGCGTGTTAGTTGAACGGAGAAAATGAACAACTCAATAAACGACTCAAAGGCTGACCGCGGCTCAATAAATGACTCAAGGCTGAATTTTACGAAGCCTAGACGAGACACTATGGACATTGGCTTGCTGGAATCGGGTCTTGCTACTGCCTTGGGTTCGGGCTAGGGGTTCAAATGGGTTTATTGGTGCTGTTTGGAATGCTCAGGGAGTAGGGAGGTGGTATTCCTTGATGGTAATTGATAACGGTTCACAAGGTGTGGTAACCGAAGTGGGGAACAAGAGCTAGTGGGCGGTTGATCTTGTTTAGGGAATTGGTTTGTAGATCGGTTGTCTAGGTAACCAAGTGTGGTGCGGCTGCTTGGGGTCTGATATGGTGAGATTGAGGGTAGTTTAGGACGGCTTGGGCTTGATTTCTGGGTGCTCTTGGCTGACTTCAATCCTAAGGACGTTAGGAATAGAAGCGTTGTACGAGTGGGACTTGTGTTCCAACTAGAAGTCTTAGAGCCGAGGTTTCCCTTTTTTTTTATGTTCTTTCGTTTCTTTCCTTTTTTTTTTTTCCTTTTTGCGCTCTCTGATTGTTTTCAAGAACTCAGGTTTCTGTCCCACCAGTTGATTCTTCGGATTAAAGTACAAGTTTGCCAAGAAAATAGAAGTGCTCTTCCCAATTTTCACGAGACCTGTGATGGTGAAATCAAGAACTTTCCAAAACAGCTTTGGTTGGCCCAAAAGCCTCTAGACTGCTGATCAAGGAGCTCAAGTACTTCCCACTTCAGGTTTTGGTGTCCAAGATTTGCAAGAAGCAAAACAAATATGCAACGTTTAAGGGTGAAACAGGTTCGGCAGCCAAGGAAAGGAATTCCAGCAACTTGGCGCCAAGGTACGCGACTCCTCTCTCTCTTTTTTTTTCTTTTTTTTTTTGAGTTGCTGGTACATGACTCAAACAAGACAAGACCCCACACGCATTAATCCAGACGCTGGACAGAAACTAGAGCCAACTAGTGACCGAAATTTCTGGACAGGTTTGCACACAAAACCACAGGACACGTTATGAAGAAACAAGAGAAAGTCCTTGCGGCTGTAATTTTCTGTTCTCTTCGGGTCTTGCTTCTGTTTTCTCTTTTTTTTTTTAAACTCAGGTTTGGCACTTAATCATGAAGGCAATAGAAAACAAACTGAACAATAGACATGCACAAACAATAAGGAGGCAATTCGGTCAGATTGGTCAGTGCAAGGAAAACAATATCAAGTGCGGCAAAGATCGAAAACCGAAGGGTTCTATGTCTTGTTGTAAGACTTGGACACAACTCTCAATACCGTCGGACATCCTTGGTTACTGGAACCAGGCGGTGGAAGTAATGACAACAAGAAACAAGTGGATTCAACACACAAAACTCAATCGGGATTGGACTAACATGACACGGACAGATTGCACAATTCCAAGGTCGTAGCTTCGCGACTTGGAAGAAGTCACCGACCAAGAAGCTGTCCTTTTTTTTTTTTGGTGTAACAAACGATGAGATACTCGCACAAACTAAGTCAAACTCGACACAATTAATTTCCAGAAATTCCAGGGGTTCAAACGACACCAAGACAGGACCAACAATGGTGACCAGAATTGAAAACGAGGGAAACCCGCGTCCAGGAACTCGCGGACAGACGCGACGTGCAACAACAAAAATTTTTTTTTTTTTGGAACTAACGAAACAGACAGGAATTAGGACACAAAAAGAGGGATAAACGATGTTACCAACAAGCTAGCTCTGATGCCAGCTGATACGAATCTCGTTGGTGAGGAGAGTCGCGACCCAAGATCGCTTGTTGGATTTGACGTCGGATGCAAGAAACGGTGGCAGCAGAAACCCTACGACCCCTCTAATCCCCGTGACAACGAACTTGTTGATACTATCTCAACCCGTAATGAAACGAATTAGTGAACCTCAGGCAAGTGTAGAAGGCGCCACAATTCAAGTGCGATTCTTGAATTGATAAGCCGAACAAGAACACTAGAGTATAACTCTAAGTTGTTCAAGGTTTGCTCGAAAGCTATGGAGAAAACTCTCTCAATATTTTTATCATAAAAGTGTCTCCCTTTGTGGGAGTAATGGGGTGCCTTATATAGGCTACAAGTAAAACCCTAATCTAGTAAGGAAAAGGAACTAACTAATGACTCTCCAATCACAATCACAATTAAGGCTAACTAATGGTCAGCTTATAAAGCTGGCCCAACATAACCCAATAAAAGCTAATTCACCAACTTAAGTAATAGTGAGTCTAGACTCTATAAATCGGATCCAACTCAACATGAGGTCTTGGACAGAACTTATTCCTACCAAAAAAAATAGAAATCTGAAAAATAAACTACTAAAATATAACTAAAAGATTCATTCTCTTGCAGCTCGAAACATGGCCCATAAGCGGCCCACATTTCATATCACTGTTCCTAGGGAATCTTTGAGTATTGAGACTCTTGATTCCGGTATACTCGAGTATTACCATTTCTGTTCCTGTTTGGCGTTCGGCCCCAGTAAGGGGTATGGCTGGTGGATGGGATTTGTGATACCCCAACTTTTAGGATCATCTTTTGTTTAGTCTCAAAGAGAATATTACGGTTTCTTTAGTTTATTTTTATTTTAAAACATTATTTTGTTTTAAAGAAGAAACTAAAGTTATTTCTTTGAATTTGATTTAAAACCTTGTTTTATTTTAAAAGACTGGAAACCCTAAAAGTCTAATCAAAACCCTAGTTTCACTTGTGACTGACCGTTTTCTCAAATTTCTCATATTTTAACCGAAACACTAAATTCAATTTATGGAATTGTAAAATTCCTCACGTTTTTCTTAAAAATGCCTTTCATTTGGAAATTATTCATTTATTATGGCCCTAATACCCAATCATTCCTCAATAGGTGCAAATGAACCTAGGAAGTAGG
The DNA here is from genome assembly GCF_003713205.1 of Coffea eugenioides. NCBI lineage: Eukaryota > Viridiplantae > Streptophyta > Magnoliopsida > Gentianales > Rubiaceae > Coffea > Coffea eugenioides. The sequence continues at coordinate 41,105,253 of NC_040040.1, forward strand.
GAGTCACTTTTCGTTTCCAAGTTAAGAGCGAATTAGGGTTTCACATTTTCCCGTAGTATGATTATTCGGTACGGAGTGAGGATCAAATTTGATAGGTAAAAGTGACTTTTGGATGAGGGAATACTATATGACTAGAAGTGATAATAATAAGTTAGTGATTATAAGCTAAAAATTCTAGTATACGCGATTTAAGAGAAATCGCGTCAAACCGACGGGTATCGATCACTACCGATTGAACCCACCACTTGACCACCACTTCCTTACCACCACATACCCCTGATCTTTTTGCAAAATATCCCCCCTCATACTCATCCATATGGCCGAAATTTATGGCCAAAAATGCAAGGAAAAGAAAGAGAAATTTGCATGGCTTTGGTGGTGACAAGTGTCACCACCCTATGGCTCTTTGAATAATTTTTTTTCTTGTTCTTTTATCCTTCATTTCAGCTTATTTTCCTTCATTCTTTCTGTTTTTTGGCCGAGCAAGGGAGAGAGAGAGAGAAAGAGAGAAAAACCTTCAATCCATCTTGAATCCAACCATTTGAGTGCAACCAAGGAAAACTAAACCGATTAACTTGTGAGTTGCGAACTTGGGAAGCTAAGGGAACCAAAAATTTCAAGAGGAGGTGAAGTATTACTCTTGCAAGCTCTTTTGTTGAGGTATAAGGTCTGACCCATGGCTTTGGTTCTTTTATTTTTGTTTAAGTTGTTATATAACTCATGTTTTGGTTAGATTAGTAGCTATACAAGTTGTTGTGATGATTTTGGGGTGATGTATGTAAGCTAGGGTTTGACTGATTTCCTTCTTATACTTGTTTTAGGAGTGGTATATGATGTATATAGGCTTGTATAAGAGGTTGTGGCAGTGATTGAATCAAGAAAATGAAGAGATTGCCCTTGAAATCCCAAAATTTCAGATTTCTGGAATTGTATGCTTCAGTTCTGTCGGGTTTCAATGCCCTATGTTAGAAGGTGAATTAGACTTGGTACAAAACATAAAAGTTGTATAGAATGATATTTTATAGATGCTTACAAAATTTCAGCTCAATTGGAGTAACGTAGCCTATAAAAAGACCGAAATACCCCTGCTGCCCTGTTTCCATCCGAACATGCTAATCAGCTTTTGTAATTGGTTGTTTTGACCAGGAATACTACTGATTTGGTTGTCGATGTCTTTTTAAGACTTATAGCCTTGTATCTTAGCTTTCAAATGGCTTTGGAGTCACTTGAATTGGAGTTGTATGTACTGAGATATGATTGAATGAATCCGGACTGCTAGTTGAACTGCGAACTGGAAAATCTGGGGTTGTTTTAGTAAATTTGACCTAGATACATTGCAAACTGGACTGAGTGGCCTTCTTCAACATTGTAGCCCTTTCTCTTAGCTTCGAAACGGTGTATATTGTACCTCAATCCGACTAGTGTAGCTGCAGTTGTGTTAGTTCCGCTAAGCAACAGTAAATCTGTCTTTTGTTTTCCAACCTAAACATCATTTCCGCACATGTCCTAGCTTGATTTGGTAATCATATGACATTGAGCCTATTGAGTGGCTATTTATATTGTGTGTAATGTTGGGATTGATTGAGGAAAATAATGAAACCATAAATGGCTGGAAAATAGGTAAATACAAAGGGCGTGCTGCCAAAATTTTCGCTCGAGGGCTAAGTTTCTACTTGAACTTGTATATTTTCGTTTGGCAAATACTATGACCGTTTTTCCATTTTAAAACATGATCCTTCTTCAATAGAAAATTCCAAATGTTTACTTACTCTTACCCGAATAAAAAGGAGTGGTTTAGGGTTTTCTTGGGTATTTTGTCCTCCCTTTTACATGAATTTCATTAAGACATTTAGTCTATAATATCTACTTGAATATGAGATTATTTTGAACCACATAAACAATCCCGAAAACAATATTTCTTAATCTATATAGTTGGATTCCGACATGTCTTTGGTTCAAGTGTTTTCCATTGGAAATTTTATACCCCTTTTTGTTTGGTTTTGCGTTTAGTTTATGAAACCCTAGCTATTTTCGTCCTCCGGTCCAAATGCCCTCGTTTCACTTTAAAGTCATTTCTATACGTTTTATTCATCAATTGTTGGGTTTCTTCGATTTCACCTAATTGTTTGTGCTAGATATGTTTGTGCTAGATAGACTGTAATATTCTTTCTCATTTACTCTTAGGTTTTCTCGGTGATTGAGGTAATATCCGGAAAGATATTTGCACGTTGTTTTGCGTAAATAGGTGAGTGTTCCTTGTTTGCTATATTTTTCTTGACTTCATGACTTGTGTTCTTGTTTGATAATGTGTTAAGTGCTTTGAAGGATTTCCAAAACGAGTTTTCTAGGTGAGCGTGTACTTTACCGCGCTCGACCTAAATGAAACGTGAAATTTTCAATGATTTAATGATTGCTACATTAGTTGCGCATAATGTAAGCCTTTTGGCTGAACTGGGTCCTGCCCTTCGTTATCGATCGACTCGAGCCAGAAGCGGATTCGGTCGGGCGATATGGTGACCCTGGGTGAATTTGGTATACTCGAGTATTACATTGTAGTCTGGTGGAGCCTGGCCAATTTTCAGGAGGGGGTGAACGAAACGAAAGAACGAACGAGGGTTTTATTTACCAAAAATGCATTTTATTTAAATGACCGGAGGAATAAGGGGAATGATAGGAGAACGAACGAACGAATATATGGCTCCCTGTGAGCCCGTATCCTTTTAATGAATGTGTTTATCGCTTTATTTTGTATTTGTATCTTGAATTATTGGTTATATGTAATGAATGCATTGAACTTCTTGTTGCCTATGTGTTCGGAACCTCTCTGAACTTCTAACTCATTCCTTTGGTTTTGTTTACCTTAACAGGGGAAAGCGAGCAAGGACGAGAGCTGTGTATCGACTAGCCTAGTCTAGTTTCTTTTGCGATGGTTCTCGCCCTAGTGCTCGGCACGGGCTGAATGTATGGTGAATCGAGAACCTTTGTATATTCGATGTTTGTACTCCCTTTTTAGATAGCAATGTATATAAGTTTTGCTTTAAATTGTGGATCGTTGTTATGTTTAGTCTTGTGGGTTTATTCTGGTTTCGATTGAGGATTGACGTGAACGACTGAGTCCCGACGAGAGTTGGGCGGGCGGTCCGCCGAACCCTTTGGTGCGCCTTAGGGGGAGGTGGGGCTGTCACAGTAAGTTTATGGAAAATTGGAAGCGGGGTAGGTGAAAGTCTCTTCGAGTATGTTTACAAAGGATGGTGCAAAGGTAACTTGGGTATAGGATAGAGAGGTGGTTGGTGTTCTATTTCAGATTGGCTAATAGGCATGGGATCGTGTTGGATACCGCCACTGCTCGCAACCAGTTGGTCAATCATGCGCCTTTGGGTTGTCATTTTCACGCTCAATTCATTGAATTTGTTTAACATCTCGCTCAATTGAACTCTCAAATTTACAGTGTCTGCTGGAGGTGCCGTCCGATGATTCTGGACGTGTACTCATGTTTACACTATTTCTCGAAACTCGACTACGTGATCGTGTAATGATGGGGTTTCTTTATGTAGCTATATTTGCAGTTACCTGAAAATTTAGGAAAAACCCTATTTAGATTTCCCTCTTGATTAACTACTGACAAAAGGAAAAAGGAAAAAGAAAAAGACACAAGTTAGCAAAAATTAAAGTAATTCGGATGCATGTCCTATTGGGGAGCCCTTTTATGCCAAGGGTTGGCCTAGAATGAAAATGCAATCCTCTAGGGTAGGCACCATACAATACCTGATGAATCCGATCAACTTATTGATATTCGAGTAAAAAATAATTTAAAAAATTTGGTCAATTAGAGTGGCAAGAAACATTTGTCCTAACAAAATGAGGACAAAGTCCGAATGAATTGATTACTTTGATGAACACATAAAGTGATGTGTGAAAGAGCCTACTGTGACGACCCCACCTCCCCCTAAGGCGAACCAGAGGGTTCGGCGGGCCGCCTGCCCAGCTCTCGCCGGGACTCAGTCTTCACTACATTCCTCAAACAGATTACAAGATAAATCTCAAATATTACATCACATTCTCCAATAATTACATGTCAAAAGCGAAGCGGAAACGATTCCCAACTATACATAAAATGATTCCAAATCCAAACTGTACAACATAAAGGCCATCCAATCACGCGCACAAGTACTACAAGCCTTCCTTCGCTTTGAGCCCTGTGGAGGGGAATAAAATATTTTTGGGGTGAGCTAGAAGCTCAGCGAGTAACCAGAAAATCAGTAATCAAATCGGTTTAACAATATTTCTTTTCAATGATGTCATAAATCAAATGATAAGTCCAGAAACAATTACAACATTTACAAAACATTAAATATGGAGTATCAATAATTCAAGAAACATATACAATGGAAAGCGATAGTAACATTCATGAAAAGATACGTTCGTTCTCCTGTCATTTCCTTTTTTTTTTCATTTGAAATTGCATCATTTTCCACCAACCTCCACCAACCTACAAAGGTAATACTCGAGTATACCAAACGTTCACCCAGGTCCCTAATCGCCCGACCGAGTCCGTTTCTGGGTCGAGACGACCGGTAACAAGGGGCAATGGCCAGTTCAGCCCAAAAGGCTTACATTCATGCGCAAGTAGCATTTAATCATTTATCATGAAAATTTCACATTGATTTAGGTCGAGTGCGATAAAATACACACTCGCCTAGAAAGCTCGTTTTGAAAATCATTCAAAGCACGTAACACGTTATCAATCAATAATACAAGTCATGAAGTCAAGGAAATATATCAAACAAGGAACACTTTCATATAAGCACGCATGATATGCAAGAAAACAGTTCAAAAGTAGCTTTGGAAACATCGTTAAAAGGATACGGCCTCACAAGGAGCCATTCGTTCATTCATTCATTCGTTCATTCTCCTTTCATTCCCCATACCTTCACTCATTTGAAATTGCATTTTGTATAAATAAAACCCCTCGTTCATACATTCGTTCATTCATTCATTCACCCCGTCCCTGGCTTTTGGCCAGGCTCCACCAACCTACAAGGTAATACTCGAGTATACCGACTACAAGTCCTTCCTTCGCCTTGAGCCCTGTGGAGGGGAATAAAATATTTTTGGGGTGAGCTAGAAGCTTAGCGAGTAACTAGTAAAATCAGTAATCAAATATATTTCACAATGTTTCATTTCGATCATTTCGATGATGTCATGATTCAGAGATCAAATGTTCGTTTAGTGCTCTCGTGAGCCAGGGAAATCATAGCACTTGAACACCCAACGCTCAAATAGATCATTTAACATTAACATTAACATTAAGAGGGAGCCCCTTCTTGAGCTCCAGAGCCATTTGCTCCATCATGTCACAAACTCACGAAAATGGTGGAGACGTTGGTGTCCAGCACAAGACTTTCCCAGAACTCATTGAAGCCAAATCATGTCATGAACTCACATGCAAGCACGCATGATATGCAATCGAGTACATAATGCAAGAAACATTTCACAAGTACTTTGGAAATAGTTTAGGGTCACTCACCTCCATGGCTCAGAAATCATCCATTAAATATCATTGCCTTGCTCAAATCCAAGTCTTAAATCACAAACTCAATGCAAACAAATCCCTTCAAAGTTCGGACAGCACTTCCCCTGAATTTGCTAACTTTTCCAGCCATCCTGGCTTCATTATTTCCTCATTCCAACCCAAAGGTACACACACAACAACAAGTTCATCCAATAGCCATTCAGCAATCTCCAAGTAGCTAGTACAAGTCAAGCTAGGGAAAAGTCCGGAAATGAAAGTTAAGCTCAAAACTAGAAAAACAGTTTTGACGTCCTTTTACGGTAATGGTACCAAAGGCGCTACGATTGTCGGATGAAGGTGTAAGGTACACCGTTTCGAAGCTAAAAGATAGGGTTACAATATTACAGAAGGTCACTCAACCCAGTTTCGAGTGTAACCAGGTCAAAAATGCAAGATACTATACCAGAATCACAAAAACAGATTCACAGAACGCATTCTAGCGGAAACATCATAAAACAGGCTATCCAAGTCCAAATCTAGAAATTCCAAAACCAGCTGAAAGCTAAGAAACAGGGATAAATTTCATCAGAAGACCTCAACAACCAATTCGGAAGCAATTCCAGCCAAAACAACCAATTACAGTCGCAAATCCCAATTTCGGGTAAACCAGAACAGCAATAGTAATTTCGACTTTTCTCACTCTACGCTACTCCGATTGACCTGAAATTTTGTAGGAACCTTTAAAATGTCATTCCCTACAACTTTCATGTTTTAAACCAAGGCCAATTCGGCCTCTAACTAGGAGCTAAAAATTCGGGCAGAATGTAATTGCCAAGAACCCTAATTTTCCAGATTTCTTCCAAAACAGAATTTACTTGCAATCTTCCACTTTTTCCACCTTCTAGAATCATTAAACATCATTTCCAATCATCATACATAACCACATAATCATACTCATATTAAAACAGAAAAATCCCCAAAAATAATAAAAGTTCATCCATCCAACCACAACTCAAAATATAATCCATCAAACCATCTCTTTAGCCATCACAAGTCTCTAATTTAGCATAATCAAGAACAAACAAAGGATGGCTAGACATGATACCTTCAAATATCAAGAAAGGTGATGACTTAGGGATTTTTCTTCCAAAACAACTCCACCAAGAGCTTCAATCTTCCTTAGCTAGCAAGTTTTATGGAGTGATTTGCAATTTAATCGGTTGGAACTCAAGATTTGGACAAGAAATTGAAGTGGAAGATGATGGATTTTCTCTCTCTTTTCTCTCAAAATTTCGTCCAAGACAAGCTAAAATGGAGAGAAATTGGGTCCAAATTGGTTTTAGTAAAGTTAGAAAAGTCTTGGTCAAAAGTCAAGGTCCAATGGTTTTGTGACAAATGGTCCTTTAGGGTTTTAATCTTATCTTTTTGTCTCTCCAATACAAATATCTTACCACATTGTAAAATAATATCACTTAATACAAAATTCCAACAAGTTGTCAAAAATATAATGCATTTACCGCACTTGCGGGTCCCACGTCCAAAATACGCTTTTAATTTCTCAAAAACTAACCGATACTAGAAAAATCATTTTAAAACTATCTTTGCTCATAACTTTATCTGGGGAATTTTTCTAATCAAGAAAATGTAGAAAAGGCGGGCGTTTAAAAAAATAAACCCTAGAAAATTAGAAAATTTTCGGGTTCTCAAACTCATTTTTTTTCGGGGCGTCACACCTACTCTTGAAAGGATTGCAACGTCTCGAATAGTTTATTCAGGGAACCTTAGATCAAAACGCTAAAAGAGAATAAACAGGTCAAATGGATCGAATGAACTTGATGATTTATTCAAAACTTGACTGGATCGCCCTAAAAATGGGTAAACTGGTCAAATGAATTGAATGAAATAAATTAATCAAATAGATCGGATGGAGTAATGATTTATTGAAAAATTGACTGAATTATCCTAAAATGAATTGATCAAAGTGAATGTATGGATTGGATGGTATATCAAAAAAAAAAATTGACTCAATCGTCCTAGATGCGAATAAACTCGTAAAAATGGAATGAATGAAATTGATGGTTTATTTAAAAATCGATTGAATTGTCTGCCCATTGGTAGTTTCAAAAATATTCATTGCGATACATTAGTTTATGAGCCTTCTGAAATCAAGATTTAGCCTCAATATATTTACCATCTCAACAATGAGGAATTATTTTTGAATCTCTTCAACTTAATGTCCTTTACGCCAGGGATTTTTATCAATTCTGATAAGATGGCCAAAAGATGATTGTTAGATGCTCATATTCTAATGTGCAAAAGTTACTCTGTTATCATGGAAAATATTGAATCCTACCTTATCTCGTGCACAACCCCTTTGGATGATACAAAAAATATAAACATGCAAGTCTCATTGGATTATACATCCGAGACACAAGGTGGCTTATTCCTAACGTGGGATTCCCTATGCGGCATTCCCTCTAAAGTTTATGCATGATGCCAATTTATCAAAACAATTAAATATGCAATTTGAAATGAAAATATGACCTAAAAGGACCCTTTGTATGTCAGGGTGAATCTAAAATGATGTGCAATTATTAACCTACAAATGTAATATATTGAAATTTAAACGTGCAATAACCTATCTAAGAGGGTAGGTTCTAAAAGAGTATCATACCAGAACTCTTATTTTTAAGTCTTATGAATGCAATAGAACAAAGAAAGGTTAGTTCAATTGATATATGGCACATAACACATTGGAATAAACAAAATAATAAGAAAAATAGAAGGTAATTAAAGAAAGAAGGGTGTAATCCCTCCCCTCGTGCCTAGTGTTCCTATTCGGGTAAGGTTGACTCTAACCTAGGTAATTTCAAATATGGATGCATGAAGTTAGACTCACCTAAACTCGATAAGATTTTAGGTCTCCAAACCTTTAGACTAAAGGTGAAGGGTCATCAATCCCAAGGTCTAAGAGTCGGTGGTTCGAGTGATCCCTCGGACATTGCTATGCACACGTCATGCCACGGCCACATATCCAAGTGGATCAATCCTAACCGTAAATAGGAAGAGTGGTATGACAACCACTAAAAGTAAAAAAAGAAATGAGGGGTTATAAAGTAAAACGTATGTACGTATGAAGTGATCCTTTTGACAGGAGGGATTAAATACCATCAAATACGGTTGAAGGTTCTAGGGTGGCTACCCTCCTTCTCCAAGATGCAAGCGCGATAAACATAAGTAAATGAAAGACAATAAACACATTATTTCATCACATACATGGATATCGAGATGATTGTGCGTATGAAATGCAAGAAACCCTAAAAAAGAAAAAATGCAACTTAAAACCTCCAAATGTGATATATAAAAAGGTTAGAAAAAGAAAAGGATTGACTAAATCGAATATTTGGACTCTCTAAGTCCCCAGTGGAGTCGCCAAGCTGTCGTGCCCCATTTTTGAATCGAAAATAAATAATTATGATTACGGGTTTATAAAAATGAATTTTTGATTAATTCTGAGTGAAAATGAGTTTTTATTTTTAGAAAATTGAATAAAGAAATGGGCCTAAATGGGACTAAAAAGTGCGACGATTTTGATCTAAAAAATAATAGTTTAAAAAGGATTTTTAATGAAAAATAGGAGTTGCCACTTGGTATTGAGTTAAGGTGTATCAAGTCACCTAAAATGAAGTTTTAAAGAAAAAGTAGAGAAAACCCTTTTTAAACGACTCCAAATCTGCGAAAATCAAGAGAAAAGAGGTCGGGAATCACATTTGAAGAAAAGGAAGGCAAGGATAAAATCCAAAACACCCTTTCAATCTAGCCAAGGCTAGTTGCGTGATTTAGTCAAAAATTTTCTTATTTTAACCTAAAAATTTATCACATTTAAATGTCACTATATGGATGCAAAACCTAAACCTAGGATGATATCGGGGGGTCAGAATATCTCTTCAAAGTTTAATTGGTGTAAATCACATTAATTATGATGTCCAAGAGTGATTATTTAAAGAGATCACGAATATGCAAAAATATGAGACTCGAAGAAAAGAAAAGAAAAGAATAATTATACAAATATACATGACCTAAAGGAATGCATCATAACGGGTGCGGGAGGGCTCAGATTCGTGATTAGATTTTTCTTTTTATAGAGGGAATACGAGCGTGCTAAGGTTAAAAAAGCCATACTCGTCCATATCCCATATTCGAGGGGTTATTTCCTTAGTTTAATCAAGCAAATGTACTAATCTACTCCAAATTTTCCTTAAATGAGATGCAAATCTAAATGTTATGTTTTATACATAGGGATAGGGGATACACATAGGAAAATATCATGCAAAAGTGATAAGAATCCTAAAAAGTGGAAAAATATGCATGAAATGTAGTGATTTGTCACATAAACATGATCTAACGTGTGGACGGTCGCTAAGGGTCTAGCGTTGGACAAACCCATGTCTATAAGTTCTTACTAGTATTGAACTAGTGAGAAATCGGAAAAAGTGCCACAACTAGCGTTGGACTAGTGTGGTGACGTCATGCATTTATTATAATCAAATAAATCATATAAAGCAAATAAACACATAAATCACATAAAACACATAGCACATAAGCATGATATCTAGATGCAAGGCTCTAAGAAAGCGAGTATCACGTAACACACAAGGATGCAAAACACACAAAGCAAATAAAAATGAATAAAGACCTAACTATTACACTTGGGGGGCCCTAAATACAATCTAAAAGGGGAAAGAATGAAATAAAATAAAATAATAACCTAACTATTACAATTTGGCATTTAATGCCTCTCAAATAACCAAAAATTAAATTAAAATGAATATACAAAATTAAAACCAATAAAGTGAATAAATAAATGAAATAAAATAAAATAAAGAAAACATTCAAAAAAAGCATGCAATTACACACATAAAATCACATAGGAGCAATGAGCACATAGGATCAAGTAAAATCAAAATGAAGAGTAGAGTGTACATCCCTTGAATTGGTGGCATAATGAAATGAAATTTTCTTATTTACCCTCCAAAACAATAAAATGGTCAAGGTATCATTTTAATTCACAAATAAAAGCGATAACATAAAACAAAATGTGGAAATGATCACGAAATTGATTAATTAAAACATTTAAATGGAAGCAAACAACCTATATTCAAGAAATTAAAATAAACAGGGATCTAATTGAAACAAATTAAAAAAGTTTGAGGGGTCAAATTATTATTATTACAAATATTAAGAGTTTAAATTAAAATAAAATAAAATTAAGAGCTTAAGACGAAAACCACCCAAACCAAATGATAAAATTCACAAAAATAAATTAAAACCCTCTCACCAAACCCCAAACAAAAAATATTATCCAAATCTAAACAATTTTTAGAAAAATTCAAATCAAAACTATAAACCTATAAAAAATTGTTAAACTTTCAAATTTCAGCCCAAAAATCACCAATAATCTGTCCAAAAATCACATTAAGACATACTAAAGAAAAATAACATTTTAAAGGGACAAAATTGATTAATTTTTCTAATTTTCTAGGCTATAGTAGCATAAGGGGAAACTTGAGGGGTTAAAGTGCAATTTTCAAAAATGTTCATGCAGCCATGGTCGAAGCTTTTCTCTTCTGCGCTAATTTCATCCTCATTCATTGCTGGGTTTCGTATTCAAGCAAAGAAATCATTCGCAAATTTGAACAAGACTCATGGATGCATCAACTAACATAAAACTTCATCCCAAACAACATAACAACATGATTAATGACTCCAGAACCCCCCCTCTGCCTTTCCTTCTCAGGTTTGCAAGCAAAAAAGAAACAGAATACTTCCATTTGCATATTCCAAACATCAAACTTTATTCTAGTAATCAAAACACAGCAATTCAAACATTCAAACATGCGAAAAAATCAGAATAGGAACCTGCAATTCTTCTTGTGCAAGACTCCTGACATGGGAGACGAAGGAAAAAAATGCACGGCTGATGGAAAACAACTCTAGTTGGGTTTACTCATGGGTTTTACTCACGAGTTTACTCACTAATGGAAAACAAAATCACGACATAAAGCCATAGTTCAAGTTCCCCTCCTCAACAGATCCACAAATGGCAGCAAATATAGAAGGAAGAAAGCCGACAAGAAGCATTGCAACAAGAGTTTCAACTTTCTGATGCAGATTTAACATCATATGCGTGGAAAAAAAGAAGAAAGAAACTACCTTTGTGCACCTTAAAAGGTAGAAAGAAGCGTGAAACCAGGAGTGAACCCCAAAACGTGAGAAATTGCAGAAGTAGAAAAACCCAGTTTTGCTGCCAAGCTGCTCAAGAACTGATGAGTCCGCACTTTTGAGCCCAAATTTGAAGGGGTTAGAGACGTTTTCGCCAAACGCTTTCTTACAAAAGTTGTTGATAGGTATCCAAGGATGGTGCAGAAAAAAAATCTCCTCCAAATGGGCACTATCAAGACCGGAAATCAGCAAAAACAAAGGCTAATTCGTGAGCCTGGTGATGGGTTTTTTGCAGAAAAAAAATTTCTGTTTTCTCTCTCGTTTTCTTCTTGATTTCCCAGACTTCCCCTCCTCCTTCCTTTCTCTTCTCTTTTCCTTTCTTCCTCTCTTTCTCCCTTCCCTTTCTCTTCCCTTGCTCCCTTGCCGAATCCCTCCTTTTCTTCCTCTTTCATTCTTTCTTTTCCTTTTTTTTCTAGTTTCTTCCCTTTTCCCCTTGCTTTCCCTCACTGCCCGAAGCTCTCCTCCTGGTTTTCTCCCTCTCTCCGCCTCTCCTCTCTTGCTCTCAGCTCTCCGTTTTTGTTCAGCCGTTCCTTTTTTCTTCTCGGTTCTTTTTTTCTCTCTCTTTTCACTTTTACCTTCTTGCTTTTTTTTTGTTTCTTGTCCCGTAGCCCCGCCCTTTTCCAGATTTCCCTTCTTTTTCTATAATTTTCCTAGCTCCCTACACCTATCCTAGCCACCTATCCCCTTGCATGTTGTGGTGTCAAAAGAAAAAAGGGACACTTGTCTATTGCCTACCTTATACACTTAGCTAATTTGCATGGCTTCCACTTATTTTCTTTTTATTTTGTTATTTTTTGTTTTTCAAAACAAGTTTAGAGTAAAAAATGTTAAATGCATTACTAATTTTCATTTTATTTTGAAGCATTTGAATTTAAAAGGATTAAAACAAATTTTTGTGAGAATTTTTCTTTTTTTTGGGAAATTTAATTCAAAAAATGTTTTAAAAAGAAAAAAGATGAACCTAATTTACTAAAATAAGCCGAAATAAACATTAACTATCATTTTGCAAACATAATCAACTAACATAAATTCAATAAAATAAAATAAATAATAAATAATAAAAAAATAAGGCTAAAATTGAATTAATTAAAATTTTGGTGTCTACATTGATCAAGGAACTCAACCCCTCGATTTGAGTAAAAGTTATTTTTGATTCGTTAGAAAGGGGTAAAATACATGTTTTGATCATTTTACATGCGCATGCATTAATAATTTCGAAAATAGAGTGATCTAGGATGCATTTTGAGTAATTGGGCTAAAAGCATAATTTTTGAAACGTTAAAAAATTTCTGCAGAAGAACTGCAGAACGAAGAAAATGCGAGCTCAAAAACATGTGGCCTCAAGTCACGTTTTCATGAGTTGTGTATTCATTTTTGCGAAAATAAAGAAGAAAACGCGATTTTCAAAACGCGACCTCAAGTTGCGTTTTCAAGAGCCACGTGTTTGATCCTACAATTTTTCAACTGAAAACGCGAGTTCCAAAACCCGACCTCAAGCTTGTGTTTTCTGCAGTCGCGTTTTTAGGGTTCTTTTTAAGGAAAAATGTAGCTTTCTTGTTCATTCTCTTCTTCTTCTTCTTTTCCTCATATATTTTCTTGTACCTTGAATAGCTTGTTGTGTATTTTCTATATGTATTCGTCACCAAAACAAAGGTATGAAGTTACAGATCGCCATTAATGTTTATTAATGCCTTTGTTATCACCTTTGTTTCTCATTTTCAATTCTTAGGTTTTTATTACTAATGATTATTCAATGGAACTCATGAAGTTTTGGAAAGAAGTGGACAACGGTTTGTGACACTTCATGATGCTTCAATTGCAACATTAGGGGAGTATTTATTTCTTTATCTTGATTTCTCTTTTTACACATTGAGAATAATGTTCATGTTTAGTGTGGGAGAGGGGAGAGAATTAAGATTATTTGTAACAGCCCCACCTTACCCTAAGGCGAACCAAAGGGTTCGGCGGACCGCCTGCCCAGCTCTCGCCAGGACTACGGAGTCGAATCACACAAATCCGATATTACACGAGATAGGATCCAAAAGAATTGAATGATTGAAAACCGTCAAGCTTAACAGTAACTTACCAAAATCACATGGAAAAAAAAACATTTTCATATATACATGTCGCTAGGTTTACAATTCAGATGGAACCAGTGAAACGAAGTACATTTAGAGTTTGCTTCCCCTCGAGGAGCTATACAAAAGAACAAAAGATTATCTAACTAGCTCAACTCGCCTTTCAAAATCATGATTTCCAAAAGAGGTTCCTGTAAGGAAAACAAAAGGAACAGAAAGGGGTGAGCTTGCGCTCAATGAGGTACCAGACATCTAGCAGAAAAATCATGGCATTTCACATTTAACAAATCAGATACACATGCTAGATGTAACGTAAAGAAACTAATGATTCACATAGGAAGGATACAGATGGCTCTCAGGAGCCAAATTCCCATTTGCGTCACCGAAGCTTGATCGAAGTTGACACTCCGCCAACGTATATAGAACCAACGTCCGTAGACCCCTCTTTACACCGAATCCCGTTCACCAAACACCCCTTTACCGGGCCCGCTCACCGCAAACGAACAGAAATGGTAATACTCGAGTATACCCGGAATCAAGGGTCTCAATACCCAAAATCCCCGAACAGACTACCGTGGTTCGTTATCTAATCGTCCAGGCCCTTGCCGGCCCGACTCGAATAACTTAGCCACAGGATTGAGCTCATAGGTCATAGAAATCTGAACAGATGCAGACACAGATAACAGATTCAAATTTTGCATGGTAAATTGGCATATGAACAGACAAGAGAACGAGTGTGATAAAGTACACTCTCGTCTCAAACAAATTAAACAGATTGCAGAGCAGAAATCAAGTTAAACAGCAATGGAGGGGAGTGGTACACTCACCGGCTCAACTTCAAAAGTTTTCACTTCAGATTGGCCTTAATCGCCAAGAAACCCTAAAATAATCAAAATAAACCAATTGAAGGTTTCATATCCAAATCGAGCAAACGGAATGCACAAGTGAGGCTCGACTACACGTCGTATGCCTTGCCAAATAAATACTAATGCAAGGGTGCAAAAAACATGATTTTCTTGGAAAGAAAAAGGTAACATGAAGACTTAGGCGCAAACAGCCCAAAAGCCTTTCATTTCTACCAAAAGGCAAATCCAACTTAAAGGAACCAAACGGCCTAGAAAATCGGGCAGCACTTCCCCTAAATTTCTTACTTTTCCAGCCCTTAAGGCTTCACTATAACCTCAAATCAGTCCCAACATCTCACACAAAAGTCATCTCATTTCCCAAAAGCCGTTCACTAGGCTCAAAGTAGTACAAGTACAAAAGTTAGCTAGGAAATGATCGGAATGAAAACAAGCCTTAAAACTATTCAAATAAACACAATAAGATTCGTTTACAAGTCATAAACCAAGGCCAAGTATTACCAAAATAAGGTTCCATAAGAATATATAAGCATTAAAGGAAACCAGAAAAATCCGGAAATGGAAATAAGCTTTAACCCAAGAAAACAGTTTTTGACGTCATTTTGCGGTTTTGGCACCAAAGACATTACGATTGTCGGATGAGGGTCCAAGACCCACCATTTCGAAGCTAAAAGACAGGGCTACAACAAAGTAGAAGGCCACTCAGTCCAAATCCTAGCATAACTAGGTCAAATATGCAAAATACCAAACCAGAACCTTAATTGCAGGTTTACAAATTACACTATGCTGTAATTAGTCCAACTCAGTCTGTACAAGTCCAAATTCATTGATTCCAAAGGCAGGCAGTAGCTAAGACATCAAGCTACATTTCATCAGAAGACCTCAACAACCAAATCCAAAGCAATTCCAGTCAAAACAGCCGATTACAGGCGCAGTTCGGCCATCCTGAAGAACCCAGAACAGCAATAGTAATTTCGGCTTAACTCATTCTACGCTGCTCCGATTGACCTGAAATTTTTGTTTTAAGCCAAGGCCAATTCGGCCTCTATCTAGGACCAAAAATTTCGGACAGAATGAAGAACCAAGAACCCTAATTTTCCAGATTTCTTCCAAAACAGAAATTAATTGCAATCTTCCACTTTTTCCACCTCCTAGAGTCATTAAACATCAATTCCCATCATCAAGGATAGCCACAACATCACATTCATATTAAACCAGAAAATTTATCAATAAATTGAAAACTTCATCAATTCATCCAAAACCAAGAAGTAAACCACAAAATTCATCACTTTAACTACCACTAGGCACTAATTAAGCTTCATTAAGTGAAGGAGAAAGTTCAATCACCACTCACCTAGTAAACAAGAGAGGAAGAGTTGTTTGCCACCTTAGCTTCCCAAAACACTTCACCAAACCACTTACTAACACCTAAAGAAGAGATTTCATGGAGTGATTTGAAATTGTATCGGTTTAATTTGAAGATTGGAGCAAGATTATGAGGTAGGAAGTTGGAGGATTTTGTTCTTCTCTTGAGCAAGAGGTTCGGCCACAAGCTTGGAAGAAATGGAAGATATTTAGTCAATTTTTGGGTTTATGTAATAAATGGTAAAAAGATAAATAGTAAGTCAAATGTAAGAAGGAATCCCTAAGTGACACATGTCACTTTCATTAATTACTTGCCTAACCTTTTATCTCTCTCACACCAACCACTTGGTAACCTCTAAATATCTCATAACAACCGATAAATTAAATCCAGTATCCAAGACTTAACCTAGTTGGCCGAATTTTCCCGAACTTTTCGCACTAGTGGGTCCCACGTCCGGTATACGCTCTTAATTTCTCAAAAACTATACGATACTAGAAAAATCCTCTAAAAACTATATTTACTCATAAAAATTATCTAGAAAATTTTTCGGATACAGAAAGTGCAGCAAACAAGTCATGAAAAATGCGAAAACCTAGAAAATGTAATTTACGGGTTCTCACACTCTCTCCCCCTTAAAGAAATTTCGCCCTCGAAATTTTCTCTTCAAAATTTAAAGTAACCATTGGCCTGTACCTTCTCCGTCTTCAGAGTCAGAAGAAACGAGGTTCTTCATTCCAATCCCTTCTCCACTTGACGGTCCAGGGTCGGTCTTGATTGGTTGTTGGGTTCCTTTCTTTTCACGCGCTTTAATCGTGCAATGAGCAATTCGATGCTCGGCGCTCCCACAACGCAGACATCTCCTTCCCTTTTTCCAACAATCCACTTCAATATGATTGGATTTTCTACAATAACCACAAATTGTCACACCACCCGCTCCACGGCCCTTCTTAGCAATTGATCTACCAGCTTTACCCTTTTTCTTTGCATGAAAGATCTTCAGTTGTGGCCTTGCAATTCCCGTCCTTTGAGCTTCCTCTGGAGTCCCCCTAGAAGTATTACCTTGTGCCGTTGCTACGGTCTCCTTGAAAATCTCTTCGTATTTCCTCTTTAGCTCCATGTTTTGGTGTAAGAGCTCAAGTTTCTCCGAATACTCCTGCTTCCATCGCCCTTCCCAGTACTCGGTTAGCCTCCTTTGAACCTCTATTTCGTCTCGGAGAACCGAAATTTCTTGATACGGATCAACCCAGTGTGTCATCTTACGGAGTTGCTGGAACTCGAAGGCTAGCCTGTCGGCAAAACAATGGGTCATAATACATTCCTAAGTACAAGTGGCATTCTCGGTCCTTGTCCAGCTATTGTTTCCCTTTCTTCTCTTGATTCTTGGCCTCATTTAGCTCCACGGCCACGACCACATCCGTGTTTCCGTCTTTCTTACATATATATATATGTTTTTTTTTCCTCTCCTTTTTTTTTCCCCCCAAAGATATTTTAGTAACTAAACATAGCAATAGGAAATTGACTAAAGTATCTAAAATTGAGACCACCAATTACACAAATAAACATATATGCACATAACATTCCACATATCAAGGAAACAAATGATCAAATATACAAATACGTATCAAATTAGGCAATTATTCATATACACAATTATACAACCGACGACATGTAGTAACAATATACGAGCGAATCAAAAAGAAAAGGGATATATCGTCCCAAACCTTGCTAAAATAACCCCGTCCGGTCTCTCACATCACCTATTATCCAAATGAAATATCCATTAACCTCTTGTACTCATTCCAGTCGAACAAAGCCTATTCATGTTCCCAAAATGCAACTCTCACCGACGAACACCGCCTCAACTCTGGAGTACTCAGGCACAAGAATCCGAAATAAGACAATTCACATCTCGAGCTGGCCAGTCCCAAGAGTAAATCATCAAAAATCGAAATTCCTACCAGACGTACCTATCTATGGTCCTCACATACCACAAGAAAAGTTAAGACCTATAACATTCACAATTTAGAGCTTAGGCTCGAACGAGCACTTAATCCTTCATACCTATTCACCACTTAGTCCAGGCTCACTCCGCGCAGAGACCACGCGAAACAGGCTCTGATACCACCTGTAACAGCCCCACCTTACCCTAAGGCGAACCAAAGGGTTCGGCGGACCGCCTGCCCAGCTCTCGCCAGGACTACGGAGTCGAATCACACAAATCCGATATTACACGAGATAGGATCCAAAAGAATTGAATGATTGAAAACCGTCAAGCTTAACAGTAACTTACCAAAATCACATGGAAAAAAAAATATTTTCATATATACATGTCGCTAGGTTTACAATTCAGATGGAACCAGTGAAACGAAGTACATTTAGAGTTTGCTTCCCCTCGAGGAGCTATACAAAAGAACAAAAGATTATCTAACTAGCTCAACTCGCCTTTCAAAATCATGATTTCCAAAAGAGGTTCCTGTAAGGAAAACAAAAGGAACAGAAAGGGGTGAGCTTGCGCTCAATGAGGTACCAGACATCTAGCAGAAAAATCATGGCATTTCACATTTAACAAATCAGATACACATGCTAGATGTAACGTAAAGAAACTAATGATTCACATAGGAAGGATACAGGTGGCTCTCAGGAGCCAAATTCCCATTTGCGTCACCGAAGCTTGATCGAAGTTGACACTCCGCCAACGTATATAGAACCAACGTCCGTAGACCCCTCTTTACACCGAATCCCGTTCACCAAACACCCCTTTATCGGGCCCGCTCACCGCAAACGAACAGAAATGGTAATACTCGAGTATACCCGGAATCAAGGGTCTCTGTGAGGCCCCAGTTCGTTCTACGTCGAGATATTCATTAATTGGGCGGTAACGTTTGGTTTTGGGAGTATTTCGAAAACCCTAAGTAGGGATTAAGATTTAAACCCTAAGTTCCGGTTAAGATTGAAAACCCGTTTTTCTACATTTTCTTTATTAGAAAATTCCCCAGATAATTTTTTTTTGAGTAAATAGAGTTTTTTGATGATTTTTCTAGTATTAGTTAGTTTTTGAGAATTAAGAACGTATATCGGATGTGGGACCCATTAGTGCGAAAAGTTCGAAAAAATTCGGCCAATAAGGTTAAGTTTCGGATACTGTGTAAAATTTATCGGGTGTTAAGAGATAAGTAGAGTGTGTGAAATGATTGATGTGAGAGAGAAAAGAAAGGATAGGATTGCATTTATGAGGGTGACAAGTGTCACTTCCTTATTGGATTAAACTTAAGAAACACTATTCACATTTTTGACTTTTTTGACCAAAGGATTAAATATCTCAAAAATCATTCAAAATTCACCATTTTTTCTTTCTCCATAGCCGGCTCTCTCTCTCCCTTGCAAGAAGGAGAAAAAAACCTCTTCAATCTTCAAGCTTTCCACTAGCAAATCATCTCAATCAAGCACATAAATTAGTTTCCTTTCCATACAACTTTTCTAGTTGGTGATAGTGGTTGGTTTAGTGAAGCTTTTTGGAAGAGCTAAGGTGTCCATCATCTTCCTCTCTCTTGTTATTAGGTGAGTGATGCTTAAACTTCCCTCCTATACTTAATGATGGTTATTTTGTGCCTAATGGTGGCTTGAGTAGTGGAATATGTGATTTATTTCTTGATTTGAAGAGTTTTGGTGAAGTTTTCCATTTTATGATGAATTTGCTGGTTTAATATGAATGGGATGTTGTGGTCTTGTATGATGAATGGTAATGGTTTAAAATGACTCTTGTAGGTGTGAATTGTTGATAAATGCAATCAATTTTGAATTTGGAAGAATTTCTGGAAAA
Organism: Coffea eugenioides; assembly: GCF_003713205.1. Taxonomy (NCBI): domain Eukaryota; kingdom Viridiplantae; phylum Streptophyta; class Magnoliopsida; order Gentianales; family Rubiaceae; genus Coffea; species Coffea eugenioides. The sequence continues at coordinate 41,125,174 of NC_040040.1, forward strand.
TTAGGGTTCTTGGTTGAACATTCTGTCCGAAATTTTAGGTCATAGCTAGAGGCCGAATTGGACTTTGATCAAAACATGAAAGTTGTAGGTATTGATGAGGTTGAAGTGCCTGCAAAATTTCAGGGCATTTGGAGTAGTATAGAGTGAGTTATGCCGTTTTTACTGTTGCTGTTTTTGGTGAACAGAATGTCCGAACTGCGATAGTAATTGTCTGTTTTGACTGGAATTGGTTTGGATTTTGTTGTTGGTGTCTTCTGATTAAATGTATCTTGATGTCTTAGCTTTCATATGCCTTTGGAATCAATGCTTTTGGACCTGTATAGACTGACTTGGACTGATTACAGTTTTGTGTGATTTGGGAACCTGTAATTACGGTTCTGGGTTGGTTTTCTGCATTTTTGACTTAGTTGTGCTAGGATTTGGATTGAGAGGCCTTCTACATTGTTGTAGCCCCTTAAGTCCTGGATATTTCTGTAAATTTTCAGGATTAACGGAGTGGTATAACCTGAGTTATAAACGAAATACTCAGACCTGTTTTGACCGTCAAATTCTGTTCTGTTCTTATATCCGGACAGTTTACGACTGGAACTTTGGTTTCACGTTTGACTAGGTTACAAGCTGTTTGGTCTTGCGACCAAAACACCAAACTTATATCCCTATATCAGAGCTTTCTAACGCCCTTGGAATTTCATGAATCGGATTTATAAAACCTGAGATATAGCCGAGCAAATAAGGCCTGCCCGTGAAAATGACCATTTTCTGGTCAGATCTGTTTTGGTCCTGATGACCAATTTCCGTTCCAAATTTGGATTTCCGACCTTCATGAAAGTTGTTCCATTTGGAATGAACTATCTAACTGCCAATTTTCAGCTCTTTTGACCATGTGTAGCATAGAAAACAGTTTGCACTCAAAACTGACCATTTGTACATTGGCCAGATTTCGTAAGCGATTGTGTTTGGTTCATTTGGGACTGAAGCCTCTAGTTTCAGTTCTGGATGTCTTCATAACAGTTGTTGTTCATCCTTTAAGCTTCGATATGGCGTCTCATACGCCTTAATCCGATATTCGTAGCTCAGCTTATGATTAAAATAGAAACGAGTGTCAAATCTGCCGTTTCCGCTAACGGCCGTTTCCGTTTCCGTCCGTCATATTTACGTGCGCGCGTGTCGTGTTTGCCGTTTTGCTTGTTTTAGGCACGATAGTAGCCGTTTGCGATATTATGTGACAATCTTCTATTTCAGACGGTGGTGAGCTGGGCGGAACGGGTGGGGCCCACTACTAGCTGTTCATTTCGATCCGACTTCGTATTTTTACTATTTCAGTTTCTGAGTAAGTATTCAGGCCAGTTTGATGTGTTTTCTTTGCTATGTGTTTGAGATATGTGAAAAGGGTACTTAGGCGAGGGTGTACTTTATCGCACTCGACCTAAACCCTAATTTGAATGTATAATTGTACTTGGCATATGTATATGACCCTTTTGGAACCAAAACCCTTGAGCTTGTGGCTCGGGGCGACTTTCGAGTAAAGTTTGTGAAGTTTGCAAAGTTTGTGAGTTCGTGGGCCCGATCTAAGACCTGTTTGGACTATTCGAGCCGGTTAGGGCTTGGTCGAAGTCAGTCCAACTTAGTCTGAGGTCACCAAGTTTGTCGGTTCATGTTATGAACCAATTTTGTGAATCCGGTTCACCGAGAAGGTGACCAAGTTTGTGACCCGAGCTTGTGACTCAAGCTCAAATTTGTGATTTCGTTCGCCCGGGCAAGTTTGTGAGGTGACTGGCCAGTGAGGGTGATAAGGTGTCGCTGGGTGTACAAGTGAAGTTCTACGGACCATTGAGTGTGGTCGACGGAGTGTCGGCAGGAGATCACGCATGGCATATGAATTGGCTTTGGAGCCACCTGTATCCTTATTATGTGATGTTACTTTTCTGCTTTTGCTTTACTCTTACTGTGTAACTGTTGCTACGTGAATTTATGCTTTCGCCCCTGTTTACTTACTAAGCATATAGCTTACCCCTTTTCTTTTGTTTTCCTTAGCAGGGGCCGACGCGGGGACTTTTGGCTCGTATACTAGTATAGGTAGATTGGCTTGTAATAGTTGAACAGTTAGGATGTTTGTTTTTGTTTTGGTGGTTTGTATAAGGACCCTTTTAGGGTCTACCTTTTGCTGGTTATTGTTATAGTATATTAGAACGGTTTGGCTTGATGCTTTTGAAGATGTAAATAGACTTTTGGTGGTTGTATATATTATGAATCGTGTTCTTGTGGCTTAGAAGAGTTTTATTAGCTTTAAGTTTTGAGTCCTGGCGTGAGCTAGGCAGGCGGCCCGCCGATACCCTTGGGTTCGCCCTTGGGAGAAGTGGGGTCGTCACAGTCTCAATACCCAAAATCCCCGAACAGACTACCGTGGTTCGTTATCTAATCGTCCAGGCCCTTGCCGGCCCGACTCGAATAACTTAGCCACAGGATTGAGCTCATAGGTCATAGAAATCCGAACAGATGCAGACACAGATAACAGATTCAAATTTTGCATGGTAAATTGGCATATGAACAGACAAGAGAACGAGTGTGATAAAGTACACTCTCGTCTCAAACAAATTAAACAGATCGCAGAGCAGAAATCAAGTTAAACAGCAATGGAGGGGAGTGGTACACTCACCGGCTCAACTTCAAAAGTTTTCACTTCAGATTGGCCTTAATCGCCAAGAAACCCTAAAATAATCAAAATAAACCAATTGAAGGTTTCATATCCAAATCGAGCAAACGGAATGCACAAGTGAGGCTCGACTACACGTCGTATGCCTTGCCAAATAAATACTAATGCAAGGGTGCAAAAAACATGATTTTCTTGGAAAGAAAAAGGTAACATGAAGACTTAGGCGCAAACAGCCCAAAAGCCTTTCATTTCTACCAAAAGGCAAATCCAACTTAAAGGAACCAAACGGCCTAGAAAATCGGGCAGCACTTCCCCTAAATTTCTTACTTTTCCAGCCCTTAAGGCTTCACTATACCTCAAATCAGTCCCAACATCTCACACAAAAGTCATCTCATTTCCCAAAAGCCGTTCACTAGGCTCAAAGTAGTACAAGTACAAAAGTTAGCTAGGAAATGATCGGAATGAAAACAAGCCTTAAAACTATTCAAATAAACACAATAAGATTCGTTTACAAGTCATAAACCAAGGCCAAGTATTACCAAAATAAGGTTCCATAAGAATATATAAGCATTAAAGGAAACCAGAAAAATCCGGAAATGGAAATAAGCTTTAACCCAAGAAAACAGTTTTTGACGTCATTTTGCGGTTTTGGCACCAAAGACATTACGATTGTCGGATGAGGGTCCAAGACCCACCATTTCGAAGCTAAAAGACAGGGCTACAACAAAGTAGAAGGCCACTCAGTCCAAATCCTAGCACAACTAGGTCAAATATGCAAAATACCAAACCAGAACCTTAATTGCAGGTTTACAAATTACACTATGCTGTAATTAGTCCAACTCAGTCTGTACAAGTCCAAATTCATTGATTCCAAAGGCAGGCAGTAGCTAAGACATCAAGCTACATTTCATCAGAAGACCTCAACAACCAAATCCAAAGCAATTCCAGTCAAAACAGCCGATTACAGGCGCAGTTCGGCCATCCTGAAGAACCCAGAACAGCAATAGTAATTTCGGCTTAACTCATTCTACGCTGCTCCGATTGACCTGAAATTTTTGTTTTAAGCCAAGGCCAATTCGGCCTCTATCTAGGACCAAAAATTTCGGACAGAATGAAGAACCAAGAACCCTAATTTTCCAGATTTCTTCCAAAACAGAAATTAATTGCAATCTTCCACTTTTTCCACCTCCTAGAGTCATTAAACATCAATTCCCATCATCAAGGATAGCCACAACATCACATTCATATTAAACCAGAAAATTCATCAATAAATTGAAAACTTCATCAATTCATCCAAAACCAAGAAGTAAACCACAAAATTCATCACTTTAACTACCACTAGGCACTAATTAAGCTTCATTAAGTGAAGGAGAAAGTTCAATCACCACTCACCTAGTAAACAAGAGAGGAAGAGTTGTTTGCCACCTTAGCTTCCCAAAACACTTCACCAAACCACTTACTAACACCTAAAGAAGAGATTTCATGGAGTGATTTGAAATTGTATCGGTTTAATTTGAAGATTGGAGCAAGATTATGAGGTAGGAAGTTGGAGGATTTTGTTCTTCTCTTGAGCAAGAGGTTCGGCCACAAGCTTGGAAGAAATGGAAGATATTTAGTCAATTTTTGGGTTTATGTAATAAATGGTAAAAAGATAAATAGTAAGTCAAATGTAAGAAGGAATCCCTAAGTGACACATGTCACTTTCATTAATTACTTGCCTAACCTTTTATCTCTCTCACACCAACCACTTGGTAACCTCTAAATATCTTATAACAACCGATAAATTAAATCCAGTATCCAAGACTTAACCTAGTTGGCCGAATTTTCCCGAACTTTTCGCACTAGTGGGTCCCACGTCCGGTATACGCTCTTAATTTCTCAAAAAACTATACGATACTAGAAAAATCCTCTAAAAACTATATTTACTCATAAAAATTATCTAGAAAATTTTTCGGATACAGAAAGTGCAGCAAACAAGTCATGAAAAATGCGAAAACCTAGAAAATGCAATTTACGGGTTCTCACATTATTTATGTTGGTTGTAATTGACTTGTGATTGAAATGATTTGGACTAGCTTTGGAAATATTTCTTATGCTTTAATTTGTTCAAACTTATGTTTGTTAGCAGGGAGTTTAGTCCATTTATAAGGAAAAACTCTGCCAAAATTTTTTCAAAATCTTGTCCAAAATTATAAAATTGTCCTAAAAAGGTTTCAAATTTTTTCAATTTTATCCAAAGGTAACAAGTTCCATACAATTAGTAGCCCAAATTCCTTTTATTTTTGAGATAAATATATGTGGTTTGAATACTTCTTTTCTCATTTAACTTGAAAATGACTATTATGTGATTATAATTTGTGCAGTTAAAGGAAAATATATCATGTAAAGTGGAGAAAATTATGCCTATATTTTGTATATTTGATGAAATTTCTTCTTTTTATTTGATTTTATAGGTTAAGTAATAAATATGATCAATGAATACAAACATTGTTCTCATGATTATTCTTTTGAGAGAATGTTTATTATCTTTACTTTGAAAAAAAAAGAAAAAATAAAAAAATTAAAAGAAAAGAGAATAAAAGTTGTTCTAGTCCAATGGTTTTTGTACTTAGTAACTGAGGGTCTTCATCTACAAATGTCGACTTTCACGTAAAACGGTACTTGAATTAAAAATATGCAAAGCAACAAGAGAATGTGAAGTGTTGAGTAACCGGTGATTTTCATCTAAAAATGTCGATCCTCGCGTCAAAATACACTTTCACAATTTGAGTAAACATTTATATATACTATATAAATAAATCTGTCTTTCAATTTGAATAAGAAGATGACCATGTGTTTAGGAAGCATTTTATTGACCATATGACTTACTTGCTTCTGAAGAAGTTGGGTAAAGATAAGGAATTGAATTGAACTAGTTATAATTGCGGTATAATTGGCTCTCCTTTACTTAACATTATGAGTACTTGAGCTTAGTTGACTGATTACATAATAGCTATTTACCTTGTTTTTGAGGAAATAAAGTTGAATGGTGCAGATATGTTTATTTTTAAAATTTTGGATCATTATTGGTTTGTATTTCTAATTGCTTGAGTACAAGCAATGGTTCAAGTGTGGGGGTATTTGATAAGTGCATATTTTACATGTTTTAATTGTGTTTTATTCGTTAGTGTTAGTGTATTTTAACTACTTTTATGGCTAATTAACTAAGTTTCTAGTGAAAATATGTATTTTATGGTTTAAGTGGTAAAAATTGCATTTCTATGGATTTTAATAGTGAAACCTTCATGTTTTGTAGGTTTAATGATTCAATCATCAAATGGCATGAATTGAGAAGATAATTGGATGATTACTGATGGTTTGAAGTGATAAAAAGAGAATATGAAATGCAAGAGATGAAATGCAATTAAATGAAGTTTTCCAGCTTTGATACCTTGTGGTATTTCGGCTTTATCTTGAACTACAAGCATTGGATTGGGGTGATTCTTATACTATTTTGAAGCTAAGAGATAGATCTATATTTGGTATGAAGACATTGAAGTCCAATTCAGTCATTTTCCTAGTCGAAAAGGTGAAATACAGAAGTGCATTTTCATGGTCGAAAGCTGAAACAAAGTTCTAACCAGTAGAGAGGATGTTGGTCATTTTTTAGTCTAAAGAGCTCCAAATTGGATAATTCTTGATGCATTAGAAAGCTAACTCAAAGAGTTACAACTTTTATGTTTTATACAAGAGCTTGTTCAGCCTTCTGCATTGAGAAAATATCAGTTGAAGTTGGATAAAAAATAGAGCAAGGATGAATTCTGCCTAGAAAATGCAAACCTGCAAAGGAGAAAACGTGGGGTGCAATACGCAGCCTAAGGTCACGTTTTCGAGGTCGTGTATTCATCAGTTTTAGCTACAACTTGCTCTGCAACTTTTTCTTTGTTCACACAACTTTCCAGCTCAATTCTAGCAAGTAATTTTGGTTGTATCTGACCAAGAAGAGTGTGGAAAGTTGGAGAAATAACTCATGGAAGTTTCAAGAGTCAAAAATGACAACTAGAAACAACTAATTTGGATTTTGAATCCTTTATAAATAGCAGTCTTTGGAGACCATTTTCACAACTTTGGAAGGTTAGAAAAATTCCACAAAAATATAGCTTCACTAGAATTTTCTTAGTTCATTAGTTTGGGTAGTATATTATAGTTAGTGCAGTTTATCCTTCTTGTATTTATAGTTAGATTTGGATGAAGATTTGAAGAGCAAAGATGGAGAGTTTGAAGCTCATATGACAAGGGTGACTTCTCTCCTATCACTTTCTCTTTTATAATTGAATTCATGTTTAGCTATAATAGAAGTTTGGTGTTTGTTTTCATGTTTTGCTAAAGTTTATGCTTAGAGTTATGGATGAACTTGCTATATCTTATTAGTGATGTTTACTTGGTTATTTGGTGATGTTATTTTGAGCAAGTTATTTATCACTTTTCCTTTTCGAATCATGATTAACCGGCCATTAATTGTGATAATCTTAAGATGTTAAGTTTGTAATGAGAATTGAAATTTAACACTAGTTCAAGGAAATGATAAACCTAGGGAGTACACTCACAAGAGTAGAGGTGCACCTATGTGGGTTTAGTGACTTGTTTCATGTAATTTCATAAAAGAAATGAGTTTGTAGTTAATTTCATGACTACGAGAGTAGGTATGGCTTAGGTACAAGTATAGTTGATTCACTACGAGAGTAGGTTTCACATATATTACGAAATTACGCCATAACTAGCCAAGATAATAGCATTTACTTAATCGATAATGTCATTTGCAAGAGTAGTAAGGAATTCCATACCTCTAGGAGTTTTCTATTGTATTTTTGTTAATTTTATAGTGTAGATTTAATTCCTTATACTTGTGATAGTCTAAATAATAGAGGAGTTTGAAAACCACTGGTAATTGACAATCTTTCCTGTGGGATCGACACCTAATATCCCTATGCTCAATAAATGACTCGTATACTTGCGAAAAATCGCATGTGGGGTATTTAGAATTTTATAAATGTAAAATTTGATCGTGGATGAGGTAATTGATATATGTATACCCCATGCTTGTTACTAACTTTCACCAAAATCCATTACATATGATCTTAATATATTCTCAAGAGTTTGAATAGTTCTTTCTGATTGCCCATCTGTTTGAGAATGGTATGTTGTATTAAGGCTCAGCTTAGTACCAAGTGTAGCCTGCATCTGCTACCAACGAGATACAAATCGAGGATTTCTGTCCAAAAATATACTTATTAGTATTCCATGCAATCTAACAATTTCATGCAGGTACAACTTAGCTAATTTCTTAAGGGAGTATCTCATGCTTACTGGCGAGAAATATGCTGACTTAGTTAGCCGATCAACTATTACCCAAATTGCATCATGACCTTACTGGGTAAGAGGCAATCCTGACACAAAATCCATAGTAACATGCTCTCATTTCTATTCAGGTATCTCTAAAGGTCGTAGTAGTCCAGAGGGTTTATGATATTTTGTTTTAATTTGTTGGCACATTCAACAAGATTGAACATATTAAGCAATTTCTCTCTTCATGTTATCCCAGCAATACAATTTTTTTTTTTAAATCTTGATACATTTTGTAATTATCGGGATGCACCGTATATTTAGAACGGTGAGATTCATCCAAAATTCTTCGTTTCAATTCTTCATTGTTTGGAACAATGATTCAATTTCGAAACCTCAATACTCCATTTCCTAGACTGTGTTCAAGTAATTTATCCTCTCAAACTCTTTCTAATCGTTTTTGTAGGGTAGTATCTTTTTCTTGTGCCTCTCTAATTTTTTCCCCCAACATCGGTTGCATAGTAATATTTTCAAATACTTCCATTTACATATTTTCTCCAACACTCACCACTCCTTAACCATTAACCCTATTACTTGGGGCTCCCTCTAGTCTCCATTTTGCATTCCTCGATGCAAATCTCACTCCACCCAATCCTCTTCCAACTTTAAAAGGTGGAGCATCTCCTTTAAGTTTTCCTTAGTTACTCTTAGGTAAGCTCCCTTTCTTACTTGAAAGGTTCTAAGTTGAGATTTTGCAAATATGACCTTTTGGGCTTTCTGAAGGACGTCAGAAAAGTCAGTTGTCTCTCTTTCGCATATCTTAAGGTCTCAAAAATATTGGTCATGTTTTCTGACTAATTTCTTTTTCACTATCTCTGGATCCAGGCCCTTGGTAAATTTAGGTGGAGAAAACTTTTAAATTCGTTCTAAAGTTCTGTCCCTCCCATATCCTAATTCTTATATTTGTTTGTAGACCTGGGCTTTGGCCTTTGGTCCTGACAGGTGGCTATATGTTTTAAAAGGTCTGTTATTCAATTTAAAGCATTAACTACTGGGTCCCTTGCACTGGTTCCTGGTCCGTGATTTTGATTGGCAGTAGATTCCTAATCTCTCTCATCGTTTTGGTCCTGCCTAGACCATCCGCAGTGTCTTTCCCCCCAGTTCCATTTTTTTCTCACTATAATTCTCTATATATGTGTGTATATATATTGATTAACTATTCATTCATATAATAGTACTCAAATAAACACCAAAACATACTTGTACCATTAATACAAAACAAGGCCACAATTAGTCAAGTGTATATTATAAAACAAGATCATTCACCATACAAATCAAGCTCAAAAATGCTCAAAAGAAATTAAACAATCCAAACATTCAAGTACAAATAAGTAGATGTTCTGACCTAACATACAAGATTTAACCTGACTCGAGTCTTAATCTCATCCGCCTTATTTCATATTATACTATTTCCAGTATTTAGGTATCATAATCCTTCAAAATTTTTAGGTGCCTAATAATTGGCGATCATCTCTGAAATTGAACTTGGATCTGCAATGCGATAACTTTTTAAAAGTTGCCAACAATCTAATAAGGGATCAATGTTTAATGATAACCCAATCTAACATCATCCACCATAAAATAAATCTTAAAAGACTTGCATGGGATCAGGGTCAAAGTCAAAATGTTTGAAGTTTTAAGAAAACCATAAGAATTATTAGGATTATTCTAAAGAAGAAAAAAAAATTTTTTAGGTGCTAAGTTGTTTTCAAAGACGAACCTTTAGTGAACTTTAAAAATCATTAGCTAGGGTAGTGAGAAAACAAAAACATTTAAGTGAAAGTTTTTTTTATAAAGCACAACCTTGAGTCAAACTTTATATGTAACAGATGAAACCTGATTATGATACTTAAACAAAAGTATCGAGTATTTTTCAAATGCCAAGTAAAAATAGTTTTATTAAGGAAAAGTTCATCATAGTCTTTCGAAGGAATGACAGCCTATACCCAATATTCTAAGAAATATCATATATCCCTTCCAATCATTGATCCTTAAGTCTTAACTACTAAATATAGTATAAAGGTCCTTCACTACCCAAACGAATAAATGACTCATAAGCTCTTAAATTCTTATTGTCTTCGTACCTACACAGTTATAATTAAGCCAAAGATTGTGACTCTACTTTCCATATTTAATCATAATTTCTAATCACATTGAAGTAACATGTTAAATCCTTCCCAATTCATAGGTATTCCATTAGAAGAAGCATTCAATACTCAAGTACAAGAATTCGAAAATAGGAGAATTCACAACTCAGGCCGGCCACTTCCAAGTGTAAATCAACCAAATTTGAGATTCTTACTCGACGTACATATTTAATTCCCCCAACAATAGCAATTAGTTCCACACTTAACAGGCCATTCCCCATAGTACGAGAATCCTCTCCCAGCTTGAACTCATTAAGAGCTCTGATACTATTTGTGATGAACCCACCTCACCCTAGGGCAAACCCTCGGGTTTAGCGGACCACTTGCCTTCCTCTCACCAGAACTCACTCACTTACATTAATTTCAGATATAACATTAATTTAGACTAACTACTAACAATCCATTCACGCTTACATTCCCCAACCAAAACAAGAGTTATCTTAACTATATCATTTAATATGTACATTCCTCAAAATAATAAGTTTGCATGCCTTTACGTCAAATACAAAAGATTCAACAATAATAATTCCAAGTTTCGAACTTATACTGCCGGCTTCTCCCATACCTGTCTTCCACTCCTGTAAGGAAAACAACTAGAGGGGTTGAGCTGATGCCCAGTGAAGTTCCAAGTAAACCCATCCATCCAAAAGGATCATAGCAATCACAACTTAACCATAAAACATGATATATATATATAACAATTAACATTCTAAAACAAGTAACACATTCAATGTAAAAGGATACGGTACTGATACATGTTGTACAGGTGGTTCCTATCCATTTTCAGACATAACATTTACTCCTGTTCAATAATTCAATGTCATTTCCCTAATTAAATAGTACCCAACATTCTCCTTTCTTTCAGTGTTCGGTGATCACCTCAGTGTGTCATATTCGAGTATACCAATAAACGGTACCCAAGGACTATCAACCTACTTGACACAGCCTATTGCTAGCTCGAATAGGCGACCATCGATGGGGTTTGTGCCCAAAACGATCATGCATGGTTAACAGTAGCAGTTAAACAATTAATAGCTCCCAAGAGCAATTAGGTCGAGTGCAATAAAATACACACTCGCCTTTTATAAAAACAGTTTAAGTCTCGAACACAAGCACTTAGCAATTTGCAACAATTCACTAATTAACAAGCAACAAACAACTTTAATGTCTAATCACAAATACATACAAGGAACACTCGCCAAATCAAGTGGACAGTCACGCCTTAGTTTTGGGGTTTCCTTCTAACTCATCATCGACTCCTGAGACAAACGCAAGCTACAATTACTAGACCTTACGACACTACCAACTTTTTTTCTGAACTACTAAATCATCTTAGTCAAATCAAGTGAAATAACACTTAAAACTCTAGTTTTAAAAGGATTACCAAACATGTAGGTTAAAGGTACAGAGTTTTGCAACCAAATTCTTGAAAATAAGGTTGGATACCTTACCTTCACTCATCTTAGTCAAATCAAGTGAAATAACACTTAAAACTCTAGTTTTAAAAGGATTACCAAACATGTAGGTTAAAGGTATAGAGTTTTGCAACCAAATTCTTGAAAATAAGGTTGGATACCTTACCTTCACTCTTGGATTATTTTGACAAATTTGTCACCAAGATTCCTCAAAATTTTCTCCAAAAACCAGTGAATTTATTCATGCATGTCCTGATTAAAACATTAGGAGTTTAACAAACAAATGTGTGCAAGTTTGCAACATTAGTGTTAAATTTGGAAAAAAATAGTGATTATGGCGACTCTCGGCTAGAAATGGAGGCAAGACAAGGTTTCTCTCAGCTGGAAATGGAGACAAGACACTCTAGTTTCTCTTGGCTAAAACGGACCAAGACAAGGGAAATTCTCTCAGCTCTCTCTCTAGTTTTCTCTCGGCTAAAGTGGAGCAAGACAAGAAAAATTCTTCGCGATCTCTAGTTCCTCTCTCGGCTGAAATGGAGCAAGCCAAGAGAATAATTCTGTCCAAAAGTGTTGTAGGTCATGCAAGATAATCTGCACTTGGCACTCCCTTTTCACCACTTGCCAAGCATGCATAAGTCAAGAATTAATCTAACAATTGCCCCACACTTTTATGTTATTATGTTATGCCCCTATTAATTTCTTATTCTAGTTAGTGTTAAATCCTATAAGGGTTGATCCTACACTAATTTAGGATACATTCAAGTTGTTTAATCACAAGAAACAAGTAAACACATAAATTAAATAATAACAAGCATATCACAACAATTTCAATTCTACATAAAAACATAAATTGCATAATTAATTTGGGGTTCTCATACATAAACTCTAAATGAATTATTTCAACATTTTCTTTTCTATCTTATAAATCTAAATTCATTATAAAATACCATCAAAAGTATCATATCATAGTAATAAATTATTATTATTGTTGTTTATTAAATAGTAGATACGGACATAAAAAATTTAGCACCTTTTCCTTATAATTATACTAAGTAATCTTATAATTGTATAGAAAAATAAATTAAAACTCATTACACAAGGGCATTTTTGGATAGTCATTTAAAAAATTGACCAAGTCAATATTATTTTAAGGTTTTGTTACTAAATCTATCAAATCAAGGGAGGTAAGTGTAATTTTTCAAACCTTAGGAGAGCCCAGTAAAATTGTTAGAAATCTCAGGGGAGCTTTCTGAAATTATTCCTAATTTTTTTTATCTAGCAGGTTTAGATCATTGTCACATAACATGAATTCAAATTTGAAATTCAAATCATGCATATGTGACATACATCCAATGCTGCTAGTGTAAAAAAATCACTACTGTGAGTGTATAAAAAGTTAATCCTTATTATAATTCAAAGTTTTAGACATATAAGTTCTTCAAAAATTTATAAACTTTAGTTAGCAAGCAGAGTATTATGACTTTTAAAAATTTACCTTCCACATAGCATTTTGGGTACGTAGGGTGAGAGAAGAATCAATTCCACTAAAAAAAAATTAATTCCAAGTTAGATTAAAAGGCCCATATATTTTGACTAAGCTGTGTAAGCCGCCATATGAACTATTAAACTATTGTAATTCAATCAGGAAACGGAATTGACTAAACTGCAATATAACAAGTATTAATATAATGGGTTTCTAATTTCATACCTGTTTGATTATATGATTTAATAAGTTGTTATTTGGACTGTGAAAGATTGGAAATTGTTAAAGTAGATCATGCAAAAGAATAAATAAATTGTTGAATTCTAGTAAGGTTGAGACAATGATGGCATTTGTTCCAGTCGGCAACAAAATTTAATTGTACAGACTAAATGAATATTTAGTTATTATGCAACTAAGCAGGACTAGCTTCAAAAAAATGCAAAACATTCTTTTGAGGGAGAAAAAGAAACAGCAGCTTTAGTGACTTAAATCTTTGGAAAAATATTAAATAGAATAAAACTTGGGAAGTTATATGTCCCACATCAAATTTCTGTCACAGGAATTACAGAAAACTTACAAAGAAAACGAGGATAACTTGATCTTGATGCTAAACAAATACGACATAACCAGTTTTAGCACATAAGTCAAAGATGAATAAAGAAAAGAAAAATAGATTTAAAGTGCAAATTTGGAACTACATCGATCAATTTACACTCTAACAATTTACCCCTTTCCAAGATACACTCTAACAAATATTTTTCATTAAAGAACTACATCGATCAATTTACAAAAATTAATAGATAAATTTGGTGTGTTATGATAATTAAGATATCACAAAAAGGGCAAATTTGAAATAACATTGTATTCTCCCTCCCAAAATGAGTTTTTTAATATTATATTTTGAAATAGGTCTTAAATGTTACAAAAAGTTTAAAACAGGGGAGCCAAGTGAGTTTTTTAAAATTTAGGGTACCAAGTGAAATTGTTAGAAGCATCAGGGAAGGTTTTTGAAATTAACCCTAATTTTATTCAAATAATAATCTCTGTGTTTGGGAGGAGGGGGGGGGGGAAGGGAGTTGGGATGGATGATAAAATGCTATAAATTGTAAGTAGAAGGTCTAATTCACATATCTAGTTTAGGTATGCGGATAACTTAATGCATAAGGTGTTGACATTTACAATTTCATGAGATTGATTTTTAGTAAAACATGCAACCTAGGAACAAACAATATTAATTACTCCGAAAGTTGTTGGAGTGTATCTTGGGGTTGAAGGCTTTCAAAGATGAGAAAAACGCGAAATTATTGATAGATAGAAATGATAATGGAAAAGATACATTTTTTTGATTCTACATAAGGCAATGAAAATCTAATTGTTGTGCCGTATAAGTTTTCGCTTACTGCCTTATGTATATTTTTCTCTATTTGACCTTGAATACTAATAATTTTGTGGATAGGAGATTGTTTGAAATATTATTTGGAACAATTATTATGACATTTTTTGTGATATAATATATTTGAGATAAAAAGGTATTTGAAAGATATTATTTCTATAGTTATTTTATAATTAATCTTGAATATAACGATCATAAAGGGGAAAACCTAATAGAATTATCATATCATTATATACCTCAACTGATCGGACAAGTCACAAGTTAAAGAAAGATACGACCCGGAATTCAAGGATGTTTTATTAATAAATTATAAGCTTACCATTTTTATAATTTACCTAGTCTTATTGAGTAATTAATTTGTTCACTTATGGGATAATTTCAGAAATCTCCCTTGAAGTTTTTCGACAATTTCACCTTTCTAATTTTAAATATTACACCATCCTCCCTTGTCAGTATCATGATTAGAAGGTCCAAATTGTCTATAATACCCTTAGTGTAACAACTTCTTCAAATCAAAGTGAGTTTACAAAAAATTAGTACTTGTTGATTTTACTCAAATGATCATTTTACTAAAATTTCCAATGGAAGAAGTACCATTTTATACAGCAAAAGTGTAACTCATATACATTGTTTTGAACAAAAAAGTATACATTGTTATGGCTCCTGGAATCTCTTATTACTGCTTTATGACCAAAACTACAAATTCGATTGTTGATCCTCAAGTATGTTGCTAATTGCAAGGAGTTCTCTCATATAGCTTGCCATCCTTGTGCTTTGGAGAACAGTGCCTAGGACTTAAGTTTCTTTGCTCGCTCCACTTAAAAGCTAAGAACTTATTACCACTTAATTCAATAGGAAATGGCATGCTAATTTTTGTTGCATTACGAGCTTTTTTTTTTTTAATCAGTTCCTCACGGGAAACAACGTTGCACTGGTAATAGTTATATTGGCTTACTGGTCAACAGATATGAGACTTCTCTATTCTTGTTTTGTATTAAGAATGTTGGACCAATTTCTTCTTGTTCTTCTTTTTTTATTCCATTTTTAAAGTGTATTACATTTCATAATTTTGAGAGCTTCAAGGGTAATTTCAGAATGACGTTTGGTTTTAGATTTTCCTTTCAAATTTTTTCATTCACTTTTTCTCACAGGGGGTAAATTTGTTTCCAAAAACTATGAAGTAAGAGAAATATTCGAAATTAAAAAGGTGCTAGTTGAAATTAGCAGAAGCCTCCACGGGACTTTGTGAAATTATTCCTATAATTATTCATTGACATACTATGTGCTATAAGTGAAATTCAGCTGATGATGGGACCATCATTATGAAGGATCGGTTCATTTGTATTGAAGAGGAGAATAAAATGGAAAGTTCTATGGTATACACGACTATGAAATGAAATTCATTGTCCATTTTGGAATAAAGTTATACATGCTTAACGTTTCTAAAGAAACTATAGGTGCATATAAATTCGAGTTTCTTTTAAACACGTGTAGTTTATGTACACGTCTACAGTGACACCCAAAAAAATAACACAAAAATCCCAAAATAAAAACCTTAAGAACACGCAAAAATTTAAAATAAAAAACCATAAGAAAACCACTTTATTTGAATTAGTATAGCTTTTACAAGATATAAATTTCATGTACAAACGACATCTTAACAAAGAAAGCTAGGAATAAAAGAACTAATCCAATTCACAAAAAAAAAACAAAGGGATACCACCTTTTGGAACCTTGAAAATCCAAATAACTGCCAACGATTTTAGCCAGTTCTGCCCTTAGGCTTTGTTGGGTTAAAAACTCTACAATTTTTCCTAATTTCTCCAGCTCTTCCAACAAGGACTTCAACGCGTCCCATCTTGATCATAGCATTTGCAAAACTTTGTTGAAATAGGGCGTCATTGGCAGCCAATCTTGAGACCAGAGGAGCACTTAGCTTATCCAAGGCAAGTTCTTGATCGATCTGCATGATCCCTTTCCCAGACTTTATTTGATTATAGAACTGCTTATCAACAATGAAGGATGTATTCTGGTCCAAAAAAATTGTTGGATCCCTATTCAATGGCCTGGATTGTGTACCGCAGATCCTCAGGAGTCTAGCAGCCAATGCAGGGTCCATAGTAGGATCAGGTTTCCCTCTGCCCTGAAAATCAAAGAGCCGGTCTCGGAAGAAACCGCAATGTGCAACTCCAACTGTATGTGCACCCAAAAGGACCACCATGTCATTGAGTGTTAGCCCTTTGGCGGTGAAGAATTGTGCTGCATCTGATATGGAAAGGCTAGGTCCTGGCAGATTTACTTCGGAGGAGTCGGAAACTTGCCCGTCTCGCCTGCCTGTTGGCACATTATAAGCAGGGCCACCGGCTAATGCGACTGCATCGCGGGTTGCTAATGTTATGATATCGGCACAGGAGACAGATGAAGGGCAAGCAGCCTCTAGATTTCTCTTGGCTTCGTCAATTAGCTCAAATCCTCTTACGGTTAGGTTTGGTCCGGCATCTTTCTCCGATGACTTGGACTTGGTGGAATCTATCAATATTGATGCATCACAACCCTGCATCCAATATGAAATGTGAATTCGCGTTGAAAATGTCCTGCATGTACAGCTACCTGCCATCTATTACTTAATTTCCTTTAATTGTGTGCCCATCAAAAACCTTGTAAAAACTTCATTGTGGCATAAAGTTGCAAAAAAGAAAATAATAATAAAAATAGATTTTGATGGATAAAATTCCAGTTGCCTAACCAAAAAAAAAAGAAGAAAAGATTACCATGCAAAATGACTATATCCGAAAAGGGTCCAAGGAAATTCCTCTTGAAATAGTTGGAAATCCCTCAAGTTCCATTTGTTATATCTTGTATAAATAACCAAAAAAAAGGGGCTAAACGTATGGATAAATTTTTTATACTTTGGCAGTGTAGATTCTAACTGGTATAAATGCATGTCACATATGTAAAATTTATTAAACTAATGTGTCTTACATTTAGACCCGTCAATATATTCTATATGCTAACATAATAGAAAAGATTAACCATAAATGTATGCTACTTACCCTAACAAAGCAGTCATGAAAGTGCATTCGGAGCAAAGCAGCTGTTATTGAACGATCCGTGCGAAACCGTTTTTGCACAACTTGTTTAACAATCGACTCTGCTCGTGGACATGAAGAACTATAGAAACCAACTCGAAGCTGGGCAGAGGAGAGCTCAAAAATAGTAAAAGAGAGTAAAAAAAAGATGATCTTCATCTCCATTACGTTTAACCAAACTGAACAAGCTTAGCCAATTTTGAGGATGCAAAATGTCCAAATCCATTGAGGGGTATATATAGTGCATATGGATTGAGAAAATAGACATGGGTAGACGTTAGCCACCAATGCATATTGTCAAACTACGTGAAGGATCGTTGATTTTCAAGCATAGTTTAGCTGCTTACTTTTCTAAAGGATACTTACCTCACAAACGCGTAAGGACAGAATTTTTACAATACTTCATATAACCAAATTGTAGTCTGTGAAAGCAAATTGCTGACTTCTTATAAAATACTACTAGTTGTTTTGGCGATGATATGGAGCCGATCAATATTATAAGTGCATTTGGTCAAGAACAGCTTGCCAAATTCGTTGTGGCCATCAAATCATGATCTGGCTGAGTTAATTCCTAAAGTTAATTGGTGATGGTCTGAAATAGATTTCCCTGATTCTTTAGTTATAGAAGTTGATTTCCTTTTAACTTTTTACACAGTCCATAGTGAATATTTCCCAAGACACTAAGAAAAATGTGTTGAACTATCCTGGAATATTGTGGAATGGCCAGCTAAAAAAAGCAAGTCTTGATTGTTTTTAGAATAAAACTCCGTCTCTGATATATAAAATGAAGGTAATCACCCAATATATTTGTGTGCGTACACACACACACAGAGCAAAACAGAGACACTTCCCAGCTGTTTGAAGATTGTGTGATATGAGACACAATTATTTTGCTTTTTCCATCTAATTACATGAACAAATTCACACTTGCAAAGATCATCAGCCTTCAATCAATCACATTTGCCAATAATCTTCAAACCAGGAATAAAGTAGGTTGATTATAAAGGAATAATCCGGTAGGAGGTTTTAATTTAAACAAAAAGGCACTCGAGTACCACTTCGTAGTTGTGATATATAATTTATCAAATTAGAGACAGAATCATCAATCAAAAGGATTTTGGGTATCTGATTTCTCAGCTGTATTCGATAATTGATTTGGTCCAACTTTAGATGACAACGTTAATTGTGCAACCATGAGACCAAAGCTGGACGTGTACTTTTTTACCCGACAAAAGGTTACTTTAGTTTTTTGTAGTGTAAAACATATTATTGAATTTGTCTACCCTGTTTCGTGTGTCATCTTATTGACCTTCTAAATAGATTTGCTACAAGCTATGTTTTGCTTTTTCACTTGTACAAGAATGTTTTGCTACAAGCTATGATTTGCTAATAACATTGTATATACACTATCACACGATTAAATACATAATATATGTGTAAAAATTAAATTTAAATCAATTATTATACATCAAATAATGATAGTATATACTATCAATGTATATAAAATTAATACAAAAAATAACTCACAACTATGACTTTCCTTTTTATCCTTTTAAGAACTTCTTCGCAACTTCCTTCTGTGGATAAGCTTACAAAATGTTCAAGCAAATGAAACTTGAATAGTCTTCTGTACTTTCAATGTTCTAAATTTGCATATTGGAAATGATTGACCCGATAAAAAATGCTGGAACAAGCTTGCAAATTAATTATCCCATCGTACCGTAGTTGAGCTTGCGCCAACTGTTTCGGTTGACCCTCTTATTTTATTTGGTTTCAGAATTGGTACTTTTTTTTTTTTTGTCTTTATATAGTTATCCACTTCGTCAAACAACAGAATAATCCACCCAGAGGATGTGTTAGATTGTTCAACTTGGAATTATGTAAAGAATAAACTGACATAATCACTTCTTCTACCAAACTGAGATGGTGGATTCCATAAGTGGTTCAAGGCATAATATAAGTAAAGGTTCTTTGATACTATTTTAAATTTGTCAATCTCTCATATATGTAATTTCTAGGCAAAGTTAGACAAATTGTAAAGGAGGTTTCGGAATTTATAAGCAAGGTCCAAGTTTGGCAAAATTCATAAATGGGAAATAGGCACTCTTTATGGAGTTAGATTTACATTATATTTGTTGCTAAATGTGGATGCATGTGCAAGTCAGCCCATACAAAGTGAAAGAATATATGAGAATATTTGCTTCACCACCAAATGAAGTAGGATATATTAAGGGGATAATTTCAGAAACCTCCCTTGAGGTTTTTGACAATTTCATTTAGCTCTCTCGAAATTTTAAAAATTATACATACCTCCATTGTCATTTAAAATGACAATACTACCCTTAAATATTTTAATGAAATTCCCTTATTGGTATGCTTATACTTAGAATGACTTTTAAAATTATTTTTTCATTCTTTTTCCTTCTTATTCCGTTTTTTTTTATATTTTTTTTGCCAATAAAACTGTAGAATTACCACCATTATCTCTAGTTTCTATTGTAAACAAATGTCAAACTAGTGATTTTGTTGATGAGTTAACTTTATATGCAATCAAATATTTTTGCTAATCTTTTTTTCTATTTTTTGTTATTACAATTAATAATAAATAAAAAAGAAATAGCCCGAAACCACTACTAAATTATGATAATCCCACTACTTGAAAAATTCATAAACTCTAAAATGAATTATTTCAATATTTTCTTTTTTACCTTATAAATCCAAATCTATAATAAAACACCATTAAAAGTATCTTATCATAGTGATAAAATTATTATTATAGTCATTTATCAAATAGTATGTATGGACATGAAGAATTTGGCACATTTTTCTTATAATTATACTAGATAATCTTATAATTGTATGAGAAAGTAAATTAAAACTCATTATACAAGGGCATTTTTGGATATTCATTTAAAAATTTGACCAAGTCAATATTATTTTAAGATTTTGTTACTAAAACTATCAAATTAAAGAAGGCAGGTGTATTTTTCCGAATTTTAGGGGAGTTCAGTGAAATTTTCAGAAACCTTCCAAATTATCCCTATATAAAGAGTCAAAAATCTTCCCTTTATCTCCCACCACCTTCGCCAAATCCGAAAACCCCTAAATATGAATTCCCAAATCCCACACGTAAATCTCCAAACGTCGCAGCTAAATCTCTAATCTCCGATGCCGTCATCTAAAGTTTACTGTGCATATCCTGAGATTTGGAGAGGGTGAAGATATGATATGAAAATCATCACGCACAATCACTACCATCCTAGCAGTATCTCTTTGGAGAGCACACAGATGAATCCAGCGTTATATCTACTATCTAATGGCTTCCACAATCATCCATGGCATCTTTCAATGACAGCATGCAAGAATCCAGCGTTATCATGTATAAATTTATTGACTTCCACAATTTATATCTCAAATTACCCAAGGTTCATTAAGTAAAATTTCACCGTCATGTGTAGGGTATGATTTAATATGAAATCCTTTACTCCAAATTATGGGACAGACACTTCTAAGAATCCATTTAATCATATGCACAAGATGTAATATTGATGTAACCATGCGCCAATTGGTTCTGGGTATGTGCACACATACAAATATGAAAAATATACATACCACTTAACCATGCAATCATGTGTAAGAAAAGAGTCAAGTGAATGATTTTTTTTTTTTTTTTTACTGCTATAATTCTACCTTCATTGCCTTTTGGTGAATCCAAAATTGTCAAAAGGTAATTATGAAAGATACAACTTATCCTGACGATGACTAATATGCTTCCAGTTCAATGGTTACGAAAACATGGTTAGGAGTACATAAGTGTATCTCTATTTGGACATAACTAGTATCTGACCAACCACAAAAAAAAAAAAAAAAAGAGCTGCAGGCCATAATCCTCAAATTGTCAACCTCTTTTCAGTACTCCAGAAAACTTGCAAATGAAGCAAAGCCCACTCTTTACTCCTGCTCCATTTCTTCAGGACCATCATTCTTATTTTCAGATTTAGCCTTTCCAGGTTGATCATTGGTTTTTTCTTCACTATCAGTAACCATTTTGTCCTCTCTGGCATTTTCACTTTTACCTGCATCATCAATCTCTCCAATGTTTAAATCAGCAGGAAGTTCGCCAGTTTTCAGTGCCTGTTCAAGCCTTGCCACCTCTTCCAGAGTTTGGGAATTCACAATTGCGGCCTTAATAGCTAAAATTTGTTCTTGTGTAGGAGCAACTGCTTTAGGTGCTTGCTCCTCCTTTGGAACCTCTGGGGTGCTATTCTATGCATGTGCATTGCATAATTAATATTGTTTTACCATACTTCTCTTTCACTTCTTTTAGAGTATGAAATATGTGTCAACTATAAAGTAATTAATTATTTTTTTATTATTGAAATGTAACTCTTAATGAATAAATATTTTGTTCCTGCTCAATGAATAAATATTTGATACACCAATTTAAGATCTTTCCACTTAGTATATATTAAGATTTCTGGAGTTATATTTCAACAAATGGTGATTAATAAGATAACTCTTCTACTATTAGAGGTGATGAATCCTTATAAATTATTTACTTTCTTTCCATGCTGCATGTTATATCCGGTATCTAATGACATGATTACCCATTTATACAGAAAATTAAAGTATAACAATTCATATTCAACATATTATGATAATTTTAAGTAAGAGGATCACCTATACATATGCTATATTGAGATTTATTATTGACATACAAATAGTTATCCATATGATAATCTCTTAGTAGATCTATCCAGTAAACTTGATTGTAATATCAAGAACTCACACAACTAAATTTGATATCTCTATAACATTGGTAAATGAGAGCTACTATTTCCTTTAAAAAGAAGAAACATAGTATGTGATATTCTATCAGTATTAATAGTATCTTATCTATTAATACTATGATTAGAGACTATTAAGAATAAATCCTAGTTAATGTTTCTCATTATTGTAACATTTTATGACTACATTAAGTTAGGTATTATTTACTTTAAGGACTTTATATAATTAATCAAATAAAACAACAATTAGTAAGATAAAAATACCATTTATGAAAATATAAATTGTTAAACTACAATTATAAACCCTAATTTTAGGGTATACACACTAACAGTAGTTGCATTCTATTAGAAACCTTATAACACCTAGACCCCTCTAAACTAGATCTGGGGTCGCACTAGTTCCCATTTCACTCCATTTCTAGATAAAAGGCTCATTTTAAACTTTTTTACACTAAAGTGCTACATACTTCCATCGCACTTGTAACTTGTTTACACCATATTTCAACCCATGTACATTCGAGAGCAAGTTTCTCTTATTTTAAAAATATCACATTAATAGTAGCTTGCTCTCGAGTGTACATGGGTTGAAATATGGTGTAAACAAGTTACAAGTGCGATGGAAGTATGTAGCACTTTAGTGTAAAAAAGTTTAAAATATCACATTTTATGTTATTTTTAGTCACTTTGATTATAATTAGTCACTTTTACGTAAAACTGCTTATCCATACTTCAAATTTTTTCATACTTCAAATTAGTCACTTATTTGATAAGTGTTTTAAATTTAACTCGAGTTAAATTTAAAACCAAAGTGACTAATTATTACGTAAAACTGCTTATCCATACTTCAAATTTTTTCACTTTTATTTAAAAAAGGACCAAATTGTTCCAACTTTAAGTGTCTAATTCTTCCACTTGTTAAAACTTTATATGTATTTTGGAACATTTATTTCTCATTTAACTTGAAAATGATTATTATGCAATTAGGATTTTTACATTTTAGAAAGTATATCCGGTAAAATGAGGAAAATTATGCCTATAATTTTGCATTTTGAATGAGATTTCTCCTCTTTATTTAATTTTGCAAGTAAGTGATTGATATAGTCAATAAAGGTTATACTCCTCCTTGGATTATTCTTATATTTTTTAAAGAGGAAATATCAGTTTATTGTCCTTTATTTTTTTTAAAAAATAATAAAAAAAAGAAAATAATGATGAAAAAAGGAAAAGAAAGAAAAAAAAAGAAGAATAAGAGTTTTTGTTCTACTCCAATGATTCTTGTACCAAGTAACCAGGGGTTAGCATCTACAAATGTGGACATTCGCGTAAAAAGGTACTTGAATTAAGAGTATGCATAGCAATTTGAATGAGTGAAATGTTGAGTAACCGGAGATCTTCACCTAAAAGTGTCGATTTTCACGTCAAAAGACATTTTCACTATTTAAGAAAAATCAATGTGAATAAGTCCCTCTTAGTTGTAAAATTTTGAGAAAAAAAATAATTATAGGAGGAGGAAGGCTATAAATTGACTATGTGATTTACTTATTTTTGAAATTAGGTTAGAGTGAGAGATTAAGTTTAACTTGTTAAAATTAGGGTATAATTATCTTTCCTTTACTTGATATTATGAGTATTTAGTGTAAGTTGAACAATTGTATAATGATTATTTTCCAAATCATGAGGAATTAAATTTGAAAAAGTACATATATTGTTTCACCTCTTGAACCATTGTAGTTAATTATGTGTGGATTGCTTGAGGACAAGCAATGATTCAAGTGTGGAGGAATTTGATAAGTGACTAATTTACGTAATAATTGAATGATATTTTATGTTATTTTTAGTCACTTTACTTATATTATTGGAAGAAAATGAATCATTTTGGCTATAATTGGGGAAAAATGTTCTTAAGTGAGTAAATGAGCTTTTTATCACTTTTTACTTGCATTTTGTGCATTTTGACAGCCTTGACACATTTTAGTATTTTGGTTATAACTTGAGCTACAGTGATCGGATTGAGATGATTCTTGAACCAATTTGAAACTAAGAGACGTATCTAAATTTGGTATGAAGACATCAGAGTCCAGTTTAGCTGTTTTCTCAGTCAAAAGGTCGAAACACCAAAGTTCAACACTGCTGTCCAAAGTTGAAAATAGAGCTCTGACTAGGCTTTGGTATTATGGTCATATCTCGATCTACGAAGCTCCGATTTGGATGATTCTTGAAGCATTGGAAAGATAATTCAAAGAGCTACAACTTTTGTGTTTTGCACAAAAGCCATTTTGGCTTCATCATAGAGAATATTGTGGCTGAAACGAGGTCAAAAGTGAATACGCATTTTGTAGCCAAAATTCTGCAATTTGCTCAGCCATTTCTCTTGTGTACATACTACTTTCTAGCTATATTTAGCAAGGGAATTCGGTTGCACATGCTTCAGAAGATAAAGGGCAGAAAAGATGGCTTATTGTCAAGTCAGAAACATCTGTTATTGACTATCTTAACAAATCTTAGATTTGGGAATCCAGAGGTGGAAATTTGACTAGTGGAAAGGAGCTTTTAAGCAGTCTTTATAGAGAGCAACCAGAGAAAAGGGACATATGGGAGAAAACTTGAGAGTGCAGAAATGTAGCTCTTACATCTTCTGAGTGTTAGATTAGTTTAGTATAGAGTAGTATAACTCATCCACTCTTGTATATTGGCTAGATTAGGATGAAGATGGAGATGAAGAAGGAGGAGTTGAAGCTCAAGCGACATGGGTTATCGCTTCTCCAACTCTTTATCTTTTGTATTGGATTCTTAAGCATGGTTAATATGCAAGTTCTGGATTTTGTGTTTATTATGTATCTTTAAAGTTTATGCCTTGGGTTTGGTTGAACTTTCTATAATTGTTAGTGTTCATTATTTGGTTATTTGAAGCTATTATTTGAGTAAGTTATTTAGCACTTTAGCTCTTTAAATCATAATTAATCTGGTACCATTAATTGTGATTATCTAAGGTGTTGTTTCTGCAATGAAAATTGAGATTTAACACTGGTTCAATAAGTGTTAAACATAGGGAGTACACTCACGAGAGTAGATGACGGGATTTTTTATATCAATGCAAGTTTAAATCCAATTTTTATACCCATTAACTGCAAGTATACAGGCCGAAATCGTAATGTAGGGTATGTAACGAGTCGATCCCACGAGGAGCAATTTACACAAGTACCAGGTCCTTATTTTTCTCTATTATTTAGACTTACAATAAATTTGAGTTGAGAAAGTATATTGCTATGGTCTACAAATCTGATATACAAATCTAGTTTAACAAATGCTAAATTCAAATGGAGAAATTTCACTCAAGGAAGACTCTAGGAACGTAGATTCCACTTATGGCATAAACAACACAAATGAATGGATTTACCTCTTGTTATTATTCTTGTTTAACCAGAGATTCATTTCCAAAATTACCAAGTCTCATTCTCATGATGAAATGGCCTAAAGTAGTTCAGTTTTCCCTATTTTCATGGTGAAATACTAGCTCTACTCTGTTTTCTTTCATGAAATGCTAAGTAATCCACTTAAATGTATCTTTATTTTCATGAACATACAACTTAAGCTCTACTCATGTGTTTCCATTGTTACTACCAATTCTCATTGAACAATAACAACTATAAGCATACTATTGGTGATCAATCAATAACAAGTAATCTCAACTGCACAAATAGACAAGTTAATACAAGATATAACAAGTGTAAATCACATTCAATTAGTATTATTTAGCCATAAGTTTCATATACTCCCTAGATAAAGAAAATTAGCTACTCATGAATGAAATAAAGATTAAACTCACAAGTTTATTAATGCAAAACATCATAAAGTACAAATACAAGAAAGATAAAAGAAAGCTTAGCCAATTGATGGTGAAACCCTCCAATTTCTGCTATGTTCTTGTACAAAACGATTTCAAGTGAAAACTCCAACTGCTTCTCCAAGAACTCCTAACTAGAGAGAAACTGGTTACAAGAAGGAAAACAAGCTACGTATGGTTATATTTTTCTTCTTCCTTGTGTCTCTGCATAAAAGATGGTAAAAAGTCCTATTCTCTACCTTCATAATTTCCTCCACTCAGATTTTGTAAAAAGAAGTCAAAGATATGATGTTTCCTTTTGTCTACAATTCATTTGGTCTTCTCTTTTGTTGCAGAAACATGTGCCACCGATTTCTGTCCCTCAAAATAACTAGAAAAGTTGTGAGAAAGGTAAAAAAAAAATGGTTGTGCCACTTGCTGAAGAGAGAGACAGATCCGAAGCTCGGATCCGAGGGGTGAAAATGGATCCGAGCTTGGATCTTCAGGATCCGAGGCCTTTTTCTGATGGATCCGAGCTCGGATCGTTTGTCCTCGGATACACTGTTCCAGAAGTACAGACGAGGGCTCGGATGCCCTTTACTCACACGGATCCGAGCTCGGATCCGTGTTGACCAAATTTCCAGTTTTTCACTTCTTTCCTTTTTCTATATTTTTGCTCCCAATTTCTTTTGTACTTTGTACTCCGGATGATCCTTACCTGTCTTTCATTTCGTGCATGAATTCCATATATCAATATCCTTCACAATTTCACAAAATTTAACACATTAATCCACTCATTTATCAAATTTTGAACACTTAAACAATATTTAATCAATTATCACCAAAAGAGTTCAAATATGGCTTTAATCTTCTCAAAACATACCAAAAGTTCATACCAAATTTGTACAAAATATACGTTAAATATTCACTTATCAAATTCCCCCACACTTGAATCATTGCTTGTCCTCAAGCAATTTTATACATAATTTACCACAATGATTCAAGAGATAAAATAATATATATACTTTTGTCAAATTTAATTCCTCAAAACCTAGAAACCAATCATTGTGTCATTTCTCAGATTACACTAAATACTCATAATATTCAATTAAATAAAAATAATTATGTCTTAATTTCAACAAATTCAACTCAATATGTCATTCTATCCTAATTCCACAAATAAGTAAATCACATAGTCAATTTTATGGCATTCCTCATCCCAAAACTTAACAATTTAGAGGGATTTATTCACATTTCATTTTATTTAAATAGTGAAAATGCCTTTTTACGCCAAAATCGACACTTTTAGGTGAAAATTCCCGGTTACTCAATGTTTCACTTATTCAAATTGTCAAGCATACTCTTAATTCCAATATCTTTTTACGCGAATGTCGACATTTGTAAATGCTAACCCCCGGTTACTCAATGTTTGAATCATTGGAGTAGAAAATATATATATAATATATTTTTTTCTTTTTTTTTAAAGAATTTTCTTTTCCCTCTAAGCATAATTAAAGGAAGAATTGGGCCTTGTCTTGACTATATCAATCACTTACTTATAAAATTAAGTAAAAATGAGAAATATCATTAATCATGCAAAATTCTAAGCATAATTTTTCTTATTTAACCGAATATACTTTCTAAAATATAAAAATCCTAATTGCATAATAATTCATTCCAAGCAAAACGAGGACTAAACCTTCCCAAATAAATATAATATTTTATCCAATGGAAGAATTAGGTACTTAAAATTGAAGATTTTGGCCATTAATTAGAAGTATTTGGAAAATATTTTAGAAAAATTTTGACAGAGTTTCCCCATAAAAATGGACAAAACTCCCTGCTAACAACCTCAATTTCAAGAAAATTAATTCTCATGACAATATTTCCAAATATAATTCCAACATTTTTAAGCCATAGACAACTAAAATCATGCACTTCAAGACACAATCACCCATAAGATAAAGTAATCCCTCCCCCACACTTAAAATGTACAATGTCCTCATTGTAGAGGAAGGTAAAAGAAACTGAAACTTCCCTCAAATAGGTGGTGATGCAATTTGAAGCCCTTAATCCTCACGATCATCCCAAGTCTAGCCAAAGTGAAACAAAAGGTACAAAGAAACATAAGTAGCACAAGATGATCCAAAAATAAAAGAAAAATAACATCTACAAAGTTTATCTTAACAAAAGAAAAGAAAAATAAAGAAATAAAAGATCCAATCCTCTAAGGAGCTTCATGGCAGCTCGGAACGAGGGTCTACGGCCTCCTCGGCTCCATGAGGACCATGTGAGGTACCAATATGCCCCTCCTGCTGCTGAGGAGTCGGAGTAGGTGACCGGCGGATGTTGAAATGATCTTCCATCTCCCGAAGACGACAATCATGCCTGTCTAGTCGCTCTGTCATCCGTCACTCCGTCTGATCGATACGCTCGATGACTCGTGCCTCCATACAGCAAATGGCATTGAGAAGCTCTTGCCACTTGGATCGCGGCAGAGGTGGTGGTCGCGGAATGGGAGGAGGAAGAGTTTGCTGTGCCTCCATCTCTTGAGTTTCCGCTTGTGGTTCAGTGTGAGGTGGAGGCTAAGCGGAAGTCGATGCTCCTCCAGTGTCCCGAATCAGAGCAGCTCCAAAATCCGTAGAGATACTCAAAAATTTGAGTATCGAGGCACTGACCTCCTCGGCGGACCTAGTTACAATGACCCGCTCGGTTCCAAGAGGAACCTTGAGCTTCTCAAAAATGAGGGATAGCAGTCGAGGAAACCCGAAGCAGGTCTCGCCGGCCCTCATGCGAGCTGTGGTTCGCATATAGCTGATAATGATGCTGGGTAGGGGAATACCGGTCAACTGACTACCCACTCCATGCATCATCTTATCTAGAAAGTATAGGTCACTATTGTGGAGCTCTCGTTTTTCACTCCTTTTCGGCACACATTAAAGGCAAAAAGATAGAAGATCAGGTGGTACCGATGCTCGAAGGAGTCGGCGTATACCGTGAGTTTTTTCACACTTCCTCGCTCACGGTACTGACGCTTAAGACGTGCCACGGCCTCTCCCACTTGCCATGGATCACGTGCCTTGAACTCCTTGGTCAATTTAACATCTTCTCCTTCGTTTTTGAGTTTGACGAAGTGTCTCAGTGTATCCCGATTGAGAGCCACTCTCTTGCCTCGAACCCACGAGATGATGAGGTTGCCACTGTGGCTCTGTTTGTTTTCTACATTGGCGTAGAACTCCCGGACCAGATTGGGATAATAATGCTTCGGCAAATTTAGAATATTTGCCCATCCAAGTCGTTTGAAAGCCGTGGAGATCTTGTAGTGGTCATCCACCTCCGGTGCCAGATGCTTCTCAATTATGATCTCTTTGTCCAATCCGGCTTCATACCACTATTGGTTTTCAAGCGAAATGAATCGCGTGGTATCATAGTCCGGAAGTGGCTCGTCACGGCTAGTGGAAGCTGTCTTACGCCTGGAGCGAGGCGGCGGCTCAAACGAAGGAGATTCTTCCTCAGGCGACTCCTCATGCAAAGAAGGTGTATGTTCTTCACTTGACGATGGTGTAGGAGTACGAATACGAGCCCTCCTTGTGCAAGTCATAGTACCTATACACAAACAAGATGAATATTCATTAGAAACAATATAAACTTGCTCGCAAATGATAAATAGAAATTTAAGAAAATTTCGGCAGAGTTTCCCCTTATAAAAAGGCTAAACTCCCTGCCAACATGTACCAAAAAACAACCAAAGATCCTACGTAACTCATTTCAAACTCAAATGCACATTTATAATAACAACTCCAATCCACATTCTCGACAGATGGCATGAGTATTCCATTTTCAACATTTGAACCTCATATTTCAATTAGAATGTCATTAAAAAGTCCAATCTCTTGAGAATTTAAGCACATTGCAATAATAGAATATAATCTCAAAGTAAAAGGAACTATGAAATGAAATCAATTTTATTGCTTCATTGATGTACATGCCAACTATCTTATGATTTTATCCAAAAGTTACACACCGATTAGCTATACACACTAATGAGCTCCAATTGATCTTAATAAGTGCCAATTTCCTATACGAGCAGGGAATGTTCAAGCCAAAAATTGAACACACTTAAATTTAGAACTTGAGAAAAGGAATGCAAGTATAGCACTATAATAATTTTTCTCAATCTTTAACATGCAAGCTATTTTTACTAACACAAACGAGTAAAAATATACTCATAGTGCAAGCAATCCATGTGCAATCAACTAAAATGAGAAGAAAAATCTACAAGGTTATACCAAATTCCCAAATTTTTTTTTTTTATACAAACTACACATAAAAATAACTGTAACAACATATATTAGTACAATGTAGCACATTTATAACAAGAATTTCCAACAAATATGCATTTATCACAATATCGCCAAAAACTAAAAATGTAAAATTTGGAATTATAAAACCTCAATAGAAGTTGTAAATTGTTACCTCAAATGTGTAGAAGGATGCTAGAGGATGGAAATGATGCACAAAATGAAACCGAAACAGCCCAAATTAGCCCCCAAATTGAAGAAATTCAGTGCGGCCCGAATTCTTTTGTGATGATTAAATTCTCTCGGATTGATGTTTTTGATTCGAAATTGTTGAGGGTTAATCCTCACAAGAGTATTTGGGATGTTTTTGTGGTAAAAGATCAGAGGATTAATGGACAAAATGGAAGATTGGTGAAGGAGGGTTAGGGTTTCGGTGAGAAGAAGGAAAAGGAAGCTGGAAAATGAGGAACTGGGGCCGCGGTTCCATTTATATCGCAAACCGATCCGAGCTCAGATCGGTTCTAGAAGCCCTCGGATCCGACAGGGCTCGGATCCATCACTCCAGAAGTTCAGCCGAGCCCTCGGATCCAACTGGGTTTTGTTGGATCCGATCTCGGATCAAAGGATCCGCGGTCGGATCCGTCTGGGTTTTTAGGATCCGAGCTCGGATCGTATTTCTCTGCACTAATTGCAAAAACTGTAATTTTTCAAATTTTTTCTCCCTTTTCCGGCCAATTCCAAATTACATATTGGACAAACATTTTATCAATTCCAACCTCCCACGCACATGTAATATACCATAAACATAATATCTAATCTTTCAAAACACATCAAACACATCTACATTGTAAATCGAGGGGTAAGGTTCTTTGATCATTTTTACACTTTTACAGCAAAATGGCACCTTTGGGCATTAAATGCATATCAAATGAGTCTATAAGCATTTATAAACATGTTATTACCAAAATTCACTTAAACATACTTGAAAATGCAACATTATATATATGCATGGGAATTCTAAACACTCAAAGCACAATTTGGTAAGAAAACCTCCATTTTTACACTTGTTCTTCAAGTGCACCTCCAAGATGGATGATGAAACTCCCATACCTCCTACAAACAAGTGAAATACATCAAATTAGTCAATTAAATCACACCAAAATATAAGAAACACATAAAAACACACAAATAACTTATTATTATTGGGTTGCCTCTCAACAAACTCTTTTGTTTATAGTCGTTAGCTTGACTCTCCTATAATTTCTTTAACTCTCCATTCCATTTTCTAAGGAGTAAATTACTCCTTTAGGAAGCTTTTCTCCAACCAAATATTGCTTCAATCTTTGACCATTTACTTTGAATGGGGCACCATTTTCTCCTTTTATTTCCACTGCTCTATAAGGAAACATGCGAACCACTTCAAATGGTCCGGACCATCGAGATTTAAGCTTTCTAGAGAATAATTTAAGCCTTGAATTAAATAATAACACCTCTTGCCCTTCTTCAAAATGTTTAGGAAAAATGTGTTTATCATGCCAAAATTTCACTTTTTCTTTGTAAATCTTGGCATTCTCATACGAAGTTAACCGCGATTCCTCCAATTCGCTTAACTCGAGCATTCTCTTTTCACCTGCAGATTTAAAATCAAAATTAATAGCTTTAATGGCCCAATAAAGTTTATGTTCTATTTCTACAGGTAAATGACACGCTTTCACATAAATAAGCTTATATGGAGACATTCCCAACGGCGTTTTAAATGCCGTTCTATACGCCCACAAAGCATTTTCAAATTTGTTTGACCAATCGTTTCTCGATCGGTTGACTGTTTTCTCCAAAATGATTTTAATTTCTCGGTTAGCCAACTCCGCTTGACCATTAGCTTGAGGATGATAGGGAAGTGACTTTTTATGCCTGCATCCATATTTAAGCAATAAGGTGTCAATAATTTTATTACAAAAATGCTTACCTTCATCGCTTATTATTGCCTTTGGGACTCCAAACCTACAAAATATATTCCGTTTAAGGAACTTAAGCACAACTTTAGTATCATTAGTTTGTGAAGGAATGGCCTCCACCCATTTAGAGACATAATCAACTGCTAAAAGGATGTATTTATTATTATATAAGTTAGGAAATGGTCCCATAAAATCAATGCCCCAAACATCAAATAACTCAATTTCCAAATATGTAGTCAAAGGTATTTCATTCTTTTTTGAGATATTACCGATTCTTTGGCATTGATCACAACTTTTAACCCAATTTCTAGCATTTTGGTACATAGTAGGTTAATAAAATCCAGATTTCCATATCTTTGCTACGGTCTTAGTAGTACTAAAATGACCTCCCGTTTCAAGGGTATGACAATGCATTAAAATACTATGTATCTCTTCTTCCGAAACACATTTTCTAATTATTCCATCTGCACAATATTTGTAAAAGAATGGTTCCTCCCAAAAGTAATGTTTTGCATCATTTAAGAACTTTTTCCTTTGATGAGAATTCAAATCACTTGGTATCACTCCACTAACTACAAAGTTAACTAGATCAGCATACCATGGTGACTTATAAATTGTCATTAAAAACTCATCTGGAAATTCTTCTTTAATGGATGAATGGTCTTCTTGAGGTATGTTTTCCAGTTTAGAAAGATGATCAGCGACTAAATTCTCGGATCCTTTTTTATCTTGAATCTCCAAATCAAATTCCTGCAATAATAAAATCTATCGAATTAGTCGAGGTTTTGCATCTTTCTTATTTAACAAATATTTGAGTGCTGCATGGTCGGTATAGATGATAACTTTAGATCCTACTAAGTACGACCTAAATTTATCCAATGCAAATATCACCGCTAGCAACTCCTTCTCTGTTGTGGCATAGTTAACTTGGGTTTCATTTAACATTTTACTTACATAATAAATGACATCAAGTCGTTTATCATGTTTTTGTCAAAGAACAGCTTCAACTGCAAAATCACTTGCATCACACATTAATTCGAATGGCAAGTTCCAGTCCGGTGATGCTATTATGGGTGCGGAGACAAGTTCCTTCTTCAACCTATTAAAAGCAAATAAACACTCATCATTAAAGTGAAAAAGAACATCTTTTGCAAGTAATTCACATAAAGGTTTAGCAATCTTGGAGAAATCCTTAATAAATCGCCGATAAAATTCCACGTGTCCAAGAAAGCTGCGAATGCCTTTCACATTGATAGGCGGAGGCATTCTCTCAATAACCTCTATTTTGGTTTGATCTATCTCAATACCTTCTGAAGAAATTTTGTGGCCTAACACAATACCCTCACAAACCATGAAGTGACATTTTTTTCAATTGAGTACAAGGTTTGTTTCTTCACATCTCTGCAAAATTAGATCTAAATTATTAAGACAATGATCATAAGTAGATCTAAATACAGAAAAATCATCCATGAAGATTTTCATAATTTTTTCATTAAAATCAGAGAAAATTGCCATCATGCATCGTTGGAAGGTGGCCGGTGCATTGAACAGTCCAAAAGGCATTCTTCGAAATGCAAAAGTGCCGTAAGGACAAGTGAATATTGTTTTCTCTTGATCTTCCGGTGCAATGACTATTTGATTGTATCCTCAAAATCCATCCAATAAACAATAAAATTCATATCCGACCAATCTTTCTACCATTTGATCAAGAAAAGGAAGAGGGAAATGATCCTTTGTAGTAGCTGCATTCAATTTTCTATAATCTATACAAACTCTCCACCCAACCACTACTCTAGATGGAATTATTTCATCATTTTTACCACGTACTATAGTTATCCCCCCTTTCTTTGGCATTACATGAATAGGAGAAATCCAAACACTATCAGAAATTAAAAAAATTATACCTGCATCCAGCCATTTAAGAATTTCTACTCTTACCACTTCTTTCATGTTTGGATTTAACCTTCTTTGAGTCTCAACCACCGGTTTAGAGTTTTCTTCTAACAAAATCCTGTGCATACAAATAGTTGGATTAATTCCTTTGATATCAGAAATCGTCCATCCTATAGCCTTTAAATGCTTCCTCAAAACACGTAAGAGTTTGCCTAGTTGTTCCTCATCTAGTGCAGAATTTACAATCACCGGTAATGTCTCTTTTTCTCTAAGAAATGCATATTTGAGGTGCTTAAGCAGCGGCTTAAGTTCAAGGTGTGGTGCTTGCTCACATGATGGTGGAGGTAGCCCTTTGCTCAGTCCTAACTCCTCATATGCATTTCTCCTTTTGTAAGGAACCTGTGCCTGTAAAAATTCAGTCATTTCTTCAACTTGTTTCTCTTGTAAACCTATACCATTAAGACAAAGTTTAAGAGAATCATTATCAAGATTAACTTGACTCATCTCTAATACCAATTCATCACATATATCAACAGAATAAACATGATTGGTAAAAGAGGGATATTTCTCCACTTTACTCAAATCAAATTCCACTTCCTCTTCACCGATTTGAAACTTGAACTTACCTCGTTTGACATCTATTATTGCACCTGCAGTGGCCAGAGATGGTCTGCCAAGTATAATAGACACATTAGCATCTTCCTCCATATCTAAAACAACAAAATTAACAGGAATAATGAATTTTTACACTTTAATGAGCACATTCTCCAATATGTCCATTGGATGTCTAATAGACCTGTCAGCCAATTGCAAGGAGATGTTAGTACGGTTTAACTCTTTTAACCCCAATAGCCTAGCTACAGTTAAAAGGATCAATGACACACTTGCACCAAGATCACAGAGTGCTTTAGAGGATTCTACATTACTAATAGTGCCAGGAACTGTGAAACTCCCCGGATCTTTCAATTTTGTGGCAATTTATTTTGTATGATGGCACTACATTCTTCCGTTAACGCAATTGTCTCACTATCTATCAACTTCCTTTTCTTGGTCATTATCTCCTTGAGAAACTTTGCGTATAAAAGAATCTGCAAAATAGCATCAACAAAAGGTATATTAATATGTAATTGTTTGAAAATGTTGACAAATTTCTCAAATTCTTTATCATTTCTCGAAGGCTTCAATCTTTGAGGGAATGGCACTGGTTGAAGAATTGGTGTTGTATCTCTCATTTGTGATTCATTTTCTTTCACCTTTTCTTTCCCTTCAATTGTCTTGTTATCATTTCCCAAATTGCTCAACTGCTTGTTTTCTCTTTTTTCATGTTTTCTCTCATGTTCAACTATAGGTGGCTCACTTACTTCCTTACCACTACGGAGAGTTATAGCCTTCACATGCTCTTTTGGGTTCACCTCAGTCTTGTTAGGTAAGTCCCCTTGGTTGCGATTGTTAACCGCATTTGCGATTTGGCCTAGTTGGACTCAACATTCCTGTACATATTGGTGAGTTGGTCCATCATTCCTTCAATTCTTTCAAACCGTTGAGTTGTGGCATTGGCTAACTTTTTAATTTTATCATTTGATACATTTGCCAGCTTTTCAATTGCCAATTTCCAAGTTGGTTTGGACTTCGAAAATGGTTGCTTCGGTTGAAAACCCGGTGGATTAACTGGTCTTTGTTGGTTCCCTTGATCCTTCCATTCAAAATTCGGGTGATTACGCCATCCTGGATTATAGGTGCTGGAATATGGATTGTTTTGGGGTGGACGGTTGTAATTGTTGAGATATTGAACATGTTCGCTGCTAGCAC
This sequence comes from Coffea eugenioides, assembly GCF_003713205.1. Taxonomy (NCBI): domain Eukaryota; kingdom Viridiplantae; phylum Streptophyta; class Magnoliopsida; order Gentianales; family Rubiaceae; genus Coffea; species Coffea eugenioides. Next base: position 41,161,304 of record NC_040040.1, read on the forward strand.
ACATAAAATCATCATGATCTCCGCCGCAAGTAGTATAACATGCAACAACTACTCCTTGATTAGAACTAGAACCAACTTGCCTATTAAGCATCTTAACCACATTATCCATCTTTGCACTTAACATATTCAAGGTATCTACTTCAAGCATACCTGCGGTTCTCCTTGTATTACCTTATTCGTTTGCCCATTGGTAGTTGTTAGCAGCCATTTCTTCAATTAATTGTTGAGCTTCCTCAGCTATCTTTCCCATCAAAGCTCCTCCTGCTGCCGCATCTACATGCGTTTTTGTTGGATAGGTGAGACCATTGTAAAATGTTTGGACTACTAGTCAATCTGGTAAACCATGATAAGGACATCTTCGTTGCAATTCCCGATAGCGCTCCCAAGTTTCGTACAATGTCTCTCCTTCCTGTTGAGAGAAACTAGTTATGTCCATTCTGAGTTTGGAAGTTTTTTCAGGTGGAAAGAATTTATTGAGAAAAACTTTAGCTAATTCAGCTCAAGTAGTAAAAGTATTTGGAAGATGAGATTGTAACCAAACCTTGGCCTTGTCCCTTAGCGAAAATGGAAACAATTGAAATTTAATTGCATCATCACTAACACCATGAAAATTAATTGTATCACAAATTTCAAGAAATATTGACAAGTGAGAATTTGGATCTTTGGTAGCATTACCTCCATATTGAGATTGTTGTACCATTTGAATCAGTGATGGTTTAATCTCAAAATTATTAGCGTTTACCGTTGGCCTTACAATGCTAGGTTGAGAACCTTGTGCTCCCGGTACTGCAAAATCTAGCAAAATTCGCCTATTTGGTTCATTTTTCGTCATTTCTTTCTCAAATGGTAATTCTATCAAAATTTTTTCTATCGGCTGCCAAACCTCTTGTTGCTCTTGATGCGGTGTATTCCTCCTTTGTCTCCGTAGTGTCCTCTCAATTTCAAGATCGAAAAGTGCAACTTCTCGATTTGATCGATGCATACACTACAAACAAAAACAAGAGAAATTTTGCAGTTTTAATTATTAAAATCAACTATAAACAACTTGAATAAAAATAATAAAAATATCTAAATTAATAGAGATGATTAGGCCCTAATATTGCCGCTCCCCGGCAGCGGCACCAAAAATTTGACGGGATTTTTTATATCAATGCAAGTTTAAATCCGATTTTTATACCCATTAGCTGCAAGTATACAGGCTGAAATCGTAATGTAGGGTATGTATCGGGTCAATCCCACGAGTAGCAATTTACACAAGTACTAAGTCCTTATTTTTCTCTATTATTTAGACTTACAATAAATTTGAGTTGAGAAAGTATATTGCTATGGTCTACAAATCTGATATACAAATCTAGTTTAACAAATGCTAAATTCAAATGGAGAAATTTCACTCAAAGAAGACTCTGGGGATGTAGATTCCACTTATGGCATAAACAACACAAATGAATAGATTTACCTCTTGTTCTTATTCTTGTTTAACCAGAGATTCATTTCCAAAATTACCAAGTCTCATTCTCATGATGAAATGGCCTAAAGTAGTTCAGTTTTCCCTATTTTCATGGTGAAATACTAGCTCTACTCTGTTTTCTTTCATGAAATGCTAAGTAATCCACTTAAGTGTATCTTTATTTTCATGAACATACAACTTAAGCTCTACTCATGTGTTTCCATTGTTACTACTAACTCTCATTGAACAATAACAACTATAAGCATGCTATTGGTGATCAATCAATAACAAGTAATCTCAACTGCACAAATAGACAAGTTAATACAAGATATAACAAGTGTAAATCACATTCAATTAGTATTATTTAGCCATAAGTTTCATCTACTCCCTAGATAAAGAAAATTAGCTACTCATGAATGAAATAAAGATTAAACTCACAAGTTTATTAATGCAAAACATCATAAAGTACATATACAAGAAAGATAAAAGAAAGTTTAGCCAATTGATGGTGAAAACCTCCAATTTCTGCTATATTCTTGTACAAAATGATTTCAATTGAAAACTCCAACTGCTTTTCCAAGAACTCCTAACTAGAGAGAAAATGGCTACAAGAAGGAAAACTAGCTATGTATGGTTATATTTTCTTCTTCCTTGTGTCTCTGCATAAAAGGTGGTAAAAAGTCCTTTTCTCTCCCTTCATAATTTCCTCCACTCAGATTTTGTAAAAAGAAGTCAAAGATATGATGTTTCCTTTTGTCTACAACTCATTTGGTCTTCTCTTTTGTTGTAGAAGCATGTGCCACTGATTTCTATCCCTCAAAATAGCTGAAAAAGTTGTGAGAAAGGTAAAGAAAAATGGCTGTACCACTTGCTAAAGAGAGAGATAGATCTGAGGCTCGAATCCGAGGGATGAAAATGGATTCGAGGCCTTTTTCTGATGAATCCGAGCTCGGATCGTTTGTCCTCGGATACACTGCTCCAGAAGTACAGACAAGGGCTCGGATGCCCTTTACTCACACGGATCCGTGTTGACCAAATTTCCAGTTTTTCACTTCTTTCCTTTTTCTACATTTTTTCTCCCAATTTCTTTTGTACTTTGTACTCCGGATGATCCTTACCTGTCTTTCATCCCGTGCATTAATTCTATATATCAATATCCTTCGTAATTTCATAAAATTTAACACATTAATCCACTCATTTATCAAATTTTGAACACCTAGACAATATTTAATCAATTATCACCAAAAGAGTTCAAATATGGCTTTAATCTTCTCAAAACATACCAAAAGTTCATACCAAATTTGTACAAAATATACGTTAAATATTCACTTATCAGTAGAAGTGCACCTATATGGTTTTAAGTGATTCATTTCATGTAATTTCACAGAAGAAATGAACTTGTAGCTAATTTCATAACTATGAGAATAGGTATGGATTAGTTATGAGTATAATTGATTCACTACGAAAGTAGGAATCATATGTATAAGGAAATTACACCATAACTAATCAAGATAGTAGTTTTCAATGATCCAAATATAGCACTTGCATGAGTAGTTAGGGATACCATAACCTAAGGAGCATTCATTTGTTATTTTCTTGTATAAGTTCAATAGGTTTTACTTGTTATAATTTATTGATAGTCTAAATAAGAGAGAAACTTTATAGTGCCGGTAATTGTTCAATCTTCCTCGTGGGATCGACCCGATACACGTCCTAAACTACTAATTTGACCTGTATACTTGTAGTCAAACGGGTGTAAATCGGATTTTAACTTGTACGTATATCAAAATCCCGACAGAGAGAAAAATCGTTGATTCAGATTGACTATTGATGGTGTTCCTTTGATCCAGAAGTGTTTGATCTGTTGTAGCAGGAGTTTAAAATCATAATGTGTAAGTTTCCAAAGAGCAAGCGAAATATTTGGGAATGTAAAAAAGGAATACAAATATGTATTATATGATATCTTGGTATACTGAAGATGTAATGAGTCTAAGAACAATAGATGTAATGATGGATGAAGGATATTGTGAAGTTATACGAATAATGCAGATCAGATGTTAAGGTGGAACTTGATTGTGAATGAGATGTACCTGTGGTGTTGAAGAAATGATCTGTGAGATTGGGCGTAGCTGAGTTTGCAGCGGTGCAACTGGCTGTTGCTTGTCCTTTTCATATAATTTTTCGTTGATAACTTTGTCGATATATGATCTATTCTCCTTAATCCTGTAATATAGGCTGAGAGTTAGAATATTGACTCATATAGATATTTTTCTTATGGTAAGATGAATGTGAGTCATAGAGGCTGGTGCAATTATTCATACTAGATTTTCATTGCAGCTGCTTGTTAGAGGGGGGGATCAAGAACTATGGTAGTATTTGGTCTTGTAGTGATATCAATTGCTTCAATAATTCAGGTAAATGAGCAGGTGAAAAGTACAAAATACTAATGTATTCAGTTGATGTATATAGATGAACATGTAGTAAGAAAAATATATGTTTGTTTGTTTTAAGGAGGAATTACCATGATATGCTGTGATCTTTGGCCTGATAATCAGTATGATTGGGTATGTATGAATCATGTTCATTAGTTGGATTCCTTCAATATAAACGAATGGCTCCCACATGGTGAAAATCATTGGTCTACATCTGTACGAAGAATATATATGATAATCTCAATCAAGGTACATATATATACAGAAATATATGCATTTTTAATACATGCTATCTATTTAGATGAGTATAAAATTAGGAAAAAAGTTAAGTAGAAGTCATACTCTGGGTTGACAGTAACAAATCTTCGAATTGTTCGAGGTCCTTTAGCTGTTGGTATGACTGCTTCTGGGAATCCTTGTATAATAGTGCAGAGGATATCTGCAGTGAAATGTTTAGTAAATGCAATATAATTTGTGCAAGATAGTTAATGTGAAAATATATGGTCTATTTGTATCTAATTGTAAATTGAGGAAGTGAAGCAGTACTGAATCTGTCAACATCACTGTTTTTGTATCTATCAAGCTGCCAGAATGAAGTAATGGGGAAGTGCTTTTCAAATTGTATTTCTTTTGCAGTGGTTGCTGCTTTAATGAAGGTAGCTTTTGTTACAATGAGCTGATATGCCAGGGATGCAGCTTGATTCTTGCATCTGTTATAAGGGATATACCAGCATTGCCGATATAATATATATGATACATATGAAGTTTGTTGTCTGCATGGCTTACATCCCTATTGAATGCAATTGCCTGAATTGTTTCATTCTGGAAAAAAAGAGCAGTGAGTTATATATATATGAAGTAGTTAATTAGCAGAAGCAAAGATTATGGATCTCAGAAATGCTATATAACTGCTAGATGATGAAAAACATAAGCAAGTGCATAGTACAGAATCTAAGCAGTTTGTAAGAGAAAAAAAAATAATATAAGAGTTTTACTTTTTCATTTGCAAACATGAAGCACTGGAAGAAAGAGCCTTGGTCTTTTGCAGGAAAAATATTTGATTTTTCAATGACAATGATCTTGATCATCCAATCTTGAGATTTTTCTGTTAGATTACTAATGGCTGTGCATTTGTCATCCATATCTGCAGTATAGGATAAGAGGCTTTATAGATATTCAATAGATTAAGTTATAGAAGCGGATAAGAGGCATACACATAATTGTATAATGTAACTATGCCGATAATTATTACTCAAATATCAGCTGCAGCAGCTAGGATTTCATGATAAACAATATTTCGAGTATAACTGGTTTCTGTAGAATGGACAGTAACAGGTCTTAGCAAGATCTTCACATTTGTTGAGGTTTTTGCTCTTGACAATGCAACATATAATTGTCCATGTGAAAAGACAGGTTCCTTTAAGTATATTCCAACAAAATCAAGTGTTTGTCCCTGTGATTTATTGATTGTCATAGCAAAGCATAATGAAATTGGAAATTGAATTCGCTTGAAGGGTATTGGGTAAGATTCATCATTTGAACTATGCAATGGAATGCGAGGAATGAAAACATGTTTACCAGCATGAATACCAACCGAAATCTCAGCATGTATGACATTCTTATCAAAATTTAAACAAATGAGACATGTTCCATTGTATAAACCTTGTGTAGGGTTAAGATTTCTAAGAAGTATAACTGGGCACATTGGTTTTAAAATTAGTTCATGTGGGGGCAATCCAGGAGGTTGAATGGAATTTAGAAAATCTCCATGATTAGCTTGTTTTGTTGAATCAAGTGTTTGATCAAAGCTGATATATTTTGTTTCTTGCCCTGGAAATCTTTCAATCAAAATTTGATTGACGTCATGAACAGTATCATTTGTTGTACTCAAAATGGCTCTGTTAGTAACTACAGAACTGTTGTTTAAAAAGTCAGGCAAGGATGGATATACAGTATTTATCAGAAGGTCTAATGAGGTTTTATCATCGATAAAAGGTATGAGCATTGAAGATTGAAGCTTGATTTTGTTATCTAAAATTGTTGGCTCTGTTCCATTTCCTATTTTCAGTAAAAAGTCAGAAAATGAAGGATCTGACCGTGCTCTCATATTTTCAGTGAGTCGGATCTTTTGCAGGTGAGGCCATAGGTAAGAATTGACAAGCGATGCAGAGACATAATATTCTCGTTGACCTTTTCTCACCACCGGCAAAGTTTGTTGGAAGTCTCCACCAAAAACAAGAACTTTTCCACCAAAGATACAGTCAGAGTTCAGCAAGTCTCTCAATAATCTGTCAAGAGATTCAATGGCGTATTTTTTGGCCATTGCTGCTTCATCCCAGATGATTAGTCTTGCAACTTGAACTAACTGACCGATGGCACTTTGTTTGGAAATGTTGCAGGTACTATTAATTTCCTGCTGAAGAGGTATCTTAAAGCGAGAGTGGGCAGTGCGGCCTCCAGGAAGTAATGATGCTGCGGCTCCAGATGTTGCTATTGCCAGGGCAATGTCTCCTCTTGATCTAACAGTTGCAAGCAAAGCCTTATATAGAAAGGATTTTCCAGTACCACCAGGTCCATCAATGAAGAATGCAGCTGGAACATTGGCATTGACTTTTTCCATTATTCTATCAAATGCATCTCTTTGAGCATGATTGAGCACAGATACAGCTGCTAGATCTTGTTTAGAAATGGAAATTGCATATTCTGCTTCAATTTCTTTTGTGATTAGAGTTGTTAATCGAGCCGAATATTTGGCTACCGAGCTCGTTAGGCAAACGAGTTTTAAAATGTGTTCGAACTCGGCTCGTCAAATGTATATGTGGTTCGAGCTCGAGCTCGACTCGTTTATCACAAACGAGTCGAGCTTGTACGAGCTCGACCTCGTGCAAATTAACTTTAATAAAATCTATAATTTTCAATTTTTATACTTTTGACTTCTAAAATGACAAATATGCCCTTTATTAACGAGGTCTAACGAGCTACTCGGATATCAAACGAGCCGAGTAAGCTCGACTCGTTAACTAAACGAGCACATTTCTAGCTCGAGCTCGGTTCGTTTACCGCAACTAATGAGCCGAGCTCGAGCCTTATCGAGCCGAGCTCTAATGAGCTTTCGAGTTACTCGTGAAGTTTAACAGCTTTATTTGTGATAGCAACGAAAGGCATTGTTGGAATTGATTGTGAGAAGCCAAAATCTGCTATACTCTTTCCCATTATTTGTAAATGTTCATCAATAAGATGAAGGACTTTTGCTCTTGTTTGTTCCTCTAATAGGAAGGACTGATTTGCTATGTCTTCTGATAATGAGTGATAAAATTTGTCCCAAAGTTCTTTTGGACTGCTTGGCAGAGAATATATCAAAATGGTAGCAAATAGTTGTCTCAGAGATGATGGCATTTTGTACAGTGCAGCCTCTGATAGACATTGCTCTGCTCCATTATCAATCTGGAACAATCCCCGAATTTCTGTAACTTTTTTAAATGAACAAGCAATGAATCCATTTACTGTCTTTAAATCAGTAAAAGATTTTGGCCTTCGAACATGCATTAGCAGCATTCTAAGATAGTATCTTTCACCTTCTATTGGATGTGCTGTGGTGATACGGCCGATGACCTGTCCACGTTTTCGAGGATACCAGATTCTATCATCTTCATCCCAAACAAAGTATTGGGGAAATTCCTTATATAATAAATTGAGATCTTGAGTTTGCTTATTTGTTCGATTGAGAACAAAGAATTCTGTAAGCATTGTTCGTTGAAGTCTTTCATCTTGAATGATATCCTGCAGTGGTCTATCTTCATGGAAGGGCATTGACTGATAATCTTGTAGGTGTAAATGTAGAACAATAACAGCTGGATTAATGACACTGAGATCAAAAGCAAAGATTCTCCACATAGCTTTTGGGGCACAGATCCATCGACCAGACTGGAAATTTTTTAGTTCATCAACAATTTTTTCTGCCTCTTCTGCATTCAGCTGGTATATAACTCGGTCATGACCCTTGTATATATATTTATATATGTATTTTACAGCTTCGATAGCAGAACAAATTTCAACGTTGATGTGACAATCATATTTTGCTAGAAGATATGCATTATAAGGAATAACCCAACGATTGTCCAACTTGTGATCTCTAATCATGACACTGTTTCCATCATCACGGCTCCTATACAATGGATATGAGTTCTTTCCATGCTTTGTGAACTCAGAAAAATCTTTCGGATAGTTGTTTTTGCATTTGTGATTTTGTCGCATACAAGGGCTCTTTAGATTCAGAGATCCACATGGACCATGAAGCATGCATTTTATAACAAGAGAGAACAGATATGGAGATTTGATTTTATCTGGCAACTCTGCAGAGACAATTCTGTCATATTCTTCTGGAGAGTACATTTTTCACTTGTCTTTAAGGATGATCAAAAAGTGAGTATGCGGTAGACCCCATTTTTGGAACTCAACCACATATGTATATGCTGCTACTTGTCCAAAAAGGTTTTTTTTTTCAATTGTTCCATTTTTGCACGGAAGATGCGAGCAATTAAGTCAGGTCGATTCTGATTTTCATCTCTTTCGTCCAAATACTGTTTGATCTCCGGCCACGACGGACTGCAAGTCATAGTAAGGAAAATATCAGGTTTTCCATACCGTTGCACTAATGCCATTGCATCCATGTACCTGCGACGCATGTCTCTTGGGCCACCTATAAAGCTTTTTGGTAAAATGATGCGCTTGCCAACATTTGCGCCATTCCTTTCACCATTTGCAATGACGTCTACTAATCCTTGATATGCTTCTGTTCTTAATTTGTTTTGTCTACCTCTGTAAAATTTCAATCTTAAAGTCTCCAGCTTTACATAAGTATCAACAGAGTATTGCTGTAGAAGGCAACTGATATGCAGAAGATTTGATTGATCCGTATTTCTAATTTGAAACTTGTATGCATAGTACTCTTGACACGAAACAGTTGGCCTTCTCTTTTTTTTTGTTTGACAGCTGCAATAGTAAATTTAAAGATTAAAGCTGTGATTTAGCAAGAAGAAATTTAAAATCTCTAATGATTCAACAAAGACGTATGACTATACCTTGCTCTTCTGCATCGATAATGTGATCCATGTTGGTACATTGATGAAGAGACAGTAAATTTTCTTGACTGTAAGTCTGATCAGGTCGCTCTAATATATCAGCTTTGATTTTTTGAAGAATTCCTAGATGCCAACTTGTTTCCCCTCGAGCATATATAAGAGGATACTGCAGTGCATCATAACATCCATAGTATTGCTTAACTATTTTCTTGTTGCCTATTTTTGTAGAGATTTCAATGTTTCTGGAAGTTTGAGTGCTATTCAGATCACTTTCAGACCAAATGGCTGCAACTTGAGATACTGTAGGTGTATTGTACACACGTTGGTCCAATCCTGAGTCAAACTTTAGAAATATCCGATATCTGTCTAGGTCCTAAAGTTCTGTCAAGCTTCGAATAAAAGCAGAATATGGATTTTCATCAAGTATAGACCTGAGCTGTTGTACAATAGACTCCTTGAATTTGCCTGTGATAGCCATTCTAATTGCTAACTCATGTTCTATATCATAAAAATACAGCTGCAACTTTGATGCCTTGTCATCATCAGAAGGAAGTAATGAGTTCATAAAATGGTATATCTGTCCTTGCACCCTAAAAGTATAGATACCATCATTCCTTTTGCTGAGATCTTTATCATAATGGACCCCTAGAGATGTGAAAGCAAACATGTTATTATAACTCCTAACACATTGTCTAAATTTTTTTGATTCAAGAGTGTTTGCTTTATAAAGCTGTACTAATCTATCAGGCATTTTGGTTGGTGCTAATTTAATCTCTCCAAAAGCACAGCAAAATCGAGGCGGCTCCATGTAATATCATTTAGCATGGTAGTGGATACAATCTGGAACAAATGGTAATATACTTGGCTCTGATTGTATCTGCTCTATGAGCGGTATATTTGTTCGACGTCGATGATTACCTAAAAGTATACAGCATGGCCAGTATTTGGTTATGTAAGAAATAAAAGTGTATTGACCAGTATAAATGGGATATAGGATATAGAGCCAGATTGAAAATTTGATAAGATACCCGGTCGAAGGTTTGAAGATGTTGCTATATTAGATCCTTCGTTCATGGTTGAGTTTGAGGCTGAAAATTCAAAGTTTGAAATGCAAGCTGAATATTTTATGGAGAAATGAAGTGATTGAGCAAGCTAGCATGTTTCTCTGATTTCATATTGATAGTCAGTGGATGATTTAAAGAGCGATATCACTACTACCTGAATGAGGAGGAAGAAGAAATTGGTGCACATGAACATGTGACGAAGCTGGATTAAAGAGACTCTGTGAAACTGAATCATCGTTTATAGCTGGACAAACTATATGAATAAAAGATTAACAAGATGATCAAGATTGCTATAGGTCAGGAGAAAAACGACACAAAAGTAAGAGCACATAAGAATAAGAGAAGAATGATACATGGATCAATGGTAGAGACAGTTGAAGTAGATGGAATATCTGTGTTATCTGGAAGTGGAAACACAGGCAAATCCAAACAGAAACAGCCGACTATATGTTTAGCTGGCAAATTATCAAGAATAGGAACATCAAAAAGATTGTGCTCAGTTGTCTGAGGAACAGCGGTCATAGGTAAAACCTGCATTTCTGCACTCTGGGGTTCAATAGGCAAAAGAGCTGCCTTTTTATGCCGAACTATTTTCCTAATATATCTTTCACGATCACGACGGCTTTTTTCTAAACGGTATTCATCTTCTGAGGAAAATTTACGTTTCCGACCCATATGCAATTGTAGCTAAAATTAAGAAAATTCTGTTATCCATGAAGTCCAACAATAACAATCACAAATCATTTGAAGTTTGTTGAAGCAGGCAAAACAAGCGTGAATGAAAGAGATGATTACCATTTAATAAGCAAAAGGATAACAAACATAGCTTGCAAAATAAAACATAACAAAGTAGAACAGACTAAGCACTAAGCAGATGAGGAACAAATAAGTAAAGAAGAGATTGCTTTACCTGAACAATAAGCTTCGAATAGGATGGTTGAGCTGAGCTGCATGCAATAAACTGATAAGATCACAGAAAAGATAAATATAGCATGGAAGGAGCTAACATAAGAAAATTCAGAGTCCATGCAAACTAAAAACTTGCAACAAACAAATGAAAATGATAGGGAAGAGAAAATGATAAAAAGCATAACTTGAATCATAAGAAACAAAAATAAGCAAACACAACGAAAGAGCAAAAAGTTAACCGAAGGAACAACGTAATAAACAGGTATATTAGGTGCAAAACTGGAGAAATAGAGTAAAGGAAAACAAGCATGCACCTGATTGAAGCGAGCGAAAACGAGAAAACTGGAAACAGAAATCACGAAAAGCTGGCACAAAATGAAGGCTTAAGAGAAAGACATAGGACAAAAGAGAAACATCTCTAAAACATTATAATAGTTGCTAGTATGCACCTAGAGAAAGTCAAAGCAAAGAAACCGACAGTGGAAAGGCTAATATAGATATAGCACAGAGAGTGCTTAACTATACAAAGAGCTTGTGCTTTGGTAAAAGCAAGCACATGCATGCATTAAATCCACGTAATGATTGCAAGTCCACTATGATAAAAGAACTGAACGAAGCAAGCATATCTCTAATCACCGAATGAATCAAACATATCTGTAATGTGTAAGCTGCAAGCACATAAGATGAAATTTGACACAGTGTAATCTGTAAGCTGTAATCTGTAAGCCCGTAACATGTAAGGTAAAATTTGACACAGTGAAAGGAGAATTGAGCCACGTAATGTCTAAGCAACAGGGAAGAACCACGTAAGATCTGATAGCATGTGATAGGAGCATAGTAGAATTGCAACAGAGGACAAAGCAAGACAAAATATACACTCAAATTACAAAATAACCGGCAGAAATCACTGTAGCAAGGCCTTCGGCGCCTTATGTAGTTAGAGATTCAACAAACCCTACGAAATTTCTTTGACCAAAATGTGACGTGTCAAATGTGTAAGACTAGGCAACTATCTTTTCACTCTTTTTTCCCCCTTTGTAGCCAAAGATTGACTTCAGAATAAAAATAGCCGTTTCTCTTTCAAGTTCAACTTGCAAGCCTGTTTCCAGTTAAGCAAAATAGTATTTTGAAGAATGACAGCAGAAGAAATGGTAATCCACTTGCAAGCTGTTGATTTCTATTGCCTCTTATCCCGCTGGATAAAATGACAAGTCTCCCAACAAACTCACTGGCTCGCAAGTGGACAATGGACTCCGCTTTTCAAGCTGATGCATTCGTTTCTTATCTAAATAACACGGTATATGTTTTATTCTTTTCTTACCTTCTTCAAGTGGGCGTCCAAAACAGTGAAGAATGGGAAAATGTTGCAAATAGTCCATCACATATCAAATTTGTATCTTTTCTGGTTCTTGACTTTTAAATTGATGCAAATTTGTCCTTCAAGTGTATAAAACATGTTATTTTGGTCCCCATATCCATTTTAGGAGACTGAAAAAGTCACATGCCGCCATGTGATAATAGTTTTAGGTGTAAAATGAGCATCAAAAGTACCCAATTCTCATCCAGATACACCAGTTCTAAAAAAAACTAATAACTAGAAAAAGGGTTTAACAGCTATTTTAAAATATCTAGAGTACTTTTGAAATGGGAAAATCCTAAATTCCAAAGAAGAAATCTAACAAAGAAAGAAACAATATTTGGAAAACTAAACGTTGTAATAACAAAAAGCATGAAATATAAATAAAAATAAAAATATATGTGTGTGTGTGTGTGTGTGTGTGTGTTGGCATGTGACTTTTTTTTCTAGAAAAAAGTGCTTGAAATGGGTGTACGGACAAAAAAACATGCATTTTTGTAATGTGAAGGACAAATTTGCTTCAATTTGGAAGTGATGAACGGAAAAGGTACAAATGTGATATGTGAGGAACTATTATGCAATTTTCAATTCAAATAAACCTCAACTTGTAGCATCGAACCCTCTTGAAGTTTGGAGTGATTAACAATTTGCCACCCTCATTTAGTCAAAATCAGCTATTAAATTAAAATTAAGTTTGATGAGGGAGGATTGGGTTGGGTGATAAGGTAAGAGAAATTGTAAATAGGAGGTTCTAGATTCAAAATCTCACACTTATTGAAAAAAAAGTTTCTAAAATTCTATCATTGTCAACCTTAAGAAAATAGTAATTTTTTGGAGTCAAGAAGAATACAATTTTGGGAATAGATTAGTCGACAAAAATTATGAAATTCAGTAATTAAGAAGTTTTGGAATTTCTAAAGCAATTTAATGATAAACTATAACTTTTAAAAGAAGAAATAACGCACAACTAATATTGCAGAAATATTGTGTAGCTTTGAAACTTAAAAGAAAGCATAAGAGTTAAATAGTTAATGGTCCAAAAGTATAGTATGTGTTGCATCTGTTAGTCAGGTGATGTCGCGACTTACAAATCTAACAATATACGAGAGGGAGAGTTGGCTTATGAATAGTGCTTTTTGGTTAAGTGGTTATGCTGCAATTATTGTTGGATGTGGAGACTATTTTCGTCAACTAAAATCATAAATTCTTTGCTTTACCTCTTTAGCCATAGACAAAATGGCTCAAAGCAAATTTACTTTCCCGATTGGACAACCGTCACCACCTTGCCGTGGGATCATCTCCAACACCAAGCCACGTGCTTCCTGTGGCATTTAATCCTTGGATTGTCTTGAAGAAAAAATTGTATGACAAAATAAGTTAATAATGCACACTAATTCATGGGTAAAAAAATCTAATATCTAACAATATAAAAGGAAAAGTTGCCCAATCAATAGTTAATTTTTTGTCAAGGTTACTCTATAATTCTTAATGAATATTTGGGTTATTTTCGTCAATTAACCTGTTTTGTTGGCCAAAAAAAATCGACACATAAGTGGATGCAGTGGTTGTCTAGCATGTTCAGTGATACCTTCTGACTGCACCATTCCCAAAAATTGAGGCAGAGGGAAAATATATCAAATCCAACATTGTCATCACAAGTAAGCAAAACCGGTTGAGGTGTCATAGGTTCCGCCAAAAAATGGTTTTTAATCCTACTGCTTTTTAAAACGTACAATTATAAGGATATATATTATTCTATATATCCAATATTTAGTCTATATAATTATTAGAAAATTTTTAATGCCCTTATTTTTATTATTATATTTTTCGTTCTATATCTAATACTGTAAAAGAGAGAGTTGCCCTATGAACAAAGCTTTTTTGTCAAAAGGTTATCCTGCAATTGTTATTAGATGTCCGAGATATTGTCGTCAATTGCCTGTTTTGTTTTTTAGCAGCTGGTATATTTTTGGTGCATTTACTGGACATGTTGACCGAATTGGTAATTGATGATATAAAAAGTGAAGCTTATGAAAGTTGGTTTTTTGTGGTTAATTATTTATTTTTGAGGTGTTCTGTAAATGCAAAATTACCTAAAAAAGAATTGATAAATTATTGTTGGCTTTAGTGACTTTAAAAATTGCCTTTATTACTATGACATGAAATAAAATTGTTAAATGTTCTGTAAATGCACAATTATTGAGGAAACAATTAATAAATTATTGTTGGCTTGACATGAATAAAATTTTTAAGTGTTCTGTAAATGCACAATAATTGAGGAAACAATTAATAAACTATTGTTGGCTTTAGTAAATTTAAAAATTGGGTTTTATTATTGTGACATGTGGTGATTAATATTTAACAATGTCAAGTTCTATGGTTTAAGTGCTTAATTGACTTGCAGGGTCCCTCTTTTTTGTGTCAACAATGATTAATGCTCTTTTGGGTATGATTCACTTTACAATTTTCTAATTATCCTGATTCAAATGCAAAATAACCTTATACAATTTTCTAATTTACCCTTATGCATTCTATATGTTATTGTTCTCATGCATTCTATATATTTCATAATTCTTAACCTTTAACAAAAATGATAATTTCCTAAGCGCAGACCGTCTCACCCGTCTCACTAGTTTTTAATGAAAAGCGGGACCTAACCTATTTAGCAAGAACCGTTCCGGTTTGGCAATTTGCCGGTCCAACTTAGATGAGCCAACTAGTTTTCATAATTCATACCTGCTTTTAAATCACTTTGGGTTTGAACCTTAATCCAGCTTGAAAGACAACTAGATTAACGATTCAACCAGTTCGACCAGGAAGTTTGAATTGAAGTTTACAACATTGGTATAAGTTTTGCTGTTTGGGTTTAAAAAAAAAAGGTTTGTTTCCAGTACGTAAAAGTTGAGATAGTTGGTAGGCCTAGATTTTGATTCTTCTGGAACAATACCACAATGGCGGGATACGGTTCCAATCTTAATTAAGATAACGGATTAAAAGTTAGGCATGCTTTCTAATAAGAATGCTATTTTTTCCTGAATAAGTCTTTTGCTAGGAACTAACTATAGTAAGAGTAATACAAATTATAACTCAATAATACCATAAATTAATCCATAAAAGATGGAATGAAGACTAACATATAGTTCGAAAAATTCAAAGATAGTGAAATTTGAATCCAAAATTTGAAATTCTTCGTTGAGAGTCTCGTGTAAGAATAAAGTATACTTTTTTTAATTTACTAGTGCACGTAATAAACAACAAGCTATAGACATTTTTTTTTCTGTAATATTGAATAGATTTCTTCATGCCTATTAAACTTATAATACAACTTACTCGCGCCAAAACCCTAAAACGTAAGGTGCTACCTGTCACTACAATGTTGGAAACAGTAATCCTAATGTTGAATGAGTAGTTACACAGGTGCTACCAATAATTTAGAGTGTATTATATTAGGGTTAAATACAAAAAATCTCCTTGTGGTTTAGTGAATAGTCAACTTATTTTTCTCTAGTTTGCAAATTTATAATTTAGCCCCTCATTGTTTGAAAGTTTTTGAGATGGTGATGGAAATTGCCGGCGAGCAAAATATCATTATTGCGCCATACAAATAAATGAGTAAGAGACCAAAAATTGTCCTGTAGTTTAGTCAATGTTTAGGTTACTTTCCTATGGTTTAGAAACCTACACAGTTTAGCCCCACATAGTTTATAAGTTTTTGAAATTAACACTGATGGCTTTTTCAAATCAACAATCTTCAATATAGACTTCCTTCGACATGCAATCACAAATTTTGTAATGATATTTCGAATTCCTAGTTTTGCCAGCTCATCGATAACTTGAAGAAAATAATCACAAGACATAAGGAAACACTTTGTATTTCCCCCTTTACTACAACAACAAAATAGATGATTTATATTAAGTCATTGTAAACTAACAAACAATATTCAAATGTGAACTATACGGCTTTTATGTCTTTTTCCAATTCACACACTCACCCAAAGTGAACAAGCAAAACTAGTATGATTGGAAAAGAAATTTATTTGAAATTTTTTTTGGAATACTATGGTAGCAGTTTTTGTCATTTAATTATATAAGATAAAAAGGTAATTAAAAAACATGCCTATGATGCAAATGAAAAATATTAGCCAATAAATGAGTTATTCCAAAAAATCTATCTCTCTCCAAATTCATTGCTTCCTCTTCTTCAAGTTTTGACAATTATGGGCTATGCTTCAATATTTTTATTTTATGTAGATGAATCTAATGGACAAATTAAGTTATACTTCTGTTTTAAAAATAACTTTTACTAGACAAAGACTCACCAGGCGCTCTTAACCTACAAGCCAAATTAGTTTTGAAACCATAAGGGGGTAATATTATGAATTCAAAATAATGAGGGGTAATATTGTATGTTTTGAAAATATAAAGGAGTTAGTTGAACATTCACTAAATCATAGAGATTTTTGGTATAAGGGGTAAAACGGACATACCAAGCCATAATTGGTATTAAATATTAGTTTTTACTAGCACAATATGCAAGAGACGTGCTTACTCATAAACATGATTAGTTTTGACATTTTCCATCCAAATTATAGAATACTTTAAGCGATCACATGCTAGATTGTAGGTTTCTAAATTATAGGTAGGTAAGTTAAATGTTTGCCAAACCACAAGGGAATTTTTGGTATTTAGTCAATTATATTGCTACAAACTACTAGAAAGTTATGCTAACCATTCCCACCTAAGCGATTTCATAAAGATTAAAAAACTAAAATAATAAGAATTATTCTTGTAAACGTCCCTTTTTTGCCCTACTTTTGTTTGATTTAAAGCAATACCAAGAAAGTTTTGGTTCAGTTCCTAAATAGAATTCCAAAACCATTTCCAAATAAATTTTAGCCAAATTAGATCCATTCCACAGGGATCGAACATCAAATAATTTTTTTTTTAAAAAAACTAGTATCATTATTACTTAACCTCCCAAAGCGGTGTTTGTCGCGTTGGGAAGAATCTGCAACGCCTTCCTCTGGGACCACTCCACAACGGAAAAGAGGGTGCACTGGGCAGCCTGGGAGAGAGTTTGCACTCCAGAGGAGGAAGAGGGATTGGGCTTCTGCTCTTTTGAGGATAGGATGAGGGCCTTTTCGTGCAAGCTATGGTGGAAGCTACGGAGAAAGGATTCTGCCTGGGCAGAGTTTATGCACTGCAAATATGTGAAGGGGGTTCACCCGGTCATTGCTAGGGTCGACCGGCCGCCGGCGTCGTGGCGGCGTTTGCTTGAAATTCGCGAGTTTGCGGAGAAAAGGATCCGCTGGTGTTTGGGTGAAGGCTTGGTTGATTTTTGGCAGGATCGTTGGTGCACGGAGGTACCACTGGCCCAACTCCTGGGGGGGTCGGTGACGGGTATTTTACATACGTGCAAGTTAAAAAATCGAATTACACCCGTTCACTGCAAGTATACAGGTCAACTAGTAGTTTAGGGTATATATCGGGTCGATCCCACAGGGAAGAGTGAACAATTACCGGTATTACTAAAACTTCTCTATTATTTAGACTATCAATGAATTATAACAAGTAAAACCTACTGACTTATGAAAGAAAATAACAAATGAAAGCTCCTTAGGTTGTGGTATCCCTAACTACTCATGCAAGTGCTATTTTTGGATCATTGAATACTACATCTAAGCTAGTTATGGTGTAATTTCCTTATGCATTTGAATCCTACTTTCGTAGTGAATCAATTATACTTATAACTATTCATACCTATTCTCATGGTTATGAAATTAGTTACAAGTTCATTTCTTCAGTGAAATTACATGAAATTAATCACCAAAAACCACATAGGTGCACCTCTACTTTCGTGAGTGTACTCCCCATGTCTAGCACTTATTGAACTAATGTTAAATCTCAATTTTCATTGCAGAAATAACACCTTAAATAATCACAATCAATGGTACCATATTAATCATGATTTAAAGAGTTAAAGTGCTAAATAACTTGCTCAAATCATAGCAGTCAAATAGCCAAATAATAAGCACTAACAATCATAGAAAATTCAACCAAACCCAAGGCATAGACTTTAGAAACAAATAATAAACATAAATTCCAGAACTTGCATAATAACCATAGTTAAGAATCCAATACAAAAGATAAAGAATTGGAGTAGAGATAACCCATGTCACTTGAGCTTCAACTCCTCCTTCTTCATCTCCATCTTCATCCTAATCTAGCTATTATACCAGAATGGATTAACTACACTTACTACACTATCCTACACTAAGGAAATGGAAGAGCTACATTTCTGCTCTTCCAAGCTTCTCACCTATGATCCCTTGAATTGTGAGGGGTATTTATAGGTGTTTGGATGAGTTTAAGACAAAACTTAAATTATCATCCATGACCTCATTGCTTGATTATTGTCAAGAATCTCCAAAATCGCAGCTGCAAATTCAACTAAAATACACAAAAAGTTTTCAAGAAAAGTTGCACATGTATCAAAGTCAGGATTTGCTGCTGGAATTTCTTTTTGACAGATTGCATGAATTATTTCTCCATGAAAACGGCAGAATCTGCTCTTGTGCTAGTCTTGAAAGTCGTACCTCGTTGAATTATCTTTCCATAGCATCAAGAATCATCCCATTTGGACTTTTGTAGGCTGAGATATGGTCAAAATACCATCCTCTGGTCAAACCCCTGTTTCAATTTCCGACCACAGAATGCAGCTTCTGTATTTCGACATTTTGTCTATGAAAACAGCAGAATTGGATTTCGATGTCTTCATACCAATTGTAGGTCTCTTTCTTAGCTTTAAAATGGTATAAAGATCACCTCAATCTGATCAATGTAACTCCAGATATAGTCGAAATACTGAAGAGTGTCAAAACTGTCTTGACTTGCATTTCCTTACCTAAACGTTTTTCACTTCATTTTTCTTTTACCACTTTGAATTCATCACCAAATCTCTATTTTTCACTTCAATTGGCATCCTTTGGTGGTTGAATCATCATTCCTGCATAAAAATGAATTTTTTACTATTAAAATCAATATAAATGCAATATTAGCCACTTTTACCAAAACCTTAGTTATTTTAATTATAAAACTAAATAATCTAGCCAAAATTAACTAATAAAACACACTTAAAAATACGTACAATAAACTCTTATCAAATACCCCCACACTTGAATCATTGCTTGTCCTCAAGCAATAAGAAATACAAACCAACAATGATCCAAAATTTGAAAATAAACATATGTAGCATTTCAACTTCATTTCCTCAAAACAAAGTAAATAACTATTATGCAATTTTTCAATTAAGTTCAAGTACTCATAATATCAAGTAAAGGAGAGCCAATTATACCGTAATTATAACAAGTTTAATTCAATTTCTCATTCTTACTTAATTTCATACGCAAGTAACTCATATGGTCAATAATATGCTTCCTAAACTCGTGATCTTTTTTATTCAAATTTAAAAAGGGATTTATTTATATAATATAGCTAAATATTACTTAAGTTGTGAAAGTATCTTTTTACGCGAGGATCGACATTTTTAGATGAAGATCACCGGTTACTCAACACTTCACATACTCAAGTTGCTTTGCATACTCTTAATTCAAGTACCGTTTTACGCGAAAGTCGACATTTTTAGATGAAGACACCCGGTTACTAAGTACAAGAATCATTGGAGTAGAACAAATCTTATTCTATTTTTGTCTTTTTCTTTTTTTTCTTCATTTTCTCTTTTTTTTTTGTTTTTTTTTTAATAGCAAAGAGAATAATAATTTTCTAAAAAAATAATCATGAGAAGAGTATTGCACTTATTGACCATATTTATCACTTAACTATATAAAATCAAGTAAAGAAAAGAAATTTCATTAAATATGCAAAAAAAAATAGGTATAATTTTCTCTACTTCACAAGATATATTTTCCTACAAATGCAAAAATTATAATAACATAATAGTCATTTCCAAGTTAAATGAGAAAAGAAGTTTCCAAATCACATATATTTATCTCAAATGTAGAAGGAATTTGAACTACTAATGGTATGGAACTTGTTACCCCTTGGATAAAATCGAAAAAATTTGAAACTGTTTTTTTTTTTGGGCAAGTTTGCAATTTTGGACAAGATTGTAGAAAAATTTTGAATTCTAACACAAGTCCAATATTTGCAACTAATAAGTCAATCGCATACAATGTATATAATCTCAATTCTCCCCCCACACTTAACATACACATTGTCCTCAATGTGTAAAAAGGAAAATCAAGATAAAGAAAAGTAATACTCCCCTATGATGTGATTGAATATGAAGCTTCAAGGTACGTTGTTCACCTGTCTTCATCGCTTCATGAATTCCATTTGATAACCATTAGTGATATAAACCTAAAAATGGAAAATGAAAAACAAAAGTAATAACAAAGGCTTAAGAAAACAAAATGGGGATCCGTAACTTCAAGCCCTTGTTTTCGTGATGTACCTATAAAAAATACACAATAAGCAACTCAAGGTACAAGAAAATATATGAGGAAAAGAATAAAAAGAGAATCAAGGAAGCTGCATTTTCGCTCAGAAAACGTGACTCATCAAAACGCGCCACCAAGCCGCGTTTTGTGAAGTCGCGTTTCTTCACATATCTTGCAGGATCGAAAACGCGGCTATGCTTAAAAACGCGACTTGAAGTCGCATATTTGAAGTCGCGTTTTAATTTTTTGATCAGGCTGGAAAACGCGACTTGGTAGAACACGCGACTTCCTGTCGCGTTTTGAGGCGCGTTTTCTTCAATATTGGCGCAGATTATGGAAAACGCGATTCTAAGGCGCGTTTTCAGCCCAAATGCGTTTTCTTCTGCGAAATTTTTGCAGAAAGCCAACTTTGAAAAATTACAAATGATACCCCAATCACTCAAAATGCATCATAAATCATTTGTTTGTAAAATTTATCAATGTGCACACATGTAAAACATTAAGAACATGCATTTTAGTCCCTTTTAACGGATCAAAAACAACAATTACTCAAATCGAGGGGTTGAGTTCCTTGATCAAATTTCGCCTTGTTCACCTCATTTGGTCACTTTTGCTTCCATTTCCAATACCTACAAATGAAAAATAACAAAATAACTCAAACATATACTTTAAACATAAAATCACCCCAAAATAACATAAACTTAAACAAACATTGGGTTGCCTCCCAATAAGCGCTTCTTTATAGTCAATAGCTTGACTATTTCACCTCATTTTTTCAAGGAGGCTTTGTTAGCGAATAATCCACCATTTTAGGCCGTGGTGGATCATTAAAAGGTGGCTTTATCGCGAAAGCCACATAATCTAATGATGTGAGAAATGGAAGTGGCTTACCTATTCCAAGTGTTTCATAAATATTACCTTGAATATGCACCACTTGAGAACTTACCAATGGGAATGCCATGAGAGTATCTTGGGCAGCAATACCCTTAGAACCTACACTTTCAATGCACTCCTCAAGAGGGGTGAAAAATGAGTCATTAAAACTCACCTCTTGAGCCTCAAAGTTAGTTCCAAAGATATTATCTTGTGAAATGGACATTTGCTCATTGAAACACAATTGAGATTCATCATTTTCATCAACATGCAATCCATTTTCACATACAACATTCTTACCATTCATGCTAGGATCATTTTGCAATTTATTAGAAGAAATAACCTCACACAATGCATTCAATTGCTCATTTATTCTGCCAAAGTGAGAAGTTAATTCATCTATTCTTTCCTCAATCCTATCAAAACGGTTGGAAGTTGCATTAGCTAATTTTTCTAAAGCTAACTCCCAAGATGGCTTAGAATCATTAGCTACCATTTCAATTGCCAACTCCCAAGATGGTTTTGATTCATATTGGACACATTCAGGTTGGTAATCATAAAAATATGAAGAATTACTATAAGTACATTGATTAGTCCAACCATAAGCAGGAGAATTGCTCAAATTAGCACTATATCGATCAAAACAAGGATTGTAATGCTCTAATTCATCATAATAATCCATATTTTGTGCTTGTCTACATGTATTAGAAGCATGATAATCTCCACACAAGTCACAAATCACATGATAAGAATTAAAAACATTTGCATTCCTCCTTTGTTCAATTTCCTGCACAATTTTGTCCATTTGAACTTGTAGCATCATAACATCAAAGTTAGCCTTTAAGCACCTTATACCATCTTCAAAAAACATACCTTCAGTAATTTCTTGGTTACCTCTGTTGAAGGAGCTTTGCACTAGGTAACCATCCATTGCCAATCTTTCATTTCTCAAGCTTTGTCCTCCCAGTTCACCTACCCTACCTCATTATTTAAAATTACTTTTAAACAATCTCAAAAGTAAGATTAGTTAAGAAGGATAGATTCCAAGACACAAACTAAAACAGAAAAAAAATAATAATAATAATAATAATAAAAGTTGACTAAAAAAAAAATGACACATAAAACACACAAGATACAACAAAAATAACAAAAATAAGAAAAATTGTCTAAATTAATAAAGTTGCTCTTCACACCGATATTGCCAAATCTTCCCCGGCAACGGCGCCAAAAACTTGACGGGTATTTTACATACGTGCAAGTTAAAAAATCGAATTACACCCGTTCACTGCAAGTATACAGGTCAACTAGTAGTTTAGGGTATATATCGGGTCGATCCCACAGGGAAGAGTGAACAATTACCGGTATTACTAAAACTTCTCTATTATTTAGACTATCAATGAATTATAACAAGTAAAACCTACTGACTTATGAAAGAAAATAACAAATGAAAGCTCCTTAGGTTGTGGTATCCCTAACTACTCATGCAAGTGCTATTTTTGGATCATTGAATACTACATCTAAGCTAGTTATGGTGTAATTTCCTTATGCATTTGAATCCTACTTTCGTAGTGAATCAATTATACTTATAACTATTCATACCTATTCTCATGGTTATGAAATTAGTTACAAGTTCATTTCTTCAGTGAAATTACATGAAATTAATCACCAAAAACCACATAGGTGCACCTCTACTTTCGTGAGTGTACTCCCCATGTCTAGCACTTATTGAACTAATGTTAAATCTCAATTTTCATTGCAGAAATAACACCTTAAATAATCACAATCAATGGTACCATATTAATCATGATTTAAAGAGTTAAAGTGCTAAATAACTTGCTCAAATCATAGCAGTCAAAATAGCCAAATAATAAGCACTAACAATCATAGAAAATTCAACCAAACCCAAGGCATAGACTTTAGAAACAAATAATAAACATAAATCCCAGAACTTGCATAATAACCATAGTTAAGAATCCAATACAAAAGATAAAGAATTGGAGTAGAGATAACCCATGTCACTTGAGCTTCAACTCCTCCTTCTTCATCTCCATCTTCATCCTAATCTAGCTATTATACCAGAATGGATTAACTACACTTACTACACTATCCTACACTAAGGAAATGGAAGAGCTACATTTCTGCTCTTCCAAGCTTCTCACCTATGATCCCTTGAATTGTGAGGGGTATTTATAGGTGTTTGGATGAGTTTAAGACAAAACTTAAATTATCATCCATGACCTCATTGCTTGATTATTGTCAAGAATCTCCAAAAATCGCAGCTGCAAATTCAACTAAAATACACAAAAAGTTTTCAAGAAAAGTTGCACATGTATCAAAGTCAGGATTTGCTGCTGGAATTTCTTTTTGACAGATTGCATGAATTATTTCTCCATGAAAACGGCAGAATCTGCTCTTGTGCTAGTCTTGAAAGTCGTACCTCTTTGAATTATCTTTCCATAGCATCAAGAATCATCCCATTTGGACTTTTGTAGGCTGAGATATGGTCAAAATACCATCCTCTGGTCAAACCCCTGTTTCAATTTTCGACCACAGAATGCAGCTTCTGTATTTCGACATTTTGTCTATGAAAACAGCAGAATTGGATTTCGATGTCTTCATACCAATTGTAGGTCTCTTTCTTAGCTTTAAAATGGTATAAAGATCACCTCAATCTGATCAATGTAACTCCAGATATAGTCGAAATACTGAAGAGTGTCAAAACTGTCTTGACTTGCATTTCCTTACCTAAACGTTTTTCACTTCATTTTTCTTTTTACCACTTTGAATTCATCACCAAATCTCTATTTTTCACTTCAATTGGCATCCTTTGGTGGTTGAATCATCATTCCTGCATAAAAATGAATTTTTTACTATTAAAATCAATATAAATGCAATATTAGCCACTTTTACCAAAACCTTAGTTATTTTAATTATAAAACTAAATAATCTAGCCAAAATTAACTAATAAAACACACTTAAAAATACGTACAATAAACTCTTATCAGTCGGATTTGCCGTGTGTGCTCGTTGGTGAGCTCTATTTGCAGAACGGTTGGGATGTGGCACGTCTTCGGCAATGGCTGCCGGAGCCGCTGGTGTCGATGATTTTGGAGCTGCAAATCTTCCCAGCGGAGAGGGATCAATTGGTTTGGAAGGGGTCACCCTCTGGAGAGTTTTCGGTATCAACGGCTTGGGAGGAGCTCCGGCATAAGAGGAATGGGTCACTGTTGTGCAAGTTCATTTGGAGTTCTGCTCTCCCAAAAAAACTCTCTTTCTTCGTCTGGCGTTTGGTAAAAAATTGGGTTCCTTTGGATGACCAACTGCAGCGAAAAGGTGTTCTTCTAGGGTCCAGGTGCTCTTGCTGTGAAAGGGCTCGGAAACAGTGGGGCATCTATTTGGATCGGGACCAGTGGCATCAGTTGTCTGGGGGCATTTTGGCAAACAATTTGGTGTTATGCAGAGGGGGTTCCACGCGGTTCCCTCGCTGCTATTGTCATGGTTCTTATCTCACCAGTTGGTGACAGCGAATCATATACGGGTGATCGTTCCTGTGGCGTCCCTGTGGTTTATCTGGCGAGCTAGGAATCATGCGCGCTTCGAGAGATCGCGAATGAGCGCGGAGCGTATTATTGGGCAGGTGGGAAACCTCATTGAGCAATTGGGGGACGCGCAGAAATTAGGGCGCGCATTTCGGGGAGACGGGGATTGTGTCTGGGCTAAAGGAAGGCAGGTGGTAGCAGGGCGGAGGCCGTCGCTGGTGGCATGGGTCAAACCCCCTACGCAGTATCTGAAACTGAACACGAATGCCAGTGTCACTTCAGCGGGGGCTTTCGGAGGAGGCGTGGTCCGGTCCAGCGAAGGGAAGGTGATCTTTGCCTTCTACAAGGAGTTTGGGGAGGTGAGTGTGGTACATGCGGAGGCGCTTGCTCTACTCGCGGGTCTCAACTACTGCCAGGAAAGGCACTTCACAGGGGTAAGGGCAGAGAGCGATTCGGATACGCTCGTTCGAATGATCTCCTCGGGGGCTTTGGCAAACTGGCCACTATGCAATGTGCTGCGGAAGCTACGGTGTCTACTAGCAAACCTGGGGGCAACGGTTAGTCATGTTTATCGCGAGGCGAATATGGTTGCTGATGCAATGGCTTCGGCTCAATTGGGACACGAAGTGGTGTACAACGGGGAAGAAGCGATGCCACGTAGGATTAAAGCTCTTCTGAGATTAGATAGGCTAGCAGTTCCTTATGTTAGGCATTAAATGGTGTGAACAAAGCCTTGTATTCTTCGGCGTTCGTTCTTTTTGAATAAATAAATTTTGATTAAAAAATAATAATAATAAAATAATCAGTAACAACGTATGGACTAATTGTCTATCTGCAGCCTGCAGGGTACATTAAATTGTGATACTTTTATGTGCATGGTATTTTTTCTTTTCTTTTTGAAAGGCAAACCTCGTATATAGGGGAGAAATTTCCGAATTTTATTGATATAAGAAAACAATATAAGGAGGGGACAAAAACCTAACTTCGTGCTTATTACAAGAAAAAAGATTTTAAGAACATCTAAAATTAGGAAAACATAACTGCTTATTACGTGCATATATAAAGTATTTTTCCTTAAAAATGGATGTCCAACTTTTAAAGTTGCAAGAACTGGTGGACACACATGGAATTAACAAACCTTGTATTCCATATTTGCGTAGATAGAAGTATCTGAATATAATTTCCCTATGTCAGTTTTTCTCCACGAAGAAAGATGAATGTGAAAACTCGATTGCTGCGGATGACATTTATGATTGGCATAATTGAATTAGACTTCGAGGTTAAAATTATTCGAGTTTTTAACACTTGAACACGAGATTGAACATCAAATTTTGGATATTTTACATCCTAAACTCTCAAGCTTGATCAATGAGAACATTAGTAAAATTAATGAGATAAAAATTAATGATAAGTAGCGTTTTATTCTAGTTGCGATCCTTTGACTCTTTTTTATCACTTTTAGTATATTATCATTAATTTTTATAGTCCCAATTACTAATTTTATTAGCAAAATTAACAAGATAAATGACAATATATAATTTTATTCTAACTACAATATCTTGGCTCATTTTGACCATTTTTAGTATACTATCATTAATTTGGGGGTCTCTTGTGCCACTAATTTTGCTAATGTTGTCATTGATTGGGTTTAAATATGATAAACTTGGAGTTTAGGATGCAAAGTATTTAAAATTGAGAGTTCACGGTATAAACTATTTAAAGTTAAAATTTATGGTGCAAATGAAAAAGTGGTAAAAATTTGAAGATGTGAAGTGATGTTAGCTCTTTTTTTTTTTATGAACCAAAATTTCCTTCCATTCAATCCTAATAAAACTATTCTTAAAGCATTTTCGTGTATGCCATAGAGCACGTACAAAAAAAATTCCTTTTCACGTTAACCTTTTATTCTCAGCTTTCTTATGTATTCTTCTTTAGTTTCCATTAGCATAACCATATAGCATTCAACTTTGAAGCCCCAACAGAAAAATTTGCTGAATACTAGCACCCGTTCCTCTCACAGTCATTGCCTTTAAAGTTAATGAAAAGAGCAAAAGAAAAATATCAAAAAAAGATAAACACTAAATCCAATGTGATTAATTCAAAACTAAAAGAAAAATAATTAAAATATAATGTTATCTCTTTTTGTTGTTGCATATTTAACTTTATTGAGAAGATGATAAACTTTGAAATAAAAGATGAAAAAAGATAGAAATAAGTTGTTAATCTCATTTTTCAAATTTCCTTTTCTTTGTTTATTTTTATTTGGCTATTGAAATAAACATAGGCACTTCTTTTTCACTAAATTTTGATAAACTGAATCCATATAATTTGATGAACTTATAATATCATAACTTTTTTATTTTAGTATAAGTAGGAGGTCTCGAATTCGGGACCTCTCACTTACACTTCTTTTCTTCCTACCATCCAACCCATCTCTCCATCAAAATATTAGAACATAATATATGCTTGAATAGAATTTGTTGAAAGGGTATTTAAATTAGATTTTCTAAATTAATCTAGTCTGTAGTTATTTACCTAGAAGTGGTACAGTGAGAGATACCTCAATTTTTAAAATTTGGGATGGCGTAAACTAACATTATGCTAAACTTAAGAGGGACAAAATGAAAATATCCTACTTGGATTTGGCCTTAGGGACCATCAAAACCAAATTGAGTAACTCAAGGATCTCACAGACACTTTTCTAACCTGGGGTACCAAATAGGGAGTTTAGTAAAAGCTCATGGACTCTTGCATTCCTTTATCCTTAATATCTTGTGCTTCCAAAAGTTTTTTTTTCATAAGTAGTTGATTCTTTTTTTTTTTTAACAAAAGTTTTCTTTAGGTTTATTTTCTGTCAATATTTATTTGTACAATACAAAAGTATAAGATTTTCAAACACATAAATACATGATAGAAAATTAGATTTGTCTTACCCGACAAAGTTTTGAATTTATACATCGTTTACCCTTGCAAACACGTAGACTTTCAAAGAAAAAACTAGCTTAACAAATTTGAAGTTGTAAGTTATCCTACCTATGGCGTGTTGATTATATATTTGAAGATGTACAATTCCAGGGCAAGAATCTCATTATTTTTTATTGGGTACTTTATTTTCTGGAAGGGATAAGATAAAATTGCGTTCAATATCACTTTTTCTGCAAACGGATGCAAACGGATCCACCCCTTTCTTCAGTATTTTTCCTGAATGGCACACAAAATACTGCTCTGCATACCTAAATTTTAAGCTTGTGGGTGTTCAACTATGGTTCCCCTATGTAAACTAGAATGAGAAGGCGAGCATATTATAAACCCTTATAGTATCATTCATAGCTTGAATTGCAAATACCTAGTGTAAAAATCTGAAGTTTTGTACGAAGGATAACATCTAACGCATTTTATCATGTGCAGTTCGGATGCAAAACTTAATAACCCTCCAATTTATTTTCGGATTAATTTCTAGTAAACCCGTTTGATGTTTGGGGTGATTTGCACTTTGCCTAATAGCATGTTTGAAGCATTTTACCCTTTGAATTTCCTTTTTTTTTTCAACACTTTGCCCTTTGAATTAATACTCAAAGTTAACTAATTGGTAAGAGAACATTAATATCCTTAGGCTAGAGAATTTTTTTTTTAATGTAAGTAGGAGGATTCGACTTGAGACCTTTTACTTACACTTTCTCCTGCCAAACTACCTAATCCATCCCTCCCCTCTCCTAGGTTAGAGGTTATTGTATACCTCATCAACAATGACTTTAGTTGCACATTGTCTCCCAAAGAATTTTATACTCAATTTATCTTCTAAACTATGTTTAAGGATAACTTTGTCCTTGATATTTTAATAATTTTCATTTTTTATTTGTTTCCTTTTATTTCATTTCTCTTTCCTTTTCTTAGTATATCTCTTAATTTTTCTTCCACTCCCTCTTGCGGCTGAGCAATATATTGCCATGAATAGTTGATTAATCACTAATTTTAGTTTATATATATCTGTCCAAATAATTTAAGTATGATTTCTAACACTAGGAACATATTTTTTTTATTATTATATGACGTTTGGTTGTTTTAATTTTCGACGCCTCATTCTTTTATTGTGTTGAAGGTTGTTGTTTCATATTTCCTTATTGATAATTGGTTGCAAACTCCAAGCATAATTTTGTTGTTGGTTGTAGTTAGTTTATTACTTCTATTTCAGAACGTATATGCAATTTAGAAATTAAAAAAAATGTAGACACAGAGATTAAATTTAGAGCTTTTAATTTGATTAATGAATGATTAAATAGTGATGTAGTAGCTGCGAAGTGACAAGAGGCAACGGGAAAAATAAAAATTATAGTAAAAATAAATAGAGAAAATAATAATAGAGAAGAATAGAGGAAGAAAAAGGAAAGCAATAATATTTAAAACAGCAACAGTTGGACTGCCTTTAAAATTATACATTAGGCAAAGTGCAACTAAAATCGTAGCTCATCAGAGTAAATTGCAGATTAACGTTTTCTTAAGGTTGACACTAAAATAGAATTTTAGAAACTCAGACATAATTTATAATAGTCGAAAATGGTTTGGACTGAATGAGGGTGGCAAAGTGTTAATCACCTCAAACGTTACGAGGCTCTTAATGCTACAACTTGAGGTTTTCTTGAACCTGCTTGTTTATCATCGAAAAAAAAACCTGTATGTTTGTTTCGGACACCCACGCGATGTAGGTAAGCAGGGAATACAACATAAACCGCGTACTTGCACGAGAAACTGTGGATTCAGCTTTGCAAGCGGGGTCCACCGTCCACTTGTGAGCCATTCAGTATCCGGAGATTTATTTATTTTATCTGAGTACATACGAAGCATTACAGCACACTAGTGGAAAATGTACACCTTACGTGTGTGTAAATTAAAAACAAATTATTAAAAAAATAATATGCAAGAATTAAAGAGTTTTATTAGATTATGTAATGTGATTTTTTTTATGTTGTTAAAAATAAAGAAAAAGAAGTTATTGGCAGTTATTGGAGATTTATACTATTTAGCTTTTTAGTAGGTAGATAAATAAAGAAAAGCAAAAAGTGATTAAAAAAAGTTTAGCCCATGCTTCTCTCTCTTTCTATATAATAAAATCTTGATTTAATTGATAAGAATAGACACTTACTTATAAATAGTCACGTGTATTCAAATTTTGCTACTTACATGAGAATTGTATTTGCATGTAATTTATAAGTATTTCGAAAGTAGGTAATGACCCGTGTGGGCGATATGAGTCAACCTGCAAGTGGATTTACATTTCTTTTGTTATTCTTCGAAAGACTATTTTGCTCAGCTGGAAACAGGCTTCTTTACCTTGAAGTCAAATCTTTGCCTTCGATAAAACGCGAAATAGTTTCCCAGTCTTGCATGTTTGATGCCAAGTGTTTCGGTCAAAAAAGGAAAAATGGTAGGGTCTGTGTTTTTAAATTCGGATCGGATCGGTCGGTCCGACCGGTTGAACCGGAAACCGACCAAGTGTTCGGTCTGAATTGTTCATCAAAACCGGGAGATTAAAAATCCGGTCAACTCCGGTAAAAAACCGAATTTGACCGGATTTGACCAGAGAAAAACCGGAAAATCAGTTCAACAGTGCACTCAGATATTGGTCAATCGAGATGGGGTGTTTGGTCAATCACTCGCCAAGGACAAGTGTTAATGGTGTGACCATCCTGATCCTAAACTAAGCTAGTTTAAAAAGCAGCTATATCTGGGCCCACACGAAAAAGATAGCCGTTGGAATACAGGAGCAGCTGGTGAAATAAAAACACGGCCTCTGTTTCGGATGTTGTAAAAAAAAGTTCAAATTTTTTCAATATTATGTTTTAACCACCTAAATGGTTAAAACTTATTAATATACCTCAAATATTTCATACTTTATAAATATTATCCCAAAATTTGATGTTATTTTCAGTTAAATTCATAATTTTAATTCTAAACTTGTTAATGTTTATTAAATAATATAAATTGCTACTTGATTGCTCTAATTTCTTTGTATTTTCTTATTAAATATATTTGAAATATCAAATATATATGAATATACCTTTATTAATATCAACATGTTATGAGGTATTTTATATATAATATTTTAATGTTTAAATAATTTTTATTTATGACGTCATCCGGTTCGACCCCCTATCGAATCCGGTTGAACCCATTGACCCCTGATTCCTGAACTCGACCGAGTCGATACCCGGTCCGGTTCTGAAAACATAGGGTAGGGTTTGTTGAGAATAACTAACCCAATAAGTCTAGATATTCTTGCTCCTGTGGTGCCAGAAATTACGGTTGTACTTATTTGTAATTAGCTGAATGGATGACAAGGGATTTTTCACTTATACAGATATCATCCCTTGTCGACTTAGGAGTTTCATTTAGGAATTAGGATAAGTGTGCCACATAAAATTGTGTGAATTGCTTTTGCCCAGTGAGAAGAAGTGGAAGGTTCTTTGCAATTGATGGTTCATTGATTAAAAGTCTAAAACTTATATGGCTCATGGCCATTTAAATAATACTGGGTTTTTGGATATCAAATTTTTTTCATATAATATTTCGCTTGTATCATAAACACATTTTCTAATTCATTTTTTTATATTTTCAATCACCTTTTTATTTCACATGCATCACATCATGAAAAGTGCTAATATATCAAATAATACTCTATCCAAACAATCCCACTACTTTCGGAAACACGTTCATAATCACTGTCCTATATGCCATGACTTCAAAATGATTGAATTTGATATCATTGCTTGAGGATTTTTCTTTTTTAGTCACAAACCAGTTGGACAAACGATACTTCTTTTTCAATTATCCTTTTCAGGGTTTGGCAAACAAGTGCCTCGAAACACTCTTTAAGATGGGTTTCATGTA
The DNA here is from genome assembly GCF_003713205.1 of Coffea eugenioides. Taxonomy (NCBI): domain Eukaryota; kingdom Viridiplantae; phylum Streptophyta; class Magnoliopsida; order Gentianales; family Rubiaceae; genus Coffea; species Coffea eugenioides. The sequence continues at coordinate 41,193,350 of NC_040040.1, forward strand.
TTAATTTTTCGATAAGAGTGAAATTAATTCGGAAGAGTATCTAAATATGGAGGAAATAATAAATATGAGAATGTGTATTTATATAGCAGATTATGAGTAATTTAAATGTCTTAACAAGTGCCTACAGTCACTTGGAATCCTCAGTTACATTTTTCTAGTGCCAATCCAATGCCACCACTAAAATTGCGCCAAATGTCTTGTTGTCATTAGCACTTTAGTTTTTTATTAACTCAAATTGGTTCAAGGTTAACACAAGTTTTCTTATTCTCTAAAACTCTGAACCAAAAGGCACCCGGCCGGTCTAACTCCTACATCAATAATTTTGTACGGCTGCTGCTTTGGGGAATCTGCTGCTTTGGGGAAAAAGAATAAGAAAACCCTCAGTTTCCGATGATTGCCTTCAAACTCTTTCGTGCTTGATTGCTTTTAAAAAAGCCAAATCCTCTGTTTCCGCCAAACTTCAATGACGATGTCCTTCTCTTGCCGACGTACCTGAATGTATGAAGCTTGCTCTTATTCTCCTTGGTCAGATGTATCCTATTTAATCTTTTATCCTCTCCTTTTATTTTTAGATTTTTTCCCAATATTCATTGTTTACTTTGTTTATTAAGCCAATTTGTGCTGGATTTCTATAATTTATTATGTGTAAAAATGACTTTGTAAAGAGTTCTGTTCAGTATAGTTTATAAGCTTTTTATATTGATTTTGTCTTATTCTCCTGTGGATAACTAAATGAACTTGGTAGAGTTAAATTCAATAGGAGATTGTGGGTGCCCAATCCTAGGAATCTTGATAGTTGAATTTTTATGGTTTCCCTGCAACCTATAAATTAATAGAATAGTGGTTTTATATTAATTTGAACTAGTGCTCTTGTTACTTGTGTTAAAAATTTCCCCGAAAGCAGGGGAATCATGATTGGCCTATTGAAAAGGTTTCACTGGACTCGGTGCAGCTATCTTGACACAAATATACTTGGCTGTTTATGGGAATGATTCCAAGTCTCTTATTCTTCTTATTGCTTGGCTTCCAGCTGCTTTGTCGGTGGTTTTCGTGTACACGATTCGTGAAATTGGGATCCTCGGTTATTTCAAGAATTGTTATAAATTTTACTAATGTACCAAATTGAAAAAGAGGTACAAGAAATAACAATAGCTTTTCTGGCTAGTTGCATGTAGTAGTAGTGAATGAGTAGAATTGAGAATTCAGCCATTTCAATGAAATTATTAAGGAAAAAAATTTGCTTACATTTTTTTTCTTATTGTATTGCAATTAAATTTTTTCTTATAAACTATACTAAACAGAACTCTTTACAAAGTCATTTTTACACACAATAAATTATAGAAATCCAGCACAAATTGGGTTTATAAACAAAGTAAACAATAAATATTGGGAAAAAATCTAAAAATAAAAGGAGAGGATAAAGGACTAAATAGGATACATCTGACCAAGGAGAATAAGGGCAAGCTTCATACATTCAGGTACGTCGACAAGAGAAGGACATCGTCATTGAAGTTTGGCAGAAACAGAGGATTTGGCTTTTTTAAAAGCAATCAAGCACGAAAGAGTTTGAATGCAATCATCGGAAACAGAGGGTTTTCTTATTCTTCTTCGCCAAAGCAGCAGATTCCCCAAAGCGGTAGCCGTACAAAATTATTGATGCAGGAGCTAGACCAGCTGGGTGCCTTTTGGTTCAGAGTTTTAGAGAATAAGAAAACTTGTGTTAACCTTGAACCAATTTGAGTTAATAAAAAACTAATGTGTTAATGACAACAAGACACTTGACGCAATTCTAGTGGTGGCATTGGGTTGACACTTGGGATCCTCGGTGACATGAATCCAATGCCAATCCAATGCCACCTATAGTATTGCGCCACTTGGCCTATTATTATTTGCACTTTAATTTTTTAATAATTGAACTTGATTTGGTTTAACACAAATTTTCTCTATCCTCTAAAACTTTGAACCAAATTAACCAACCGGTCTAATTCCATTACCAATATTTTTGTACAGCAACCACTCAAGATCGGTTGCCTTGGGAAAAAGAAAAAGATAACCCTAAACAATTGCCTCCAAAGTCCAAGCCTTTTTATCGTTGATTGCTTAGAACAATCAACCGTAGCCTAATAAGCTAAAACTGCAGCCGCCGACTATTGAAGCAAATTGACTACAAAGATTCAGGAAGTACTCAAATTAAAGCCCAACCATCCCTAGCTTTCTCCAGCAAAGAACAAACCAAAACGTTTCACATCATTCAGGTAATTATCCAACCTTGCATCCGGTTTAAGTCTTGAGTTTTTTCAGCTTTGATTTATTAAATCAATATCACTATTTGCTCCGTGATCTTGGTTTCGAATTTCAATTTTTTTAATATTAAGAAAGTTAGGAAAGAGACAACAACTCGTAAGTATTTTAACAACTCATAAGCAATATCACCCTACCTTATGTTATGCAATTTTATATCTTCATTTTCAATTTCCATTAAAGTGAAATTTACATTGAATTGTGAGTTTGGAAAGATTAAATATTAATTGAGTGGTCAAATTGACTACTTACACGCTAATTGTAATATACCTGGAAAATAAGTTACTTTGTGGGATTAAAAAATTATTTATTATTTCAAGAATTGTTATAAATTTTACTAATGTACCAAATTAAAAAAAAAAGATACAAGAAGTAACAATAGCTTTTCTGACTAGTTGCAAGTAGTAGTAGTGAACAAGTAGAATTGGAAATTCAACTATTTTAATAAATTATTGAGGGAAAAAATTTGCTTACGTTTTTTCCTTATTGTATTGCAATTAACTTGCATGAAATTCTTTTGTTAATTTAGGGTTAATTCAGTCAGGTTTCAGTAAGAAGACTTGTTGAGATTCAAAATAGTAAAATACATCTGGACCTGGTTCCTCTTTTGACCCTATTCTTTGGCGGTGTTTGAGGTTTTAGTCCTTACCATGGGATTAATTTTTTCACCAAATTTAAAACCCGTGGTTCCTTAATCATGCAAGCTGTGTGTGGAATCATTCTACCTGCCTAGGACGAGTTATTTGATTATTCAATTCAACTTTAGCAATTTTCTTATGTTATCAGCTAATTGTTATTGTTCACTCCTCGGAACAGGTCAGGTTGGTGCTATTCAATTGGGCATCAGCGGGGCACTGCAAAACTGGGCACCAGATTTACGTCCTCATTTGAGAGAAGGTACATTTCCTTGGAGTAATGTTATCTTTATTAATTGGTTTCTTCACCTTGCTGCTTCTTCCACCTTACAATAGGGAAAGACTAGATTTTTGTTTCTTTCTTCACCAAATCTGAATTTTTTTAAGGAGTACAAGCATGCATGTACTGATCGTGAAAACATGATGATTAAATCAAAAGTAATCTATTATTTTGTTTGTATAGTTGTACGTCAAATGTGTGTTCTATTGTGACCTGAAACATTGCCTTCTTGCATTTCACGTTTCGTTATATGTCAAATTTGGAGCTTTTGACCTTAGTTGTCATTTTTAGGTGGTTTAGTTGTCATTTTTAGGTGGTTTTTGTTGACACGGGATTCGAGGGTTGTTGAAAGGAAAAAGCCCGGAAAAGCAAAAACAAGAAAGAGCTTCCAGTGGGTCAAGCGTTAGAGCAAGTCTTGCCTGTGTCACGACTCTTGAAAGGTTGCAGGATATGGATGCTAAGGCTTCTATGGAAACTGAGGCATCATCCTGTCTTGCCTGTTTATTGTCTTTTTTTATTCATCCATTTATTTATGTGTTCAATTTTTTGGTGATATAATTCTAACCATAGGCACAAGAATTACATGGTTTCGAAGGAGTGAAAATAAATCAGTTCGAATTGCATGACAACTCTTGCACTATGGGACAACAAGTTGGAGTTGATTGCAATGATAGGTGTGGTTGTCCAGTTCCATGCATCAATGATATTTCGTGCAAGTGTTCAAGTGGACAAGAGACCTGAAAATTTGACAGAAATTGACAATGGAACTTTTCGTGCTTCCCAAAATTAATGCACATTCTTCTATGTAGAATATATGTTTCAATTGACACTAGTACTGAGTTTTTAGATCTTTCATTTGAACACTTTGTTACCATTCCAAAATTCAATAAGACATTTGGATACTGTGCAATGTGAAGAGGCTTGGAAACCATAGTATCATCGACTATCGCCCCTCTTGACATAAGTTTATATTTTCAATTCTGATAATGGACACAACACAAGCATAATAATCCCTGTAAAACATTAATTATTTAGCATGAACTTCAATTTAACTGAAACAAAAGCTGACATTGTTCATTTTGCATGCAAATAGCGAATATGGAGTGCATACAGTAAACAAAGGGATAAAAACTTCACGCCGAGAAAATGCAGTCTACTCTTACATATCTTGTGTCATAAAACATAATTGACTTAGATGCTATGCTCTGACAAAGAATCAACAGGACAAAGTTCTTGCTGCAATTTCCCTGCTGCTCATGTTTCTGCTTCATAAAGTCCAGAAAGAGTAAATCAAAGGAGAAGGAGCAGAAGGAAGACTGACACTTCTCCATCGTTTCCTCTGTTTCATATTACTTTGAGGCAGCTTTGCTATCTAGATTTGGGAACTGATCTTTTGTGCTTGGATTGATTTTTTATCAGAGAGTTAGAGAAATAGGTTTTGCAAGACATAATAAGAGGTCTCCAACATTTGCTTCATGGTGCTTTAGATCTTTCCTCGTGGAAAATTAGTGCAGCATCTCCTGTGAGGGAACTCATTCCTCAGATTAATACATTACTTGTCGAGTAGCAAGTTAATTGCATTCGAAAAGAAACATATGTCTAGAAAATGAAGACCATACAGCATACAATATTTTAAAATGTTGGCAAACCAACTTTCTGACTTTTTCCCAAACTCCAGAATCAACAGGTCTATTTGCAGAATGGTGAAGGTACACAGTTCACAAACTATTAAGTTGTCTCAAAGATCTATGCAAGAACTGAATATAATTCATGTGAAAGAACAAATAAAAAATCTTAGAAATTGCAGATAGGTTATCAAAGCTATCATCAATTAAGGGCAAGAAGTCATCTATTATTCACATATCATGTTCCTGCTTCATAGATCTTGAAAGCTGTCCAAAATAAAAATCGACGGGGCCTAAAATGATTTAAAGAACAAAAGATAACACAAACATAACTCACTTAAGATATTGAAGAGTCATATTCTTCAAAAGAGAAGGATGTCTTGGAACAAGGCTACACCACTCTTCTTTGTCAATCTTTCCATCATGCTTGGTATCAGCTTCCTCAAAGGTCTGAAATCAGAAAATGGATTAATATATTAGCTTCTTGCTCCAAGAAAGTGTTCCAAATAACTTCTAAGAATTTCCTGGAAGCGGATGCATAAAAGGTAAATGCTTGTCTTATCAAGAACAAAAGGCATGAGTTACTGCAATCGTTAACAGAGCATCATGAACCAATTCCCTATAGAAACAACTATAGATAATAACAATTTTTCTGCATTGCAAAATATCAAAACTTTGCTGTTATATTTTCTAAACTATTCCAGCAAGTGTTGCGACTACCATTTGTTTTACCTACAGTGAGATCACCAAAAATCAAGTTCCTTCCAGCAGGGCAAAGACCACAGAAGAAAAATGAAAGGGTGAAAAACAAAGGATTCCACAATGTTTAGAATACGTCAAGGAAAACTTTGAAATTCATGCAACAACCACCTCTGAATTATGAAAAGTAAACCAAAGACATTAAGGTTAATTACAAATAGATTAAACAAAGACATCACAAACTTAACATCACCATTCAACTAATTCTAGTCATGGATTTAACTAGGATCATTCTATACGTTGCAACAGAAAGGGTGTTACAATTGATAAAAAAAGAACCTTGAGCTCAATTTTCTGCTTAGTCCCCTCGGGAGGCTTCTTAAGCTCACCTTCCACGTACACGGACGTGCCGGTGGGCACCAAATCGCCGAGCTTGTGCACGCTGGACTCCACTATGACCTGCAGATTCGCCGGACAAGAGCCGTCGTTGAGTTCCAGAAACGCGAAGGCACTTTTCCCCTGTTCTCGGCCAGTTTTCACCCATCCTCCGATTTTCACAACTTGACCTGCTAGTCCCGCCCCACCATCAGGCCGGCTTAGAATAGAGTGGATCAGGACCCGGCGGGAAAACTGGGCCTCCTCGACAGTGCCGCTTAGGGAGAGCTGTTCTAATGGCGGCGTCGAATCGATTGACATTACGTGCTTTGATGAAGAAATGTGAATATTTTTGTTACGTTTTGGTGGTGTGGGTAAGGAGACAGAGAAATGATGGAGCAGCGCTAGTTTTCTGCCAGTGGAGAGCTCGAAAGAGAAGGGCTTGTTAAGGACGTCCTTGGTGCCTTTGACGGTGAGGCAATCGGCAGTGAAGATGATGCCACGTGGAATGGCGGAGCCGGTGGTGAAAATAAAGGACGACGACTCTGAAGATGTGGACCTCATCAGAGTGGATTGGAGATGTTGAAGGTAATCAATGATGAAAGTATCGGTAATGGAATTAGACCGGTTGGTTAATTTGGTTTAAAGTTTCAGAGGATAGAGAAAATTTATGTTAAATCAAACCAAGTTGAATTATTAAAAAATTAAAGTGCAAATAACAATAGGCCAAGTGGCGCAATACTATAGGTGGCATTGAATTGGCATTGAATTCGTGTCACCGAGGATCCCAAGTGTCCCAAGTGTCCCTACCGTACTTGTTTGTGAAACGTCCCGTTTGGCAAGTGAGTTTTTTGGGTGTTTGTCTAAAACTTTACTGTAACTTACTGTAGAAGTTTTAAAAAAAATTTTGAAGTGTGTTTTTTTTTTAATATTTTGAAGTGTATAGTTTAAAATTTTTGAAAAGTTTTTTGAAGTTACTATAGTTTAAAAAACTTGTAACAGACAAACTTGGCAAAAAACTTGTCTTCCAAACAAGGCCTTAGTTTGAAATGAAGAGCGGTTGAAGCCAGGATAGCACTTTGGGCTAAAAGATGAACGAATTATACAAAATAAATGGAATGGCATCCTAATAACTCTTGCCACTTCTTTTCAAGCACAACATTGAACACTGAAAAAGAAAAAGAAACAAACAAAGACAAGCATTTGAAAGTTTGAATACTTAGAGATCTACTTTTCATATATAAATCCTTAAGGAAAAATTCTGAGAGATTTTGATCAACTTCAGCACACACACAAATATATATATGTCTATGTATTGCGTAAAAAATTCACTAGCGCTCATTCTCAATTTCAAATTGATTTTCTTTCTTTTTCTTTCTTGGAGATAAACCACATTTTTTTTAATCCTCCTATCACTCCTCACACTCTTCCCACCCTCAACTTTCAAGCATAGGATTAGAGTCGTAGACCTAACAGCAGAAAAGAAAATTAGTTCATTTCTACTATATGTCATAAGTGAGTTCTCAACCACTATTTTGCTTAATTTCTCTCTTCATACTCTCTCTGTCACTTCATTTGTTTTGCATTATCTACTACATGTCCTAAGCAAGAATATTAGTTCCTTTGGTAAGGATTCAGCTTAAAGTGCACAGTACTTTGTATATAACCACAACTACGTAACTATATATATATGTGTGTATATATATATATATAATTTTTTACAAAAAAGTAACTATATATATAATTTTACAACCAGAGATTTAACAACTGTTTTCCATTTTTTTTTCCATAATTTGCAAACACAAGTTGCGCTCTAAGCAAAAACACACAATTAAAAATGGTAGCATACTTCACATGATTTATTAACCCCGCCCAGTAAGGAAAAGTGGATGGTTCTTTGGTTTGGACGGTTCATTAATTAAAATTCCTATGACTAGTACCCAATAAAATAATACTCTTTCCTACCAACTACGATTTTTGTTTTTGGTCTCCTACCAACTACGATTGATAGTGACTATCTTATATGCCACAGCTTCAAAATGATTAAAATTGATTTCATTGCTTAAAGAATTCGGTCTGAAAGGACTTGTATTCACGTCCTGAGTGCCCTAACGCGTCCATGTGTTTGTCATACTATTATAAGGGAAAGCCGCCAAAAGATTTGTCAATAAACACGTTTTGGTCAACAAATTTTGACCATGCAAATTTCCATCCTTTCCTGCACGACTTTTTTCACCTATATATACCCACAATTGGATTGTGATTCTTCATAACATAAGAAGCTCAACTATTCACATACTTAACCTCGATTACCCGAAAGCCTAGAAAAGCTTAAGCAAAATGGAAGTGAAGCTAAAAGTCATTTTCCTATGTTGCATCCTACACCTTGCCTCAGCTCAACTTCGGAATGGGTTTTACAGCAATTCATGTCCACAAGCTGAATCAATTGTTCAACAAGTTGTACAAAAGAAATTCAGCACTGATCGTTCAATAACAGCTGCTTTGCTTCGAATGCATTTTCACGACTGCTTTGTCCGAGTAAGTAATTAATCTTGTTCTTAACTAATTTATACTTGTTTAAGTGGTTAAGCAGTTAAAGAAACTATAAGACTTATGGTATCAATAAATTGGAGCAGAGTCTCACAAGTTCCAATTTAATCTAGTTGATCGCTAGCACGTAGATAAGTGTAGGTCCAGTATAAATAAGTGGAGGTAAGGTGTAAAGGAGTGAGAATGTATTGTAGAAATTGAAAATGATCATTCAAACCTCAACTAGTCTAAAATGAAACTTGTGACGTTAATGATCCAAAAAATTCTTGGATGATGTAAGGTTGACGGGCTAAACATATTAAATGGGACCTATAATATAATATAATGGCATGTCACTTTTGTGGTTTGTATTTGTTTTGAGCTACACGACTGGTTACAAATTTATTAATTGCATCAAATTACTTGCAACAAGAATATAGTACCATGAAGATATCTAAAAAATTATATCAGATGCATGCAGTACATATGGTCCAATATATTGAGAAGTACATTAAAAAAAATACAAAATCTCGATTTATTATATACTTGGGAGGGATTTATGAAGTTCTGTTAACAAAATTTGACATACATGGCAAAAATTTTCAGGGTTGTGATGCATCAATATTGATAGACTCCACCAAGTCCAAGTCATCGGAGAAAGATGCCGGACCAAACTTAACAGTAAGAGGATTTGAGCTAATTGATGAAACCAAGAGAAATCTTGAGGCTGCTTGCCCATCTACTGTCTCCTGTGCTGATATAATAACATTGGCAACCCGTGATGCGGTAGCATTAGCCGGAGGACCCGGATATAATGTATCGACAGGTAGGCGAGATGGGCTGGTTTCGGACTCTTCCGAAGTAAATTTGCCAGGACCAAGTCTTTCCATATCGGATGCAGCTCGATTCTTCACTGCCAAAGGGCTAACACTGAATGACATGGTGGTCCTTTTGGGTGCACACACTGTTGGAGTTGCACATTGTGGTTTCTTCCAGGATCGGCTTTCTAACTTTCAGGGCACCGGGAAGCCTGATCCCACAATGGACCCAGCATTGGCTGCTACACTCTTGAAAACCTGTGGTACACAATCCAGGCCGTTGAGTAGAGACCCAACTGTGTTTTTGGATCAAAACACATCCTTCATACTTGATAATCAGTTCTACAATCAGATAAGGTCTAAAAGAGGGATCTTGCAGATTGATCAGGAACTAGCTTTGGACAGCTTGAGTGCTCCTCTAGCCTCAAGATTGGCTGCCAACAATAACCTCTTTCAGCAGAGTTTTGTCAATGCTATGATGAAAATGGGAAGCGTGGAAGTTCTTGTCGGAAATGCTGGAGAAATTAGGAAAAATTGTAGAGTCTTTAGCAAACCTGTTGGTCGAGCCTAATAGTTCCAATCTCCCTAAAGTAGGGTATATTGGAATATATTTACCCTTTTTCTCTTAAATTCTTGCTCTTCCATAGATTTTGACAAACTTGATGTTTGAATGATGAATAATTATTAATTCTTTTGTGTACAAAAAAAAAATGCAAATTTAATTTTTGCAATAAAAAGTTCATCTTCCTTGCTGTGTAATTTCATTGCCTAATTGAATATGGTTATCATCCTGCCTCTGTTCCAGAAAATTATCGATCTCATACATAACCTACGACAATCATTTTGCAGAAATTATATACGTCTTACGCGAGTCAGGGGTTAATGGGGCAAAAAGAAATGAATAAATAGAAGGAAGTACTTTGCTTTCTGAAAGTCAATATGTAAATTGAATTTTATTGCTATCCATGCATGTTAATATATTGCCAAGGTCACTTTGCTTTGAGTGTTAATATTTTGGAGTGAAAAACATCCGCTTATAGTAAATAATGGGTTTGAACGAACATACCCTAGTGCTAAAATTGAAGTATCCAACGGACACTCCACTTGTGCAAAAGTAGTCATCAGACAGGAGCACATGGAAACTGGTAAAGAGGTGCATGGCACCTCCTCACAAGTTCCGTTTTAAACAAGTTTACTCTTGGGTATAAATGAGTTAGAATATAAGTTAGAATATGGTATAAATAAGTTATAAATATGGTGAAAATATGTTGCATTATGAAATGTAGCATATGTTAAAATCGTAATATCTACTTACCTTCATTGTAATTTTGCTTTTGACTATATAATCTATTTATAGTGCATGTAAAGTATTTAGATTTTTGTTCTATTTAGTACTAAAGAAAGCATAACTAGCATATCAACTAACAATGTAATTGGTTGTGCTTTTCATCTATTATAGGGTGATTTAGTAGATAATAGTGAAAAATAAGGGGATGAAGTGGTAAAATGCAAAATCACAGGGTTAAATAATCATTTATCCTTTTTATGATGGAATCTAGCCAAACACCATATGTTTTTGTTTTGTTTCTAACAACCTTTATTAGAAGCAAAACAAAAATTTAAGTAAATAAGGGTTACAAAAAACAAAATTATATAGATATATACATAGATGCATACATACATACATATATTTACATACACACGTGCGCGCGCACACACATATATATCTCTATGTATGTATATGTCTATATAATTTTGTTTGTTGTAACCCTTATTTACTTAACATTTTTGGTTTGCTTCTAATAAAGGTTATTAGAAAAAAAAACAAAAACATATGGTGTATGTAGTATGTATGTATCTATGTATGTATATTATAAGTAATTCAAGCATTGATTTAACAATTTGATGGTGTAAATATTAGTCATCATTCGTATGTGCTAGAATGTAATAAGAGATAATTTCAGAAACCTCCCCTAAGGTTTTTGACTATTTCATTTAGTTCTCTTGAAGTTTTAAAAATTACATCTACTTCCCTTGATTTGACACTTTGGTAACCAAATCTTAAAATAAGGTCAAAAATTTAATGAATACCCTAAAATGCCGTTATCTTATAAAGTTCAATTCATTCTTCTAAACAATTGTAAAGTAATTTGACACAATTATTAAAAAAAAAGGAGTCTCAAGTTTTTCATGCCAATATTTGTTATTTAATAATCAACTATAACAATAAATATTTTGCTACGATAAGCTATTTTTTATGAGTAAATTTTATATATACTGTCAATGTATACACTATCACGATTGAATGGATGACACATGAGCAAATTTTGAATTTCAAATTTACACGTGTCATATATCTAATGGTGATAGTGTATACACTAACAGTGTCTATAAGATTAATCTATTTTTTATAGCGCTTTATTGGGAATATAGATTCTTTTTAAGATAGAGAAGAAAGTGTTACCTTGTGTTTTTTAAGTTTATGGACTATTTTTTTTTAATAAAAGTTTATGGGCTAGTTTAGTGGTGGAACTGCCATAGTTTAGTAGTGATTTGGGCCATATGTTTTTAATTATTGTTGATTTCGATACAAAAGAAAGAGTTACAAAAAAATTGGATGATATTAAAAGTCATCAAAAAAATTACTAATTTAACATTTGATCTGGATAGATATTAGCGACAACATTAATAGTTCTTTTATACTTCTAATGAAATATAAGAGAAATGAATAAGAAGGAAAAAGGAAAAAAAATTATAAAATCCATCCTTTGTATAAACATGACTAGGAAGGGTAAATCTTCATATTATGGTGAAGTGTATCAGTCGATTCTAGGAAGGGTCTTGTCATGGAAATCAAAGTTCCTTTCTGCGGGAGGCAAGATGGTGTTAATCAGGCACGTGTTGTCATCGATGCCAGTTCACTTGCTGTTTGCGGCTGTGATCCCTGGCAAGGTGTTTAACTCTATAGAGAAGGTTTGCTCGAACTTCCAGTGGGGATCATCACCCGAAGAGTCGAAGTTCCATTGGATACGGTGGTCTCAATTGTGCTACCCGGTTAAGGAGGGTGGAGTGGGATTTCGGAGGCTTAGGGACGTTTATTCAGCTTTCTCCTGTAAGCTTTGGTGGAGTTTCCGAACGGGATCGTCATTGTGGGTTGCTTTCATGCAAGCAAAGTACTGCAGAAGGATCCACCCTTGTCAAGCAGAAATGAGGTTGACAGATTCGGCAGTCTGGAGGCGGATGTTGAACGTGAGCCGACACGTGGAACCGTCCATGGTTTGGTTAGTCAATGACAGGTCGTGTCACTTTTGGTACGACAACTGGTTGGGCAGTGGTGCCTTATTTCTTCGAGCGTCAGTTGATCCAACTCTTTCGTTTCAGAATTGCACTTCAAATGGACACTGGGACATAAATATCTTGTCTCAATCCTTGCCCCGGGACATTGTTTCCTCCATTTTACAGCACCCGGTCCGTGACGGGCAATGTACAGATGAAGTCATTTAGTTGCCAACGACATCTGAAAAATTTACATTAGCCTCTGCTTTCCGGGATGTACGGCAGGCCCGTAACACGTCGGTGGTCCTCTCTAAGGTTTGGCACTCTCGGATCCCTTTGAAAGTGTCATTTTTTATGTTGCGATTGTTGATGGGGAGGTTGCCGCTACCGGATACTTTATGTAAAATTGGGTTCCATTTGCCTTCTAAATGTTTGTGTTGTCAAGTTGGGGCCGAGGAATCAATTGAGCATGTGTTCTCTACTGGCCACATAGCATTGGAGATTTGGACTTATTTTGGGGGTCTGTGTGGTTTTAATTCCTCGGGATCTTCACTACGAGCTCGCATAGTTGACTGGTGGTTGCGATCACACAAGTCAAAGACGCGACGCTTTATTTGCCTTATTCTGCCAAGTTTTACTTGTTGGCATATTTGAAAGGCTAGAAACAAAGCCATGTTTGAGGGCGAACAGATGCGGTCTTCTGCTATTGTCAAGCCATCTTCTCGGAAATTAAATCCATTGTGGAGATTCAGTTCAAACAACGGATTGGGGTGCAAACATTCTGTCAGCTATATGATTGGTCAAATTCGCCTGCCAGTGTAAGCTTTAAATTTGTACGCTGGGAAGCGAAGGAGATGGGGAGGTTAATACTGAATACGGATGGATGCTCTAAGGGTAATCTGGGAGTGGGCGGAGGGGGTGGGGTTCTTCGGGACTCAATGGGGCTACCCCTGGTTGCATTTTCAGCCTTCTTTGGAATACCTACTTGTCTTCGCGCAGAGACTTTGGCCCTTCTGATTGGTCTTCAAATGTGTGTTCATAGGGGTTTTACTAATCTATGGGTGCAATCGGATTCATTGGTCTTAGTTGGGGTTCTCCAGCGGCGAATTCAGTGCCCGTGGCAGATCCGACGGGAGGTCCAGCAGATTTGGCAGTTAGTCGAGGATCCTACTCGATTCTCACACTGCTACAGGGAGGCTAACACAATAGCGGATACACTGTCCAATGTAGGTGTATCTCATCCTGAGCACCACGTCAAAGTCTATGACTGCTTTCGTATGTTCCCGAGGTTGGCCCGCGGGGCAGTCAGGCTGGATAGATTAGGCATGCCTTTAGTACGGAAATTTCGGCGTATGTAAGAGGAACTTATTGATTGTCTCTGTGGAATAAGAATTAAAATTTGCTTTAAAAAAAAGTATAAACATGACAATAAGAGAGTTTTATTAAAATATTAAACTTAGTATTGTCATTTTAACTAGGTAAGCGAGGTAGGTATAATTTTTAAAATCTTAAGGAAGCCACATGAAATTATCAAAAACCTCAAGGGAGGATTCCGAAATTATCTCATGTAATAATTAGAGTGAAATATGAGAGAAAAAATTAATAACAACAATAGTTATATAGTAGGAATTAGACGACCTCTAAAATTCTTTATTAGGCAAACTGCAATTAATTTGGTAGCTCATGAAGGCAAATCTTAATGTTTTCTTAAGGTTGATAATAAAGGTAATTGTGAAACTCAAACACGATTTAATAGCCAAACATGATTTTAACTGAATGAGGGGGGCAAAGTGTTAATCACCCCAACCATGCTACAAATTGAGGTTTTTTTCATCCTACATATGCTTGTTTTGGACACCCACTTCAAGAAGGTAAGAAAAGAATAAAACACAAACCACATTCTTGCATAAGAGACCATGGATTCATCTTAAATAGCTGACTCCACCGTCCACCTCTAAGGCAATCAGTACGTGGAAGATTCATCAATTCATCGAAAGGAGTAAGAATCAATAGAAATCAACAGCTTACGAAGAGCTTTGTTTTCATCTATAAATCCTTAAAAGGATACATACGGCTGTCTCTATTTGTGTCTGTCTGTGTCTATTCACTAGCACTCGTATTCGAACTCAAAATTGATTTTATTTCTGTTTCTTTCTTGGTGATAAACCCCATTTGAATGGCGCAAACTGCAAAGAACTTCGTATATAACTACAACTAAGGAACTATATATATTATTCTACAGCAAGAGATTTGACAACTGTTTTTATTTTATTTTTCCCATAGTTTGAAAACACAAGTCCATCATTAAGCAAAAACACAATTAAAAATTCTAGCATACTTCACAAGATTCATTAACCGCGCCTAAGAAGGAGAAGTGGAAGGTTCTTTGCTCTTGATGTTCATTAATTAAAATTCATTTGACTCGTGTCCATTAAATCCAAGCCATTGAGTAGAGACCCAACAGTATTTTTGGATCAGTTGATAACCGGTTATACAATTAGGTAAGATCTAAATAAGGGATCTTGCAAATCGATTAGGAACTAGCTTTGGACAGCTTGAGAGCTCCTCTAGCCTCAAGATTGGCTACCAATAATAACCTCCTTCGGCAGAGTTATCTCAATGCTATGATAAAAATGGGAAGCGTAGAAGTTCTTGTTGGAAATGCTGGAGAAATTTGAAAAAATTGCGATTTTTAACAAACCCCGCGGTCAAGCCTTATAATAGTCCCAAGTTCGCTAAAGTTAGGCTTATTGGATTCTTTTTGTAACTCTTTTCCGCATATATTATTGCTCTCCATAGGTTGACAAGCATGATATTTGATTGTTAAGTACTAATTGTGACGGCCCCACCTTCCCCTAAGGCGAACCAAAGGGTCGGCGAACCGCCTACCCAACTCTCGCCAGGACTACGGATCAAATCATTCATAAACCTTACCAAACGGTCCAAAGAACTTTGGTAAAATGAATCATCGGAAAGCGCAAAGGACCGCAGCCACGTCAAAATTCGACTAAATTTTTTCTTCCTCGTTCAAGCTTCACACTCGCTCGATTTCCCCAATGGATACAAGAAAGTTCACATAACCATAGAAACGTACAATCTCAAACGAATACGCTCGAAACACTTGATTACACACATATATACATATATACATCAGAGTCTTCAACAAGTTAACTTGAAATACAAGCCATAGTAACCATACGTATACAAAATACAATTAGGGTTTCAGTTACGAAGGAGCATGATCAAAAGAATGTCTATACTAGCTCGACTCTTTCTTCAAAAATCATAGCTCTCAAAATATTGAACCCTGTAAGGAAAACAAAGATAACAGGAACGGGGTGAGCTTACGCTCAATGAGGTACCACAAGTACAAGTAGTCAAGAATCATGGCATTTCACTTTTAAGGCACATATACACATCATATAAGGAAATGAACAAACACCTCAGATAGAAAGGATACAGGTGGCTCTCAAGAGTCAAATTACCGTTGCAGTACTTGATCACAACTCGTTGACGCTCCGTCAACATTCAAGGAAACAAACATGACCGTAGAGCCTACTTGACATCAAATTCTGTCCACTAAACATACCCCTTGCTGGCCCGAACACCACACACAGAACAAAGGTGGTAATACTCGAGGATACCGGAAATCTAGAGTCTCCAATACCCAAAGATTTCCCAGAAACAGACTACCGTGGTTCGTTATCTAATCGACCAGGCCTTTGCCGGCTCTACTTGAGTAACTAGCCACAGGATTTGAGCTCAGAGGTCATAGAAGGGTCGTTGGATACAAGCCTCCAAATGACGTCAGAACAGACACAGATAACAGATTCAAATTCACACAGTAAATAATCACACAGGCAAGAGAACGAGTGTGATAAAGTACACCCTCGTCTCATTCAGAATAAACAGAGTTCATAGTCATTCAAGTCACAGATTTCAAGTACAAATAAACCAGTTAAGCAACAAATCAGAGGAGTGATACACTCACCAGTTCAAGCAAAGATAACTTCAAAAGTTTTCTTCCAAAGGATGGCTTTGATCACCGTCACGTCCTAACAACAACCAAGGTAAAATAATTATGGTTTCCCCCATCCACAAACCCAGGAAACAGAATGTATAAATGAGGCTCGACTACAAGGCATGTGCTTAGTCAAATTAACTACTAGGGCAAAGAGATAACAATGTGGCGTTGGAGTAAAAAGGCAGCAGTTGGTCTTAAAAACATGAACAACCCTAAAACCTTTCGCTCAAGTCGCGAGTACATCCAACTAGCCCTCGAGTGAAAATTTGGGCAGCACGTCCTTAGTATTTACCTATTTTCCAGTCATTTATGGCTTCATTAATTTTCTCAATTCAGCCCCAAAATCACACAAAAATAATCTTGCCACAATAGCCTTTCACTAGGCTCAATGTCATTCAATTACAAAATAATGTTAGCAATGCGACCGGAACTAATGTTCAAGACAAATAACAAAATAACAGGTTTGATATCTCTTGGCGTTTCGGTCACAACCTAAGCTACGCTTATTGGATTGGGGTACACTTTATACCATTTCGGAATTAAGACAGAGAAATATATTTCCTATGAAGACATCAACACCCAATTCGTTCATTTTCAAGATCAAAATATGCAATCTCAGAGAAAATAGAACACTATCCACAAAATAGTATATTTGGCAGTCAAGGGTATTTTTATCATTTCACATGCTACCATGCTCCAATTGAGCTGAAATTTTGCAAGCGGGTAGTTAACACCATTTCCTACAACTTTCATGTTTTGACCTAAGCCTGATTCGGCCTCTAACATGGACGAATTAAACAGGTCAGAACAGGGCAGTTTCAACCTTAAAGCTGGAAATTTTCTTTAGGCAAGTCCATCTAGCACATAATACACTAATTTATCACATAACAAAACTATCAAATCATGGCCAATCATTAATCATCACATGAGGGCAGAAAATTCACCATAAAAACTGAAATTTATCATAACACTACTTCAACCCATGAAATTTCTCACAAAACTACATATTTAACAACTCTAATCCACCAATTTACAATTATTAAGAGCAAAGAGGGATTTCTAGACAAATTACCTTAGAACCTTAAAAAAGATGGTAGTTTAGGGTTTCTTCTTCCAAAATCACTCCACCAAAAGCTCTAAACTTTCTTAGTGAGTAACTTTTATGGAGTAGTTTGCAATTTTAACGGTTGGAACTCAAGATTTGAGGAAGAAATTGAAGATGCAAGATGAAGTTTTCTCTCTTTTTTCCTCTCCCTAATTTCGGCCAAGAAGACAAGAAAGTGAAGGAAATTTTGGTCAAATTTTGAGTTTTAGTAAAGGTAAGAAACTTGGGTCAAAATTGGGTAGATTTCCGACAAGTGTCGCCGTAGGATCAAAGCTTAAATTTTCTTTTTTTTCCTTTTTCTTTGGTCAAATATTGTGGCTGGTTCAAGAGATATTTTAGGGTTAATTAGCTGAAATAAAACAAGGATATTAAGGTAATAAAGTAGTGTTCAAGTGGTGTACTCACTCGGTAACAAACGGTATACGTCGGTTCACACCGTTTTTCCTTATCTCGCGCGTACTAGGGTTTTCACTTATAATTCACTAACTTATTATTATTACTTCTAATCACATACTTTTTCTTATCTAAAACTCACTCTTAACCACCAAATTTAGTACACACACTTCTACAA
Organism: Coffea eugenioides; assembly: GCF_003713205.1. NCBI lineage: Eukaryota > Viridiplantae > Streptophyta > Magnoliopsida > Gentianales > Rubiaceae > Coffea > Coffea eugenioides. The sequence goes on from NC_040040.1 coordinate 41,211,588, forward strand.
TTAATCACATTACCAAAATACGCGAAAATCCTAATTTACCCGAACTATAAAACTAAGGGTAAAACTCTTAAATCTCTTATTCATTACAACTATTGAGGGAGTAAATGAGTAGTAAAACTATCATAAGGTAATTGAGTCAAAATAAAAGGAAATTTTAGTCAAATTTTTGTATTTAGTAGAAGTAAGAAAGTCTTGGTCAAAATCCACCATCCATTGGTTTCGCGACAAATGGCGCACTAGGGTTTATTCTCATCATTTTGGCTACCAATGGTTAATTTACCTAGCTAACCTCTAATTATCCCCAAACACCTTGAAAAAATAATATTCCCTAATACAACGTCACCTAATTGTCAAAATTTTATCGCACTAGTGGGCCCCATGTCCAATATACACTACTAACGTCATATAGACTAACTTGTACTGGAAAAATGTCTTAACAACTTAATTCCCTTATAAAAATCTCTCAAAAATTAATATAATAAAGAAAGGTATATAAATTGTATGCAAGAAACTGAAATATTGACTAGAAATAAAGAAATTTTCGGGTTCTCACACTAATTAATTCTTTTGAACACAAGAAAGAGAAAAGAGGAATGAAATATCTTACAATAAAGCATTGATCTTTCTTGCTGTGTTTCTTTACGTCGCACATCATTATTCGATGGTCTCTCTATCTTTGTATTAAAAATTTCCATCTGGCATAATCTATTGTGTAGGGACATACTTGCACAAGTATATTGGCTGGAGAATGAATGATTTTATGATGGTATATTTTACTTCTATTCTTTTTTTTTTAGATTAGATAAAAGATTTATGCTTTATATTAAACTTTTTAAAGAAATTATTCAAGCTGCAATACAAAATTTGTTGAGTTTACTTATCATCATTACAATCATCATTTCCAATTATAATCATTCACTTAAAATCTAATCAAAAGAGAAAAGATAAAAACAAATTTAGAACAAAATTTATCAAAAATAGATGAAAGATAACATAATTTCTTTTATTTTTACATAAATGTAATTATTGAGTGGATGATAAGTGTTGAAATGAAAAAATATCAAAAATATTAAAATAAGTTATTGTTCTCATTTGCTTAATAATTCCTTCTATTTTTACTTAATTTATTTGGTATATGAATTCTATATACCTACTACATTTTCACCAAAATTGTGACGGTTAGCATTCAAATAAATTGATTCGGAGTAAAGTATATCTCTAGTCATTAAACATTTTCGAAATCTCATGTGTCTAACAATACCATTTTTTGGGTTATTTGACCTATTAAACTCGTAAAAGTGATCAATCGAATGGTTCGTCTATATGTGCAATTAAAGAGACGGAACCTTATTAGAAGTTACAGAATGGTTAAATGGCTACGTAATGGTTTACTTAAATGGATAATGGATGAAATTTATCTAATCCAATTACAACCAATTAAAACTATTTAAAAATAGATCTAGATCAATAGGTTTTAAATATATATTGTAAAACCATTGTCCATTCAATTAACCATTTATTTTCTTATAAATATAATTGTTCATCCTCCTCCAGCTATACATGTCTACATACTTCTATTAAGTTAAGCGATCCATAGAATTTTCACTTGCAGCTTCTGTAGTTCACATCCAATGATGCAAAATTTGACCCAAGTGTTATACTCTCCCAACTTGTGCTCCACTTGCAGCTTCTGTTTTAGTCTCGGGTCAAGTTTGGATCCAATGATTCAAACCCGACACAAGTATCATACTCTCCCAATTTGTGTGCCAACAAACTCTAGCCTTTATTTTGCCAATTCAGCTTTGTACTTCTTCTTTCACCAAGTCAAACTCAACTAACTCTCATCTTCCAGTCATCACAATTAAGCTTGCGGGCACCTCGACCAACTCGGTCCTCAACCGGCTTAGCGAAACCCTAGCTGACCTCATAATGAAAACTTAGTAATGAACCCAACCGGCTTATCGAAACCCTAACTAGCTGAGTCTAAGACTGAGGTGCAGATCCAACTTTAATAAAGACATGATTGATATGAAAAGTACAACCTGGCACTCTATGGTTCATGCCTATTTCTGATGCCGCCAATCTACCCTGGGCTAAAAAGTCAGGCTACAATGATAGCTCTTACTATTTCATTCTTAAGTCCCTCCAGTATAAATACCTTTCATTTCCCTCTCCCTAGAGTATGCCCTTTCAACTTTTCAAACTGGTTTCTTTAAATCCACCTCTTAGTTAAGCATCAGAGTGATCTCGGAGAGGAAGCCTCAATGTTCATGTTATTGTATTACTGGTGTTATAGGTCTTATGGCTAACATCAGCTCAGCCCGAAGGACCTCGCTTGCACAATTGGTGTCATCTATGAGAAACAACATTTCCTTGCATTTCCCCAATAGTGATTCCTACTTGCTCAAGAAGCTGATGTGCTCCTCCTATCTCTAATGAACAACACATGGATGACGAGGAAGATGACAATGAACAAGCACGAGATCCTTGGCCTTTTATGAACAAAAATGTCCTTATTAAGATGGCCGAGTTCGTAGCCAAGAACACCAATATTTTTGAAGAATTGGAAGATATTTTAAGAGGAAAGGAAAGGAAAAGGCCGAATCTCTGAACTATCAGCCTGAGGCTTTCCCTGAGATATCCTTCAAAGTGGAATCCAATGATCGCCACCCAAAACAAAGTGATTCTAGAACGTCCTATTCTAAACAAACTTCTAAAATAGCAATAATTTCTAAGGAATTATCTCGTGGCTTGTTTAGAAATAGAGAGGCCGAGGAGCAACCAAGATGAGAAGCTAATCTCGTTGCTGATTATATGAGAGATCCACCTTTTACAGATGACATAAATGATGAATTTGTCCTCCGTAACTTCAAGTTGCCAAATCTCCCCCTCTTTATGATGGAAAGGTAGATTTCGATGATCATATCCGTGCTTTCATCTCAGCATTTTAACTATATTGCATACTTGACTCTATAATGTGTCGATCATTTTCTATCTTCTTACAGGGAATGCTAAAAAATGGTTCTAAAAATTAGAGCTGAGAAGCATATCTTCTCTTAAAGAATTAGTGGACAAGTTTGTTTATCGATTTGTGTCCTCCTGATCTATCACAAAGACCTCAACATATTTAATAAATATTCAACAAACTCTTGAAGAGTCCTTTGAGGTCTTATCTCTATCATTTTATCAAAGAAAGTGTGGAAATTCCTGACCCTGATGAACCGGTCACCATAGTTGCCTTCACAAATGGACTAAAACCAAGAACTTTAAACATAGAACTTCACAAGGATTACCCATAAACGCTAGATGATCTTTGGAGGCATGTGGATCAAGGTGTCCAAGGAGAAAATGCGAATTAAATAAAAAAAGAGAGGCCTTAGCTGCAAAAGCCATCCCCGATCAAAGAAGGCGAGATCAAGGGAGGGGTGACTTGGGAATTTTGGCTGGACCGAGTGAAGGATCGAATCGAGATCAACACAGGGTCTTTGATAGGATTGCCATGGGATAACCTATTTCAAAATGTGATTTGACTCCGCTCACCACCACCTGGTCTCACATCCTGATTATAATGGAGCAACAAAACCTTAGAAGGCTTGCTCCCAAGATGATGGAAAAAAGAGAAAAAATAAATGCCAATTTATATTATGCATATCATCAAGACATTGATAAAAAAAACTAAGAATTCTAACAATTTAAATAAAGAGATTGAAAGTCTCTTGATTCAATGATACTTCAAGCAATATGGTCCAAGTGACCGAGGTGGTGATCATAGAGAAAGTAGCCAAGATAATTGTTGAGATGAATGGAAAGAAAATCGGCGTGATCAACGAAGTTACTACACACTACCCCGAGATCCTAAGGAGGATAGACTTCTCCAAGACAAATTCTCAAGTTACAATCCCAACTTGGTAGGAGTAATCAATACCATCTCTGGGGGACAATAGGAGGCGATAGCCAGAATTTTTGCAAGAAAACGTAAAGACAAGCTGATTTCGATTTCATGGAACTGAGCTCCTAACAAACTCAGGTAGTCATATACAATCTGGATGATCCCTTACCTTTGGCCTCTAGTAATCATAAAGCTCTAGTTACCAAAATTTATGTCAATAGCATCTTAGTGAAATAGGTGTATGTAGATGCAGGAACATCATTTGACTTCATGTATTATCGATCCTTGGACAAACCTGGCCTGAAAGACAAGCAGTTGACCTCAGTCTAGTTCTCTATGATTGGGTTTGGGGGGCACATCATCTATCTCGACGGAATGATCACATTGATAGTAACAATTTGTAAATTCCCTCTTTACTGCACTCTTCCATGGCGAAAGTTGACTTCTCTTACAACATACTCCTTCATCGTCCTACTTTGAATGCTCTAAGGGCTATATTTCTATTTATCACTTAAGATTTAAATTCTCTACTCCTGGAGGGGCTTCTGAGGTATGTACTGATGTGCAAATAGCTCGAGAATGCTATTTAGCAGCTCTGCAAGCGGCCATCTCTAGAAGCTCCTCTAAACCTTCAAGTTCGGGATCAAGAACTCTTAATGTATTGACTCTCAATGTGATAGAACCTCAAGAGACTGGGAAACTTGAGAGACTTAAGACTAGAGATGAAGTGGAAGAAGTTGTCATAGATCTGGAGTGACCTGAAAGGACTGTTCGCATCGGTAGAGCACCTTCTCTCTCAATTCGAGAGCATTTGATCCATTTTTTTAGCAATTAGGTATTTGCTATTTGCAAGTGCATAATGATTCTCAATTAGTGGTCTGACTGGTAGTAGGACAGTATGAGGCTAAATAGGAGAGCATGTAGAAGTACTTGCCCAGGGTCTGTCGACAGGTTGAGGAATTTGAAACATTTGAAATTTGAAAAATTCCTCGTTCCCAAACAAGCGTGCCGATACTCTTTTCAAGTTAGCCTTCACTTAATTCTCTTAATTAAATAAGACTGTTCTGGTGGAGATACTAGCCGAACCACGTTATAAAAAAAACCTATCTGTCCAGTAGAGAAAAAAGAAACTTGGATGGACCCAATTATCAAATTTCTTGACCAAGGAATCCTTCCTAACAATCGAACTGAAGTAAGAAAAATTTAGTGTCAATCAGCACGAAACTCCCTTTGGGATGGTTTGTTGTATAAGAAATCTTATCTTGGTCCTTGCCTCAGATGTATTTCTCCAAAAGAATGAGACAAGTTCTCTGAGACATACATGAGAGCCTTTGTGATGCTCATGCCAGCTCCAGAATGTTAGCCAAGATTTGGTCCTCAAATATTTCTAGCCTACTCTCCACTAGGAATCTCAACTCATGACGATGATCTATTCCTCTTGCCAATTTTATGCTTTTGAACATCATCAACTTGCTAATTCTTTGTTTTTGATTGTGTCATTTGGGTTCTCCAATATCATAGATTATCTCAAAAAAATCGCAATGTCAGTAGACAGCTACTAATCCTTCTGGAAAAAAGAGCCGTCAATTGCTCTAACTCGGCCTAGTGAATATCAAACTCTCGGTGGAAAGGATATTTTTGCAATAAGGTCATAGCACCTATCCCCCTAATAGTACTCCAAAATAAAGGATTCTCCCTGAAGTCAATGGAAGAAAGGTTCCCGAGAGTTGTAGGCTCTTCCATCCTAACATCTTGGGGAACTTCGGAACCAAGAGCATCATTGTATAGGGCCTCTAGTTCCTCGAATTCTTCTTGGATCTTCTTGATTTCCCTATTCTTGACTTTTCCTCAGAGGTTTCCTCCTTTGAACTTGCTTCTTCCTCTATTTTTGTCATCTCCTCTTCTGTAGGGTTAGGCCTCTCCACTTCAAAAAAACTTGGTCTTTCCATTTCCTTATGAGTTCTTGTTGTCCTGGCCATTGTCGCAAAAATGGGATAGAGACATTTATTGTTTATGAATTCTTAGTTGTTGGTCTTAAGACTGCCTCCAAAATAACCTCGAGAAGACAAATGCTCTTCAGGAATGCCTTCACAAGATTATCGACTACTACGAATAATTTACTAATCTACCCCTATTTACAGATGATTAATGAAGAAGGAAATGCGGACTTTTAGAATTTCAAAAAATCTACAATTTCTCTTTTTATTCATGTCCGACGATTAGTCTAACATTTTGAAAGAGTTCAATCCATCAATCACCTCTGATTGACACGGTGTCCTATCAATTGATGAGGTACTGCCACATGGAATTTTAACCCGTTTTACTATGTTTTAACTCTCCCACCAGTAATCTGGAGAGATAATGATCACATAGATATTTCATCCCACCCGAGACGGGGGGCTTATTGTGGGCACCTCGGCCAACTCAATTCTCAACGAAATAATCTCAATTCGCCTTCCCCTAGTTGACATCATAATAAACCCAACTGGCTTATTGAAACCCTGGTTAGTCGAGTCTAAGAATGAGGTACAAATCCAAGTTGTATAACACATGATTGATGTGAAAAGCACAACCCAGTACTCTATGGTTGATGCCTAGTTCTAACACTACCTATCTATCCTAGGCTAAAAGGTCAGTCTACAACGATAACCCTAATCATTTCATACCTATATCCCTCTAGTATAAATACCTCCCATTTTCCTCTCCCTAATATATGCCTTTTCAACCTTCCGAACTGGTTTCTTAGATCTTCCTCTGATTTAAGCATCAAAGTGATTCCGAAGGAGGAACCCCCGACCTCCATTTTATTGTGTTGTAGGTGTTATAGGTCTTATGACTAACATTAGCTTGACCCGAGGGACCTTGTTTGGACAAATTAAACTCTTATCAAATTTTCAATTTTTACATGTTTGGCTATGATTTTACTTGCCATCTAGTTCCATATTTTCAACCATCGCTGAGAGCTCCTTTTCCACTATTACCATGATACACAAAAATGAAACTGCTTGCAAATGGGTCATAAACCCAACTTAATCTAAGTTACCTTATATTCATCTAATGGATTAAACTCAAATTTTGAAACTTGGCAAGCTTTAGGGTAGCCTCAACTCCACACTCATTTTGATCAGGCAAATTAATACCTCATCCAAGTTGACTAAAAAAGTTTCCCTGATTAATTTCTCCATTGGAGTTCAAAATCAACATGAACTCGAAATATAGATCACAAATCTTAATAAATTTATTGAAATGAGCTTTCAATGGCCAAAAGAGTTGCAATGGAGACTTTCACAATGGAAGAATTGGAATTGTAAAGACTCAAACTCTCGAATCTTTGAATAAGTTGAGCAGTTTTGAGTAGTATAGAATATGAAACTAGTGTGTTTTTGACTTTGTGAATGTATGTGCATATTTTATGGGTTGTTACATGTTTCAGCGTGTGAATCTAGTGCATTTGATAGGGAGATAATTGTGCGTTTTATTCACTATTATTTGGTCCTAATTTGGTCATTTAGTGTGCAAGACACTAGATTTCTGCCCATATTTGGTATTTGTGTTATTTACAGGAGAGTGGTGTTAAAAGTGACAAAAGGAGGCAAATTCCAGAAGACTAGGCCTTCTCTACCGTGCCCATGCCAGACAACGCAGAGCTGCGTGAAAAAGACGGACCGCAGGTCCTATCCCTGGAGTTTTCGCTATTCTTTAGAGACAAAGTCTGAACCTGCGTGGGATTAGAAAATAGAGTCAAAGGAGACTTTTGGCAACCATTTGAGGAGAGAAATAAGGAAGCAATTTTTTGAGAAACGAATTCCAATTCGACAAGGAAAGAGAGGCGGCGGCAACACTATAAATAGGAGGACTGTAATAGATTAGGTTTTTTTTTTGGGATCTTTTGGTCTTTGTCTTTTACTTCTGAATGCAAGCTTTTAGGCTAGCGGCTACATCTTTTACTTTTCATCGTTTAAACTCCATGGAAACTTGGAATTGCTTTGTTTTCATGACTATGCGGCAAGGCTAAATCGTTTATCTAGTTGAGGAGTAATCCAGGCTCGGAGCACGAATAATTGTGAGATTGTTTTGTTTATTCTAAATTCCGCGTTTGTGAGTATTTAATTATTCTTTGTTTAAATAGCCTATTATTGTTTGGATTTATTGGATCAATATAGCCAGTTGTTCAATTGTCTAAATAATATATTGCCAATTAGGATAGGGGTGCGTATCACTTGAATGTCTTAAACTAGTGGCGAACGGTACCAATTTCATTGCCTCGCAAGCAGTCTAATCTGAGTCGTAGGGATAATTAATCTAGTTTAAATGAACCCGCATGTGTGTTTGTTAACTAGAATTGGGTATCTCTAATTCCTAAAGCTGTAATTAGATTAAATCCTTCGAGCGTCTCTGGAGTTATCTATTTTACAAGAGGGTAGTTTATGAGCGTCTCTGAACTACTATAAAATTAAGGAGTGATTGGGAGTTTGGCGGTTGCTAAATTACTAGAACCAATTTATTTGCGAACGTGTAAAACAATTCAGGTATCTATGATCAATTGTGTAAACCGGTGCCGAGATTATCTCCTTGACTAGGTTGTGTCAATTAATTGTTTATTTCATTCTTCAGTTATTACACTTCTTGCAATTGTTTAGTTAGTGACCTTACATCTTTTATTTCTCTTCCAAAAATCCCCCAATTATCTGTGTGTTATAAGTCTACCAGTTCCCTGAGGAGACGACCTTACTCACCGCTATACTCATTCAGTTTTGGTAGTAGGTCTAATATAAATTTTATTTTTGGTAGTTTGACAGCCACCAAATTTTGGCGCCGTTGCCGGGGAACTGGTGCTTGAAGTGATTTATTGCATAGGCTAGTGTAGCCTTATTTTATGCCTCGATCTTCCCGTACAGGAAGACTCGAGTTTAACCCAGAGATTGAGAAAACAGCAAGGAGGCTAACGAAGAAGACTAAGTTGCTAAAACAACAAACTTCAGCAGCCTTACCCTCCGGAGTTGAACGGGACTTTGACTTTGGTGATCCATCAGTCCAACTGGAAACAAATTTGCCTGGGCCCAACGAGACGATGGCAGCCCAAAGGACCTTGAGGGAGCTTGCAATCCCGAATGTTAACCAGCAGCCTCTATGCATAACGTATCCTAACACTGAGGAGACATTTGAACTAAAATCTGGGCTGATTCACTAATTACCTACTTTTCGTGGTATTGCAGGTGAGAACCCACACAAGCACTTGAAGGAATTCCATGTGGTGTGTTCAACTATGAGACCTCAGGGAGTCACTGAGGAACAAATCAAGTTGCGTGCCTTTCCGTTTTCTTTAGCAGATAAGGCTAAGGACTGGTTGTTCTACTTGCCATAGGGGTCCATCACTACGTGGGAATCATTAAAATGACAATTTCTTGAGAAGTTCTTTCCAACCTCCAGGGCCGCCAACATCAGGAAGGAGATTTGTGGGGTTAGGCAAGCAAATAGAGAAACTCTTTACGAATATTGGGAGCGGTTCAAACAACTGTGTGCCAGTTGCCCACACCATCAAATTCCTGACCAACTGTTGATCCAATATTTCTACGAGGGACTTCTACTTATGGATAGGAGCATGGTCGATGCAGATAGTGGAGGAGCTCTAATGAATAAGACGACAGATGAAGCGAAACTACTGATATCGAACATGGCTGAAAATTCTCAACAGTTTGGAGTCCGATCTGAGGGCATGACTAGGAGAGTCAATGAGGTGAATTATTCTAACTTGGCAAATAAGTTGACTGAACTAACGACTCTGATTTGTCAGATGGCAGTAGGGCAAGTACAGGCAGTGAAAACATGTGGGATATGTACTACTTCCGAACATGTGACCGACATGTACCCGACCCTTCAAGAAGACCCATACGAGCAAGCTAGTGCCATGGGGGGTATGTCTGGACCTCCTCAAAGGAGAAATGATCCCTATGCGCCCACATACAACCCAAGGTGGCGGAACCACCCCAATTTTAGCTATGCTCAGAAACCTTCAAGTTTCCAATAACCATTCCAGCAAAGACAACCTGTTCAACAACCACCCACATCTGATTCGGGTATGTCCCTGAGGACATGGTTAAATCATTGGCTGACAGCACTTGTCAAATGCGGCAGGATCAACAAAGAATGCAACAGGACCAACAGAGATTTCAACAAGAGACAAACGCAAGCATTAGGACCTTGGAGGCACAAATGTCACAATTGGCATCTTCATTGAGCAGCTTCAAGAATGGTAAAGGGAAGCTACCATCTCAAGTAATCCCCAACCCAAAGGAGAATGCAAGTGCAATGCTTTTACGAAATAGAAGGGAGGTGCAATCATCCAAATCGAAAGCAACAGGAGATGGAGATGAACAAATGTCCTAGAAACTTGAGACAGGAAAGGTAAGCAGTCCGACACCCATTCCTAAGGCCTTTGACATAAATCCTCCTTTTCCTAGCAGATTTGCTAAGGCAAAGAAAGAGGAGTCGGAGAAGGAGATTTTGGACACCTTCAGGAAAGTGGAAATCAACATCCCATTGCTAGAGGCGATTAAGTAATTACCGAAGTATGCAAGGTTTCTGAAAGGGTTGTGCACTAGCCGGAACAAGTTGAATCTCCAAGACAAGGTAAGGGTAGGTGAGAATGTGTCGGCAGTCCTCCAAAGGAAGTTGCCACAAAAATGTAAGGATCCAGGTATGTTCACGATACCATGTATCATAGGCCAAAAAAGGATAGAGAAGGGTATGCTTGATCTAGGTGCATCTATTAATGTTATGCCCTTGTCTATATTTAAAGCTTTGAACTTAGGGCCTCTAAAAGATACAAGAGTAGTAATTCAACTAGCGGATAGGTCCAATGTTTACCTTGAGGGTGTAGTTGAAGATGTCTTGATAAAAGTTAATGAGTTTATCTTCCCTGCTGATTTTTACATTGTTGATTTGAATGATGAAACCTCAGTTAACTCGGCTGTATTCCTTCTGGATAGATCATTCATGAGTACGGCGAGAACCAAGATAGATGTGCATGAAAGTACCTTGTCTGTAGAGTTTGACGAGGAAACGATTACATTTAATATTTTCGATGCAATGAAATACTCGAATGATACTGAGTCTGTTAACTATGTTGATGTCACTAATTCCATTGTCCAACATCGCCTTGAGCAGAATCTTATGGAGGACAAGCTGGAATTCGTGCTACAACAAAGCAAGACGAATGCAGACGTGGAAAGTGAGGATGAGGAGGACACTATAGAAGCCATTATGTCACTACACTCGCTTCCTGAGCTTCCCAACAGGTCAGTAGATTCGTTCCTATCATTGCCTACTTCTAATGAGAGAATTTTACCTTCTGTGGAACAGGCACCCGAGTTAGAATTGAAGGAATTGCCAAAACATTTGAAGTATGCCTACCTTGGAGATCACAACACCCTACCGCTCATCATCTCAAATGATCTGACCGCGGTACAAGAGAAAAAACTCCTAAGGATTTTGCGGGAGTTTAAACCAGCAATTGGATGGACGTTGATAGATATTAAAGGTATAAATCCATCTGTTTGCATGCACCATATTCTCCTTGAGCCAGAAGCAAAACCAATGAGAGAACGACAGAGAAAGCTCAACCCAGCCATGAAGGAGGTGGTGATGAAGGAGATTCTCAAGCTTTTGGAGTTAGGGATTATTTTTCCTATCTCCGATAGTGAGTGGGTAAGTCCAGTGCATGTCGGCCATAAAAAAACCGACATCACCTTTGTGCGGAATGAGAAGAACGAATTGGTACCTATGAGACTCCAGAATAGGTGACGAATGTGCATAGACTTCAGGAAGTTGAACACAGCAACAAGGAAAGATCATTTCTTATTACCATTCATAGATGAGATGCTTGAAAGGTTGGCAGGTAAGTGTTTCTTTTGCTTTTTAGATGGCTACTCTGGGTATTATCAGATCACGGTTGCTCAAGAGGACCAATACAAAATGACTCACTTACCCTTTTGGCATTTTTGCCTACCGTCGTATGCCTTTTGGGTTGTATAATGCTCCAGGAACATTTCAAAGATGCATGATGAGTATTTTCTCTGATATGATTGAAAATTGCATTGAAATATTCATGGATGACTTCACAATTTATGGTGATTCTTTTGACCAATGCTTGCATCATTTAACCAAAGTTTTATAGCGGTGCATTGACACGAATTTAGTCCTTAATTATGAAAAGTGCCATTTTATGATTAAGGAAGGTATTGTTTTGGGGCATGTTGTTTCATCTAGGGGTATTGAAGTTGACAAGGCAAAAATTGATTTGATTACTAGCTTGCCTTACCCTACTAATGTCAAAGAGATTCATAATTTTCTTAGTCATGCAGGGTTCTACAGACGTTTCATAAAGGACTTTTCACGAATCGCGCAACCATTATCTCAACTACTTCAAAAGGAAGTAACATTCGATTTTGGGGAAGCTTGTAGACTGTCTTTTGATACACTAAAGAATATGTTGACCACAACACCGATCATTCAACCTCCAGACATGGAGCTTACCTTTCGAGCTTATGTGTGATGCCAGTCAATATGCGGTGAGAGCTGTACTCGGTCAGAGAAGTGGGAAGTGTAGTCATGTCATTTACTATGCTTCAAAGACGTTGTCGCCAGCTAAATATAACTACACCACCACTGAGAAGGAGCTTTTAGCCATTGTTTTTGCTTTTGAGAAATTTAGATCGTATTTGTTAGGATCAAAAGTGACGATTTTCTCTGACCATGCAGCTTTGAAATACCTTTTGGCAAAGAAAGAGTCCAAACCAAGACTCATTCGTTGGGTACTCTTGCTGCAAGAGTTTGATTGGGAGATCAAAAACCGAAAGGGGGTGGATAACTCAGTGGCAGACCATTTGAGTCGTTTGATTAGAGAAGAAGAAGTGGTGCCCATATCGGAGGTATTTCCAGATGAACACTTGTTTCAACTTAGAGGTAAGGAGCCCTGGTATGCTAATATTGTTAACTTTTTGGTCAGTCATAAATTTCCTAGTAGTATGAGTAAGAATAAGAAGGATAAAATTATCCAGGACTCTCGACATTATATTTGGATGAGCCTTATTTGTGGAAAATAAGCTCTAACAAATTATTCGGCGATGTGTTTCACATGAGGAAATTCCCTCTATACTTACTCATTGCCATAGTTATGCTTGTGGGGGGCACTTTGGTCCTAAGAGAACTGCTAGGAAAATACTTGACTATTGCTTTTATTGGCAAACCTTGTTTCGAGATGCTTACATGTTTTGTAAAACATGTGTTAAATGTCAAAAGTATGGGAGTTTATCTCGCCGGGATGAAATGCCTCAGGTTCCTATGTTATTCTGTGAAATTTTTTATGTTTGGGGTATGGATTTCATGGGACCGTTTCCTAGTTCTTTTGGCTTTCTTTATATCTTTTTAGCTGTCAATTATGTGTCAAAATGGGTAGAAGCCAAAGCTACCCGGACTAATGATTCACTAGTTGTTGCAGGATTTCTTAAGTCCCATAATTTTAGTAGTTATGGTGTGCCAAGAGCAATCATCAGTGACCAGGGAACTCATTTTATGCAATCGCACCATTGAACCACTAATGTGTAAGTATGGAGTTCATCATCGAATTAGTACGACCTACCACCCGCAAACTAACGGGCAAGCTGAGGTCTCTAACCGAGAGATCAAGAGTATCCTGGAGAAAACGGTCAACCCAAGTCGTAAGGATTGAAGTACCCGATTGGATGATGCACTATGGGCGTACCGCACAACGTATAAGACACCAATCGAAATGTCTCCGTATAGATTGGTTTTTGGTAAAATGTGTCATTTACCTGTGGTAGTTGAACATCGAATATTTTGGGCAGTTAAGCAGTGCAATTTGAACGCAGATAGAGATGGAAAGGAAAGGAAACTCCAACTTCAAGAGTTGGAAGAAATCCACTTGAACACCTACGACAATGCCCGACTATACAAAGAACGCATAAAATCTTTCCATGATAGACTGTTGCGCACTAAGCAATTTTCTATAGGGCAAAAGGTATTTTTGTTCAACTCAAGGCTGAAATTCATGCTCGATAAGTTATGGTCTCGGTGGATGGGACCACATGTTGTTGTCAACATTTTATCCAACGGTGTCGTTGAAATCCGAAGTTTAGAGACTGACAAGAGTTTTAAGGTTAATTGTCACCGTCTCAAGCCGTTCATCGATATTTCAGACATTGGCACTGTGGAGGAGGTCCATCTGCTCGACCACAATTCGAATTAAATGTTACCTCTCTCTTCATCTGGCCACACACGTTAAATAGAGGCGCTGCTTGGAAGGCAACCCTTTTAGTCATTTCTTGTGTTTTTATTTCTTGTTTGTGTGTTTTAAATCAAGTTATTGGGACTCCTATTGATGAACGATTTTTATTGTAGGTTCGAGGTGTGTTCGGTGTCATTTTCTTGTAGGTTGGGAGCACGACTTCGTGGGTAAAAGACCTTACATTACAAGGTGTGCCCGTGCCTTGTATTACCCATATGCAGACAGTTATACAAGTTGGTGAACAGAAAATTTACACTTTCAAGGCGTGCCCACACTCTGAAGGGAGGCACTAGACAACGGGTTCTGAGCCATCGGTGCCCACTTGACTTGAGGCTATAAGGCGTGCCCACGCCACACAGCTAATGGCGTTAGTCATGTTTCATGGCGTGGGCAGAAGACTCTTGCTTTTAAGGCGTGCCTACGCCTTACTACCCATACACAACCAATGGTCCCTACTACTTCTCTACTTTTCTTACTCTTTTCTTGTCTTTTTCTTTAATTCCTTGTGGTCTTCCTTAGTCTACCCGAGACCTTGACCCAATCTCCAAAATCGCCGCCACTCAACTTCAGCCACAGCACACCGCACCGCTGCCGCCGCCTTCCCACGCTGCAGCCTCCATGCCGGTCGCACTGCACATCCGGATCGAACCACCCACGACCTCTACCGCTGCTATCTGCCCCTCTCCCGCTCTTTCTCTCATCTTCGCTCTGCGCCCCACCATTCTCAACGTGGTCACCGCTCGCACATCGCGCTCCGACGCCAGCCGCCGCGACCCACGCACTCTCAACAGCCACTCACGCATCGCGCCGCTGGGGCCTTTTTGCGCGCGCCGTCACTCGACCCGCGCCGCCATCCAGATCGCGCCACCTTTGCTGCCCACGGGCACCTGGACGCCGTGCACCGTCGCCGCTTTTACTGCCCACGGGCACACGCGTGCACCGTCGCCATTCCACTACCGTTGGTCCAGCCTGAAGCCGCACATCGCCGCTCGCCCATTTCCTCGTGTCGCCGCTCATCACCAACGCCGCCGTGCCCATTCCCCACGGCGTTGTTCAGTGGTACCCCTATTTCTCTCTTATGGTACTTTGGGCTCAGATTTGCTATTTTTCTGCTCAATTCTCCCATTTTGTTGGGTTGACATAACTGTTAGTTTATTGGAGAATATTTGATCGCTGACCACGATTTGAGGGACCTCGTATCTATTTTTCATTGATTTTATCTGTCTTGGTGACACCTGTGGGGCTTGGAGGCTCTGAATTTGGTACACGTAACTTGATGATCCATTTTTTTGGTTGGGGATAGTTGACTGCTGTTTACACTTGTGGGGGTCTCTTATCTGCCTTTTTGTACTTTTATTTGCTAAAGTCACGCTAGTGGGCATTCTTTTGTCTACCCCGTGCATTATTTGCTGATTGTTGCCTGTGGGTGGGTATTTGTGGTCCCTGGTATCCATTTGGTATTTTCTTGTCGGGCTGTGTCTGTTGCATTGACAATTTTGCTTTCCATGGCTCCAAAGAAAGCTGCTACATCTGGGGCATCGGGCTCCAATCCTCGTAAGAGGCGGGCCCCGATCCAACCCCCTACTAGGTCCTATTTGGGTCTGTCCAGGAGCACTTTGTCTCCTGGGGTGTGGGGGGAATCTCTGAAGGACCTCACCCCTGAGCAGAAGGAGCGGGTGAACTTCTTGGTGATTCGTCCGTTCGCGCCATGCAAGTGCTTCCACCCCCCAACTCTCGACCAGTTGAATATTGCTAGGGAGATGGAGCAGTTGCTCACTGCCATCGGTTGGGATAAGTTTCTAGTTATTGACTGCCCCGCTTATGAGGAACTTTGTTATGAGTTCTACGCCACCTTTGAGTTTGAGAAATTCGCATATCGGTTGCGAGGTGCCCCACAGGCTCATTCTATTAATGAATTCAATCTGATGTTGGGTTTTGTAAGTGAGGACACCATCCCCTCCAGCGCTTATATCAGCAGTGCTTGTGACTACACCCAACCCTTTGCCAGTAATTGTATTGAGATCTAGAGAGAGTGGTCCACTGACAGGCAACTCTATAACCCGAGTCAATCGAAGGTCTCGTATCTCAAGGATCCGGTGCTGAAGGTCATTCACCGGTTCCTAGCCTATAACTTCTCGGGTCGGTAGGATTCCTCCGGCACCCTTGCCAAAGCTGAATTCTATTTCCTCTGGTGCATGTGTAATAAGGTTGAGGTCAACTTTGGGTGCTGGATGGCCTCTCAGTTGTAATCAGTCCTCAGCAAGCGCCATAAGCCTTGATTATGGGTTCACTCATCACCCATTTGGCCATCCGTTTGGGGGTGCTTGATTTGGATAAAGAGCATAAGCTCACCTTGGCTCGTGAGCTCGAGCCTTTGGACCTACGTAACTTAGAGCGGATGGGTGTCATTCGCAAGGTGGGGGACGCTTATCAGTTCACATCTCCTGGGGAGGGTGTTCCCCAGCCACGAGTTCCTCCAACTGCGCCAAAGGAGGGTCAGGCGGGTCCTTCCTCCTCCGCTTCTCCGTCATCTTGGAACACCCAGTTTCGTCACCTATAGGACTCAGTTCATGATTTGGGTGCCCGGGTAGAGCACCTGGATGGCCGTCTCGCAGCCCTTCAGGTTTTCGCCCGTATTCAGACGGAGAATCAAGCTGCCTTTTACGCCCACATTGGCTTTCAGCCTCCTCACCCTCCTCTTCCATAGTGCTAGCGTGCTTTTGTGGCTCTCAGGGAAGCTCCTGTTCCTTTCTTGTTATCTTTTATTTTTCCTTGCTCCATTGAGGACAATGTAGATTTCTGGTGTGAAGGGGAGTAGTTTTAACTTTAGCCTTTTCGGTTTGATAGATAGTTTTAACTCTTTAATAGTTTTAACTCTTTAGGTCTGTTAATATATATAAAGAAAAAAAAATCAGAAAAGGAAAAAAAATATATGTAACGAGTTAGTTTAGGTTCGGTTGAAATGTCTGGAACTTGATGCTATGATGATGATTTCAATTACTTTACAAGCATGAGCAGTGTTATTATGTGGTTAAATGTCTTATTTTCTTGATAATGGAATTGAATAACGAAATTTACAAGATTTGACTGCTAATACCCTGTTGTGAGCTGTTGAGCTAATGAGCATTGTATTGATAACTGTTTCATTTCCTTTTTTTGAGTGCTATCACACATGATTTGATTGTTCTAGAACTTGCTTTGTTGTGCATGTCAAGATTACATCCCTGAATTTGATGCATTAAAATGATAAGGGCACCTAGGTTCACCATTTTAAGCTTTCTAAAGACCAACCCTAGTCAGATCTCCCCTAATTGACCATGATTGAGCCTGGACCTTTTCTTTATTTAAAAACTCATTTTGTCACCCATAACCATCTTTTGTTCAACCCTCTTTGTTTCTACCCCGTGTCAAAGGAATGCCTTGATTTCAGTGCATGATGATTTCGAAATGGGTTGAAAGGAAATGATCGAAATGAACAAGTGTGTCTATATCCCCATGTAGATGGGCGTATTTGAAAAAAAAATAAATAAATAAAAAGGGAGAGAAGGGAGAGAAAGAAAAGAAAAGGAGCACACCAAGAAAGAGAGAAAGAAGAAAAAAAGGAGAAAACAAAAAAAAAAAGAGAAGGAAGAAAAAGAAAAGAAAAAAAACAAAAGAGAAAAAAAAAAGAGTGCTATTGTCAATGTGTGTTCTTTTGAGATAATTGGATGAAGTTCTTGGTTGTGCTCACACTTGCTGATTTCTGAAAAATTTATGGATATACTTTCGAAAGATCATTAGAATTAAGAAAGAAATTGGAATTTGTGCAGTAGGATCTATGGTGTTTCCTTTGACACAATGAGCCTAAATTACCTGTTTGATCCAACCCGTGCCTGAGCCCCATTA
This sequence comes from Coffea eugenioides, assembly GCF_003713205.1. NCBI lineage: Eukaryota > Viridiplantae > Streptophyta > Magnoliopsida > Gentianales > Rubiaceae > Coffea > Coffea eugenioides. Next base: position 41,229,668 of record NC_040040.1, read on the forward strand.
CAACCCGCATCAAGACCCTTTGATTTTTGCATTAAATTTGGATTTAGTGGTGGCGATGTGATATATTAGCAAGCATATGGTAACATCATTTTATTGTGTGGCGAAACTAACCCTTTGTGTTTCATGTCAGTGTGGTGAGTAATCCTATACCATTCTATAAGAGAGGGTTAATTCTTGCAATTTCTGAATTTGATAACATTGTTAGAGATGATAGGATATTTATACGCGCATGGTGGACTGCTACATGTGGGTAACTGTGACTGTATCGCTGAGCTCTGAGATGCTTGAAGACAAGCATTATCTTGGTGTGGGGGGATTTGATAGGGAGATAATTGTACGTTTTATTCACTATTATTTGGTCCTAATTTTGGTCACTTAGTGTGCAAGACACTGAATTTCTGCCCATATTTGGTATTTGTATTATTTGCAGGAGAGTGGCGTTAAAAGTGCCGTGCCCACGCCAGACAACGCAGAGCTGCGTGAAAAAGACAGACCGCAGGTCCTATCCCTGGAGCTTTCACTATTCTTTAGAGACAAAGTCTGAACCTGCGTGGGATTAGGAAATAGAGTCAAAGGAGACTTTTGGCAACCATTTGAGGAGAGAAATAAGGAAGCAATCTTTTGAGAAACGAATTCCAATTCGACAAGGAAAGAGAGGTGGCGGCAACACTATAAATAGGAGGACTGTAATAGATTAGATTTTTTTTGGGATCTTTTGGTCTTTGTCTTTTACTTCTGAACGCAAGCTTTTAGGCTAGTGGCTGCATCTTTTACTTTCATCGTTTAAACTCCATGGAAACTTGGAATTGCTTTGTTGTCATGACTATGCGGCAAGACTAGATCGTTTATCTAGTTGAGGAGTAATCAAGGCCCGGAGCACGAATAATTGTGAGATCGTTTTGTTTATTCTAAATTCTACGTTTGTGAGTATTTAATTATTCTTTGTTTGAACAGCCTATTATTGTTTGGATTTATTGGATCAATATAGCCAGTTGTTCAATTGTCTAAATAATATATTGCCAATTAGGACAGGGGTGCGTATCACTTGAATGTCTTAAATTAGTGCCGAATGGTATCAATTTCATTGCCTAGTAAGCAGTCTAATCTGGGTCGTAGGGATAATTAATCTAGTTTAAATGAACCCGCATGTGTATTTGTTAACTAGAATTGAGTCTCTCTAATTCCTAAAGCTGTAATTAGATTAAATCCTTCGACTGTCTGTAGGGTTATCTATTTTACAAGAGGATAGTTTACGAGCGTCTTTGAACTACTATAAAATTAAGGAGAGATTGGGAGTTTGGCGGTTGCTAAATTGTTAGAACCAATTTATTTGCGAACGTGTGAAACAATTCAGGTATCTATGATCAATTGTGTGAACCGGTGCCGAGATTATCTCCCTGACTAGGTTGTGTCAATTAATTGTTTATTTCATTCTTCAGTTATTGCACTTCTTGCAATTGTTTAGTTAGTGACCTTACATCTTTAATTTGTTTCTTTTATTTCTCTTCCAAAAATCCCCCAATTTTCTGTGTGTGATAAGTCTACCAGTTCCCTGAGGAGACGACCCTACCCATCGCTATACTCATTCAGTTTTGATAGTAGGTCTAATATAAATTTTAGTTTTGGTAGTTTGACAGCCACCAGCATTTTAAGTGTGTGAGTGTGTGTACATATAGTATGGGTTATTATGTGTTTGAGTGTGTAAATGGGTATGCTAGTTGTGCGGAAAGATATTTTTCTTCTTTTGATAATTGGTTTTATGTGGATGATGTGGATAATCCATTTAAATGGATAATCCACTAATTTAAGTGAATTTAAATGGTTATCCACTTAAAGTTATTAGAATTTCTTGGTCATCCAAACCATTTAAACCAGGTTTAATTGGGTGGATAATTGGATTTGTATCTAAATTGCTGCTCCTAAACCTCATTATAGATGAGCCATATATTATATTAGCAGCGAAAAATAAACACAAAAAATAGTCTAATTGATAAAATAAGACATTCAAAAATATACCGAATGGTAGCGCAATTTTTTGGATACCTTCTTGGAAACTATACCCTAAGGGCATAAGATGTGAAGTTGGTCCGAAATTCAATTATCTGTAAAAGTTTAAATTTTTTTATGTATTGTCAATGTATACAAAAGCGATATTAGATGCATGCCATGTAATTTATTTTTAAATTTGAAATTCAATTTTTTTACACATGTGACATACATCCACAACTGTTAGTGTAAACAAATTTTAAACTGAGAGTGTATAAAATCTTAATCCATAATATAATATACCTACTAGTATTTAACCCTTGTATTAGCATGAAATAATATTAGGATAACTACTAGTAGTTATGGATCGATGCAAATCATAAATACTTCATCTATATTATCTTTACAGATAGGTCATATTTATATCAAAAAATTATTGTACTCTTAACATTTAACTACCATATTAATATTTAAAAACTTTTACAAGTAAATTTAGTATAATGTGATAATATTCATTATAATGATTAAAATATGGGTATTCTTTGAGTTAGTAATTAAAGTTTTCAATGAATATCACCTACTCATATTTGTTTTCAGTTAAAGACAAAATGAAGTCAATGTTTCTAAACTCAGACTGTTGAATAAACTAGATGAGATTTTGATTCATGGTTCAACCAAGTTCAAACATTTCAATGCAGTTTAAATGTTTTCTTTTTTCATTCTTTTATTTATTATGTAAAATTTTTAAAGCAAAATGAAAATTTAGTATGAATTGGTTCAAAAGTTCAATTTTTACCAATTGGACTAGTTCTTGACTAGGTTTGACTGATTCAATTGACATTTTGGGTTTACAAGTGAATAGATTGGTGCTAGATTCAACGAGTCAACCTAGCCGATCTAGTTTGATTTTCAAAACACTGAACAAAGTGTAACAATATTTTTTCTTATCAATGATTTATTAGTTTCTAACAAAGCTAATAAATCTACCAATATAAAAATAAATTCACACTAAGAAAACCTACTATACATGGATAAAAAGAATAATTCAAATTGACCAAAAGCGGTTGAAGTTATTAGGAGAGAGAGAGAGAAATCATATAAGCAAAATTGATCAGGGGAGAGTTAAATGCAAAAATGAGTAAAAGCCAAGTATCTACTGACAAGTTAATTCTTTTCAATTAGACATGCCATCTAAAAGAGAGAAAATGAATATATATGTGTGTGTGTGTATATATATATATATATATGCATGTGTGTGTGTGTGTGTCTTAACTATATAAAGCAGGAATGGTTTGTAAACAATGTTTCATGGTCTGGTTATTCCCTGATTTTTGTGAGCTTGAGAGGTGATGTGGTCCTTTGGCTTAGGCTGTGCTGGGTTTCCTTGGTCATTGCCGATGTCGAGTTGGACCAATTTTGATACTATTGTGGTCCTTTAGCCTTGGGGATAGCTCAACTTCGTTGGTAATTGGTCATGGCCATGTGTAGTGTTTGTCTGTAGGAGGTTTGCCGGTGCCTAGTTCAACTTAGTGGGACATGAATTTGCCAACGCTTCAACCAATAAAAAGTTCTTTCTTTTCATGTGTTCTTCGCCCTCCTCTTTGTGCGCACAACAATTGCTTTCCCCTCCTTTTGTCGCTTCTTCCTCTCATACTTCTCTCGTTCCTTTCTTCCAAACCCACACTCTGTTAGCCTTATCTCCATGATAATGAGATTACCCCTTTAAGAAATTTCACTTTTCCCTTTCACCCTTGCAACTCGACTTAAATTTCATCTCCAAACCACCTCTCATGGAATCCATTTGGGTAAAATCCAAGGCTATTATGTAATTTTTAGAGGTTCATGAACTTGAGACGGAGCCATGAGCCCTTACATTGGTAGGACAACTTGGATGGCAGTTGTGGGGGAAACAAATTTAACGATTTTTCTTCACTTGCATGCAAACTGGTGGCAGCCACGGTACTGCTCCTCCCTTTTAGTATTGATTACTAGGTCTTTTCTTGTGGTTTTCTCTTCACTTGCATGTGACTGGGCTGCAACTTGACACCATACTTTTACCTCTTGTGACTCCACTATTATAGCATTTATATTCACAGAGCAATCTCCCAAGGGGCATCAAGTAAGGAAAACATAATTTTGATTCACATGAGAGAAATGGATTTAGAATTTGAGTCTCAATTAGTGTTGCATGATTCGTAAAATGGATAACATACATAGGCTCCAATACATATTCATGGATATATGGTTACGAAATTGCTCCTATCATCTAGTTATTCTATGGTAAAATTTCAGTGGACCTGATTATATGATATCCTACACTTTTTAATTAGTAGGTGGCTAATTTCATCCACCTCTTCTCTTGGTCTTGGTTTTCTAAATTTTTAACCTAACCACCATCCAATTCCCTATCTATCTAGTAATGCATCATACTTTTATAAGAACTCCATTTTCGCTTACTTGAGTTTTATAAGTGGATTTTCTATTGAGCTTTCATTTTTATTAGTAATGAATTCAACTATCTTTTCCTTTCCCATTCATTATGCCTCTGTCACATAGAAGCTTGTCAATGATTTTAAACAAGGTTTTGACCCAAGTCGATTTTGTAGCGTAAGGAAATAGATGTAGGAATGGAGAATGCTTTTGAATATCACATTGAATGAAGTGGAATTTGTATCTTGGCCAATAGAATGCCAAGATCATTTAATATGTTTTGAAATAGATTCTGCACTTGGTTGCAGCAGAGGGAACTTGAAATAATTGGAGTTTGAGAAACTTTTGTAAAAGGTCTAAATTAGGCAAGGTGATAATTTCACAAATTGTCTATAAATTGATAAAGCATGAGAGAGCTTTGGCGATGTTAAGTTGGAGGACCGAAATTTTAATATAGTACCTTTTTCCCTCTTTTTTCATGCATGGCTTTGTTTGAAAATGTTCTATCACATCTGTCATCCTTAGTATTGTTTGGAAATGTTCCCACTTTTCTTTCTTTCCTTGTATTCTCTGCCATCCTCTCTGTGTACCCACCGATTGCTTTCCCTATCTATTGTTGCTTTTTTCTCTCTTTCTTTGCTTGTTCCTTCCATTCTAGCACCCTGTCAGCTTTATCTTCTTGCTAATGAGATTATCCCTTTAAGAATATCACCCTTTTCCCTTTCACCATCGTAACCCAACTTAATTTTTAGGAAAAATTCAAACCTATGATGTAATTTTTCGTGCTTCATCAATTCAAGATGGAGCTATGGATACATACCTTAGCAGAGTAATCAGGACGATAGCTATAGGCGAAACAAATTTAATGATTTTCCTTAACTTGCATGCAACTGAGTGTCAACCATGGCACTCTTCCTCCCTTTCGATGTTGATTGTTGTGTCTTTTCTTGTGATTTTCTCTCACTTGCATGTGATTGGGTTGTAACTTGACATCATACTTTTACCTCTTGTGATTTCGTTGTTATATATTCACTATGCAATCTCCTTAGGAGCATCAGGTAAATAAAAAAAATTTTTGATTCATATGCGATTGAGAATTTAAGTCTCAATTGGTGTAGGATGAATTTGTATCCTTTGTGCTATTCCTATTTTTGCCTCTAATCAGTGCATTGGATTTTTTGGATTTGTTGGACATTTTCAAAAATTTGAATAATTTTGACTCATGATTATCTATTTTGGATTCAATTTTGTACATTCATATTAAGCTCCGCAATAGTTCACGGATTGTTAGCCATGCTTAGTACGCCTAGTTATCAAATCTTTCTTCAAGGTTTCTCACTTTCATTATTTGGTCATGCAAATTTGTTTTTCAAATTATAACCACACAGTCAAATTGGCTTTTGGTAATGTGTAATTGGATTAGTATTAGGTTTATGTGTAAAATATGCTTTTGATGTAGAAGATGTTCGAATCAAATTTTTCATCTTGCTGCCCATTTTTTCTTCTACTCCTATTTTCTATCCTATTCTACTTTGCAAATATTTTTTTCCTACTCACTTAATTCAACCAGTAATTTCATTTCGTCTATCGCTTTTAAGGTAAATTTGTGCTCATCCTAATCATTTTATCTTTTGCTTGTTTACTCCACTGTTAATATGATATTTTAGCAATACAAGAGAGACACCCCAAGCTAGCAAGAAGTTATGCAAAAGTTAAACTATTAAAACATCTCAGTCTCTATTGTTTCTTTTCTTAGAGGTATTCTTTCTTATTGTTGTATTGATTTCTTGAATTGAACTTGACATTAGTTGTGATTCATTTTTAGCTATTTAATTTGGGTAATCAGTTTTCTACTGTGCTTGGCTTACTGGAACATAAACTCGGCCAATAAAATAGAATTCGAATGAAGAAATTGGCATTGAGTAGCAATATATACTAGTCTTACTATTAAGAATGTCAACTATTCTTTGATTAAGTTTACAAACTTATATCTACCATTAACCCAGAGTTTGGTGATGAGCTAGATTCAATATATATTTTGTCTAATATGTTGGTTCATAATGTGTTTCTTCACGCCAAAAATGTAAAAGTCATGTATTTTTTCTCATTTTTCATGTCAATTTCCTTGTGAGATAGTATAAATTATTTTTCTATTGCACTAAAATTTTTGTTTTTGCCTTTTATGTCATATAGAGGTTCTTACTATTTCAATTTTATGTTGTCTATGTGATTAACATGTATTTTCTCTACTTGAATATATAGACTTAAAAAAACATATTAATAACCTAGTAAGAGATCAATCATTGAATCTAGTTTTGATACTCTATCAGCAAGAGGGCTCCCAATTTTTTTTTTTATCTTTCTGGTAATGCACCATGCTTTTATGAGAACTCTATTTTCGCTGACTAGAGTTTTATAAGTGGAGTTTCTATTGAGTTTTGACTTCTATTAGTAATGAATTCAAATATCTTTTCCTTTCTTATTCATGTGCCTTTGTCACCTAGAAGCTTGTCAGTGATGTTCAGCAAGATTTTGACCCAAGTTGATTTTGAAGCGAATGAAATAGATGAAAGAGTGGAGAATACTTTTGAATATCATATTGGATGAATTGGAATTGGTATCTCCGCCAACAGAATACCAAGATCATTTAATATGTTTTGAAATCGATTCTGCACTTGGTTGCAGCAAAGAGAACTTCAAATAATTAGAGCATAGAAACTCTTATAAAATGTCTAAATTAGACAAGTTGATAATTTCATGAATTATCTGTAGATTGATAAAGCATGAAAGAGCTTTGGCAATGTGAAGTTGGAGGACTAAAGTTTAATACTGTACCTTTTTTTCCCTTTTCATGCAGGGTCTTTTTTGGAAATGTTCTACCATATCTGCCATTTTATTAGGTGGTGCTTTACCTAATTCTTCCATAGATATGTCTTTTTATGCACTGCTCCTATGCCTTGTGATAGAAAATTACAGAACTTGAAAACATTAGCATTTATATTAAACTTCTTGCAATGCCACTTCTCAACTAGTTTTATCATTTTAACATTCTCTTTGTTTGCATTAAAACTTTTGGGTTAAAGTTAAGATTGTCATTAAGTTTGTTCATCAATATTTCCTTTCCCAACACATACACATGACTACAATATCTAACCAAGAAAAAAAAACATAGACACAATACCAAAATAAGGAATCTCGGCTACCTAACACATTGCACCAAGGCTAAAAAACTAGTATGTGTATATGTGTGTGTAAGCGGGAATGTCTTGTGAACACTGCTGCATGGTTCGATTATCCCATGTTTTTTGTGAGCTTGAGGGGTAATGTGGTCCTTTGGCCTGTGCTATGTTGGATTTTGTTGCTAATTGTTAATGCCTAGCTAGACCGTTTCTACTGTTATTGTGGTCCTTTGGCCTTGGAGATGGCTAGACTTCTTCGGTAATTGGTCATGGCCACATGTAATGTTTGTCTGTAAGAGATTTGTTGGTGCTTAGTTCAACCAATAAAAGCTTTCTTTTCGTGTGTTCTTCGTCATCCTCTTTGTGCACTCACCGATTGCTTTTCCCACCTTTGTTCACTACTTCCTCTCCTCCTTTACTTATTCTTTTCTTATTGTTAATGAGATTAAGCATTTACGAATTTTTCCTTTCACCCTTGTAACCCAACTTAAATTTCAACTCCAAATCACCTCCTGTGGAATCCATTAGGGCAAAATCCAAGGTTATGATGTAATTTTTACCGATTCATGAAGTTGGGATTGAGCTATGGGCCCGTGCCGAGGCAGGGTAACTTGGGTGGTAGCTATGGGCAAAATAAACTTAAAGATTTTCCTTCACCTGCATAAAACTGGGTGGTAGCTATGGCACTACTCCTTCCTCCCAGTATTGATTATTGAGTTTTTTCTAAGGTTTTATCTCACTTGCATATAACTTGGTTGCAACTTGACACCATACTTTTATCTATTGCGGCTTTTATGTTTACTAAGCAATCTCTGAAGGAGCATCAAGTAAGGAAAACATAATTTTGATTCATATGCAAGAAATGGATTGAGAATTTGAGTCTCAATTAATGTAGGATGAATCTTAAATTTGATAACAGACATAGGTACCCATCTATCTTCATGGATAAATGGTTATTAAATTGGGTTGCAACTTGACACCATACTTTTATCTATTGCGGCTTTTATGTTTACTGAGCAATCTCTGAAGGAGCATTAAGTAAGAAAACATAATTTTGATTCATATGCAAGAAATGGATTGAGAATTTGAGTCTCAATTAGTGTAGGGTGAATCTTAAAATTGATAACAGACACAGGTACCCATCTATCTTAATGGATGAATGGTTATTAAATTGCTCCTATCACCCAGTTATTCTATGATAATATATGTGTGATCTGATTATATGATATCCTACACTTTTTAATTAGCAGGTGGCTAATTTCCTTCACTTGTTCTCTTGTTCTTGATTTTCTAAATTTCTAACTTAACCACCTGATAAGTATATATTTTACGTATTTTTAGTGTGTTTTATTAGTTAGTTTTGGTGTGTTTTAGTCACTTTTATAGCTAATTAACTAAGTTTTTGGTAAAAATATGCATTTTGTGGTTTAAGTAGTAAAAATTACATTTCTATGGATTTTAATGGCGAAAATTTCATATTTTTGTAGGTTAATGATTCAATCATCAAATGGAGTGAGTTGAGAAGATAATTGGATTATTATTGATGATTTGAATTAGAAGATATGAAGTGCAAAACATTCGAAGGAAAAAATGCAAGTGAAGACAGCTTTGACACCTTGTCATATTTCAGCTATATCTTGAGGTACAAACATTGAATTGAGGTGATTCTTGAACCATTTTGAAGGTAAGAGATATATATACATTTGGTATGAAGATATCGAAGTCCAGTTTAGTTGTTTTCATTGTCAAAAAGTCGAAATACAGAAGTGCAACTCTATTGTTAAAAGCTGAAACAGAACTCTGATCAGTTGAGGGTATTTTAGTCATTTCTTAGTTTACAGAACTCCAAATTGGATGATTCTTGAGGCATTGGAAAGATAACTCAAAGGGTTACAACTTTTATATTTTAACAAGAGCTAGTTTGTCCTCCATAATCAAGAAAATAGCAGCTAAATTGGTGCCAAATTCACAGAAGTGAAAACGCGACCCTTGAATACGTGGCTTGAAGTCGTGTATTCCTCAATTTTGGCTGCAACTTGATCTACAACTTGTGTTTTGTTCACACAAGTTTTTTGACTCATTTTCCTGTAAGAATATCTGTGGAATTAGCCCAAGACAGCTGCAAAAGAAGCTTTACAACTCAAATCTAACTTGTTGATGGGCTCAAGAGGAATCTTAACATGATTTAACACTTTGTCTTTTGCATGGAATTCCTCTATATATAGCAGCCTTTGGGGAACATTTTCACAATTTTGGAAGGCTAGAGAAACTCACCAAAAATGTAGTCTTCACTAGAATTTTCTTAATTCATTAGTTAGAGTAGTATAGTATAGGTAGTGTAGCTTATCTTTCTTGTATTTGTAGCTAGATTTGGATGAAAATTGACGAAAGATGGAGAGGTTGATCTCATGTGACAAGGGTGATATCTCTTCTACTACTTTCTCTCTTGTATTTGATTTCATGTTTAGATATAATATAATTTTGGATTTGTGTTTTTAGCATGTTTAGCTAAAGTGTACGAGAGTAGAGGTGCACCTATGTGGGTCTAGTGACTTGTTTCATGTAATTTCATAGAAGAAATGAGTTTGTCGTTAAATTCATGACCACGAGAGTAGGTATGACTTAGTTACAAGTATAGTTGATTCACTATGAGAGTAGGTTTCACATATATTAGGAAATTATGCTATAACTAGCCAAGATTATAGCATTCACTTAACCGGTAATGTCATTTGCAAGAATAGTAAGGAATTCCATACCTCTAGGAGTTTTTTATTATATTTTTGTTACTTTTATAGTGTAGATTTCATTCCTTGTACTTGTGATAGTCTAACTAATAGAAGAGTTTGAAAACTACCGGTAATTGACAATCTCAGCTGGAAATGGAGATAGAAATAGAGGAGGCAAGACAAGTTTCTCTCAGCTGGAAATGGAGACAAGGCACTTTAGTTTCTCTCGGCTAAAATGGACCAAGACAAGGGAAATTCTCTCAGCTCTCTCTCTAGTTTTCTCTTGACTGAAGTGGAGCAAGACAAGAGAAATTCTCGCAGCTCTCTCTCTAGTTCCTCTCTCGGCTGAAATGGAGCAAGACAAGAGAATAATTCTGGCCAAAAGTTGTTGTAGGTTATGCAAGATAATCTACACTTTGCACTCCCTTTTCACCACTTGCCAAGCATGTATAAGTCAAGAACTAATCTAACAATTGCCCCACACGTTTATGTTATTATGTTATGCCCTTACTAATTTCTTATTCTAGTTAGTGTTAAATCCTATAAGGGTTGATCCTACATTAATTTAGGATACATTCAAAATGTTTAATCATAAGAAACAAGTAAACACGTAAATTAAATAATAACAAGCAAATCGCAACACTTTCAATTCTAGATAAAAACATAAATTGCATAATAAATTTGGGGTTCTCACACTCTCTCCCCCTTAAAAGAATTTTGACCTCGACATTCCTCACCTGTGATTGCAAAAAGCTCAGGATACTTCTTCCGCATTTTGTTTTTCAATTCCCAAGTTGCTTCTTCCAATCCATGATACTTCCATAAAACCTTAACCAAGGAAATCTGCTTGTTTCTCAATTCTTTCACTTTTTGGTCTAGGAGTTGCGTAGGTTACTCCTCATAAGTCAAGGATTCGTCGATCTCGATATCCCCTAATCGGATTATATGAGTTGTGTCTGGATGGCACTTTTTCAGCATTGAAACATAGAAAACAGGATGTATCCGGGATAGGTGTACAGGTAGTTCCAGTTGATATGCTACTTTTCCTACTTTTTGGAGAATCTTAAAAGGTCCTACAACTCTTGACTTGATCTTCTTCCCTTTCATTGACCTTAGCCTTCCCCTTAAAGGAATAGTTCTAAGGAATACCTGATCTCTAGCATCAAATTTCAAGTCTTGTCTTCGGTTATCCACGTAGCTCTTTTGAATTCTTTGACGGATTAACTAGACTTTTTCATATGCCTCTTCAACCCATGAAACTTTTTCTTGGTCTAAAATTTTCCTTTCTCCTATTTCATCCCAGTACATGGATGATCTGCACCTTCTCCCATATATAGCTTCGCAAGGGGCCATTTGAATGGAAGAATGGCAACTATTATTATTAGTAAACTCAACTAATGTCATATGCTGATCCTAACTGATAAGTGCATATTTTACATGTTTTAAGTGTGTTTTATTAGTTAATTTTGGAGTGTTTTAACTACTTTTATAACTAATTAACTAAGTTTCTAGTGAAAATATGCATTTTATGGTTTAAATGGTAAAAATTACATTTTTATAGATTTTAATAGTGAAAACTTCATATTTTTGTAAGTTTAATGATTCAATCATCAAATGGCATGAATTGAGAAGATAATTGGATGATTGCCGATGGTTTGAAATGATAAAAAGAGAATATGAAGTGTAAGAGATGAAATGCAATTAAAGATAGTTTTCTAGTTTTGATACCTTGTGGTGTTTCAGTTTTATCTTGAGTTACAAGCATTGGATTGAGGTGATTCTTATACCATTTTGAAACTAAGAGATAGATCTATATTTGGTATGAAGACATTGAAGTCCAGTTCAGTTATTTTTCTAGTCGAAAAGGTGAAATACAGAAGTGCATTTTCATGGTCGAAAGCTGAAATAGAGTTCTGACCAGTAGAGAGCATGTTAGTCATTTCTCAGTCTACAGAGCTCCAAATTGGATGATTCTCGATGCATTAGAAAGCTAACTCAAAGGGATACAGCTTTTATGTTTTATAGAAGAGCTCGTTCAGCCTTCAGCATCGAGAAAATATCAGTTGAAATTGGACAAAATATAGAGCAAGGATGAATTCTGCCTAGAAAGTGCAAACCTGCAAAGGAGAAAACGTGGGATGCAATACGCAACCTAAGGTTGCGTTTTCGAGGTCCCGTATTCATCATTTTTAGCTGCAACTTGCTCTGCAACTTGTTCTTTGTTCACACAACTTTCCAACTCAATTCCAGCAAGTAATTTCGGTTATATCTGACCAAGAAGAGTGTGGAAAGTTGGAGAAACAACTCATGGGAGTTTCAAGAGTCAAAAATGATAAATAGAAACAACTTATTTGGCTCTTGAATCCTCTATAAATAGCAGCCTTTGGAGACCATTTTTACAACTTTGGAAGGCTAGAAAAACTCCACAAAAATGTAATCTTCACTAGAATTTCCTTAGTTCATTAGATTGGGTAGTATAGTATAGTTAGTGCAATTTATCCTTCTTGTATTCGTAGTTAGATTGGAATGAAGATTTGAAGAGCAAAGATGGAGAGTTTGAAATTCATGTGAAAAGGGTGACTTCTCTCTTATCATTTTCTCTTTTATAATTGAATTCATGTTTAGCTATAATACAAGTTTGGTGTTTGTTTTCATGTTTTGCTAAATATGTTTAGAATTATGGATGAACTTGCTATTTCTTATTAGTGATATTTATTTGGTTATTTGGTGATGTTATTTTGAGCAAGTTATTTATCACTTTTACTTTTCTAATCATAAATAACCGGCCATTAATTGTGATAATCTTAAGCTGTTAAGTTTGCAATGAGAATTGGAATTTAACGCTAGTTCAAAGAAATGAAAAACATAGAGAGTACACTCACGAGAGTAGAGGTGCACCTCTGTGGATCTAGTGACTTGTTTCATGTAATTTCATAGAAGAAATGAATTTGTCGATAATTTCATGACCACGAGAGTAGGTATGACTTAGTTACAAATATAGTTGATTCACTACGAAAGTAGGTTTCACATACATTAGGAAATTACGCCATAACTAATCAAGATTATAGCATTCACTTTACCGGTAATGTCATTTGCAAGAGTAGTAAGACATTCCATACCTCTAGGAGTGTTCTATTGTATTTTTGTTATTTTTATAGTGTAGATTTAATTCCTTGTACTTGTGATAGTCTAACTAATAGAGGAGTTTGAAAATCACTGGTAATTGACAATCTTCCTTGTGAGATCGACACCTAATACCCATATGCTCAATAAACGACTCGTATACTTGCGAAAAATCGCATGTGGGATATTTAGAATTTTATAAATGTAATATTTGATTGTGAATGAGCTAATTGATATATGTATACCTTACGCTCGTCAAGTTTTTGGCGCTACTGTCGAGGAAGATTTTGCTCAATATCGGTGTTTAAAACCACTTTATTAATTTAGATAATTTTGCTTGCTTTTCTTGTTTTTGTTGTTTTTAGTATTTTGTTAATTATGTGTGGTATCTTGTTAAGTCTTTTATTTTGTACTTAGTGTCTTGTTTGTATATGAATCGAGTCATCTATTGTTCATGACTAAAATTGTTTTTTAGTTATTTTGAAACCATGTTTAGGGACTAAAGGAGAATAGGAAACATGGGTGCACAATGCTTGAGAAATGGAAGATCGACAATGGATGGTTACCAAGTGCAAAGTTCCTTTAATAGAGGTAACGAAGAAATTACCGAAGGTATGTCGTTTGAAGATGGTTTAAGGAGTTTAAAGGTTAAACTTGATGTTATAAGGTTAAAAGTTCAATTGGACACCATTATGCATGAGATTGAGCAAAAGAGGAATGCTAATGCTTTTAATTCTTATCGTATGATTTGTGACTTGTGTGGAGGTTATCATGCTACTCATATATGTAAGCAAGCACAAAATGTGGATTATTTTGATGAATTTGAGTATTGCAATCCTTATTTTGATCAATATGGTTCTAATTGGGGCAATTCTTATACTTATAGTTGGGGTAATCAATGTGCTAATAGTGCTTCTCCTTGTTTATATGATTACCAATCCGAATGTGTCCAATATGAATCCAAACAATCTTGAAAATTAGTAATGGAAAGGTTAGCTAATGCATCTTTATCTTGGGAATTAGAAAGTAAACTATTAGCTAATGATTCTAATGCATCTTAGGAGCTAGCACTAGAAAATTCGTCTAATTAATTTGATTTAGCTATAGAAAAACTAGCAAATGCAACATCTGGCCGTTTTGATAGGGTTGAGGAAAGGTTAGATGAACTAACTTCTTACTTTGGTAGAATACAAGAATAATTGTATGTTTGGTGTGAAGTTAATTCTTCTAATCATATGCAAAATGACCCTAACATGAATAGTGGGACTGTTGTATGTGAAAATGGATTGCATTTTGATGAAAATGATGCTTCTAATATGTGTCTCAGTGAAAAAGAGTCCATTTCATATGATAGTACCTTTGGAACTAATCTTGAATCTCAAGAGGTGAGCCTTAATGACTCATTGTTAACCCCCCTTGAGGAGTGCATTAAAAGTATAGGTTCTAAAGGTATTGTTACCCAAGAAACCCTCACGGCATCTCCTTTTGTGAGTACTCAACTGATGCACATTCAATATAATATCTATGAAACACTTGAGATAGGTAAGCCACTTCCACCTCTCATATCATTAGAGCATGTGGTTTTTGCTATCGAACCATTGTTTACTGATCCACCACGATCTAAAATGGTGGATTATTCTTTAACAAAACCTCCTTAAAAGATAAGGTGATATAATCAAGCTAATGGCAATAAAGAAGCGCTTGTTGGGAGGCAATCTAATATTTCGGTGTTTTATTTCAATTTAGTGTGATTTTAGAGTTTTGTTATATTTTGATGTTATTTCATTTTGTTTGTTTTGTAGGTATTGGAAATGGAAGTAAAAGTGACCATTTGGGGTGAAAAAGACGAAGTTTGATTGTCGCACCCATTTTTTGAATGGAAAATAAATAATTACGATTACGGGTTTATAAAAATGAATTTTTGATTAATTTTGAGTGAAAATGAGTTTTTATTTTTAGAAAAATGAATAAAGAAATGGGGCTAAATGGGACTAAAAAGTGCGATGATTTTGACCCAAAAAATAATAGTTTAAAAAGGGTTTTTAATAAAAAATAGGAGTCACCACTTGGTATTGAATTAAGGTGTATCAAGTCACCTAAGATGAATTTTTAAAGAAAAAGTAGAGAAAATCCTTTTAAAACGATTCCAAGTCTGCGAAAATCAAGAGAAAAGGGGTCGGGAGTCACATTTGAAGAAAGGCAATGCAAGGATAAAATCAAGACACCTTTTCAACCTAACCAAGGCTAATTGCGTGATTTAGTCAAATTTTTTTTTATTTTAACCTAAAAATTTATCACATTTGAATGTCACTATATGGATGCAAAACCTAAATCTAGGAGGATATCGGGGGGTCGGAATATCTCTTCAAAACTTAATTGGTGCAAATCATATTAATTGTGATGTCCAAGAGTGATTATTTGAAGAGATCACGAATATGCAAAAATATGAGACTCGAAGAAAAGAAAAGAAAATAATAATTATACAAATATACATGACCTAAAGGAATGCATCATAACGGGTGTAGGGGGCTCAGATTCGTGACTAGATTTTCCCTTTTTATAGAGGGAATACGAGTGTGCTAAGGTTAAAACAATCATACTCGTCCATATCTCATATTCGAAGGGTTATTTCCTTATTTAGTCAAGCAAATGTACTAATCTACTCCTAATTTTCCTTAAATGAGATGCAAATCTAAATGTTATGTTTTATACATAGGAATAGGGATATACATAGAGAAATATCATACAAAAGTGATAAGGATTCTAAAAAGTGGGAAAATATGCATGAAATGTAGTGATTTGTCACACAAACATGATCTAACGTGTAGGCGGTCCCTAAGGGTATAGCGTTGGACTAACCCATGTTTATAAATTTTCACTAGTATTGGACTAGTGAGAAATCGCAAAAGAGGGCCACAATTAGCGTTGGATTAATGTGGAACCGGAAAAAGTGCCACAACTAGCGTTGGACTAGTGTGGTGACGTCATGCATTTATTATAATCAAATAAATCATATAAAGCAAATAAACACATAAATCACATAAAACACATAGCACATAAGCATGATATTTAGATGCAAGACCCTAACAAAGCGAGTAACACGTAACACACAAGCATGCAAAACACACAAAGCAAATAAAAACGAATAAAGATCTAACTATTACAATTGGGGGCCCGAACTACAATCTAAAAGGGGAAAGAATGAAATAAAATAAAATAATAACCTAACTATTATAATTTGGCATTTAATACCTCTCAAATAACCAAAAATTAAATTAAAATAAATATACAAAATTAAAACCAATAAAGTGAATAAATAAATGAAATAAAATAAAATAAAGAAAACATTCAAAAAAACATGCAATTACACACATAAAATCACATAGGAGCAATGAACACATAGGATCAAGTAAAATCAAAATAAAGAGTAGAGTGTACCTCTGTTGAATTGGTAGCCTAATGAAATGAAATTTTCTTATTTACCCTCCAAAACAATAAAATGGTCAAGGTATCATTTTAATTCACAAATAAAAGCGATAACATAAAACAAAATGTGGAAATGATCACGAAATTGATTAACTAAAACATTTAAATGGAAGCAAACAACCTATATTCAAGAAATTAAAATAAACAGGGATCTAATTGAAACAAATTAAAAAAGTTTGAGAGGTCAAATTATTATTATTACAAATATTAAGGGTTTAAATTAAAATAAAATAAAATAAAGAGCTTAAGACAAAAACCACCCAAACCAAATGATAAAATTCACAAAAATAAATTAAAACCCTCTCACCAAACTCCAAACAAAAAATATTATCCAAATCTAAACAATTTTTAGAAAAACTCAAATCAAAACTATAAACCTATAAAAAATTGTTAAACTTTCAAATTTCACCCCAAAAATCACCAATAATCTGTCCAAAAATCACATTAAGACATACCAAAGAAAAATAACATTTTAAAGGGATAAAATTGATTAATTTATCTAATTTTCTGGGCCATAGTAGCATAAGGAAAAACTTGAGGAGTTAAAGTGCAATTTTCAAAAATGTTCATGCAGCCATGGTCGAAGCTTTTCTCTTCTGCGCTAATTTCATCCTCATTCATTGCTGGGTTTCGTATTCAAGCAAAGAAATCATTCGCAAATTTGAACAAGACTCATGGATGCATCAACTAACATAAAACTTCATCCCAAACAACATAACAACATGATTAATGACTCCAGAACCCCCCCTCTTCCTTTCCTTCTTAGGTTTGCATGCAAAAAAGAAACAGAATACTTCCATTTGCATATTCCAAACATCAAACTTTATTCTAGTAATCAAAACACAGCAATTCAAACATCCAAACATGCGAAAAAATCAGAATAGGAACCTGCAATTCTTCTTGTGCAAGACTCCTGACATGGGAGACGAAGGAAAAGAAATGCACGACTGATGGAAAACAACTCTAGTTGGGTTTACTCACGGGTTTTACTCACGAGTTTACTCACTAATGGAAAAAAAAATCACGACATAAAGCCATAGTTCAAGTTCCCCTCCCCAACAGATCCACAAATGGCAGCAAATATAGAAGGAAGAAAGCCGACAAGAAGCATTGCAACAAGAGTTCCAACTTTCTGATGCAGATTTAACACCATATGCGTGGAAAAAAAAAAAGAAAAAACTACCTTTTTGCACCTTAAAAGGTAGAAAGAAGCGTGAAACTAGGAGTGAACCCCAAAACGTGAGAAATTGCAGAAGTAGAAAAACCTGGTTTTGCTGCAAAACTGCTCAAGAACTGATGAGTCCGCACTTTTGAGCCCAAATTTGAAGGGGTTAGAGACGTTTTCACCGAACGCTTTCTCTGCAAAAGTTGTTGATAGCTATCCAAGGATGGTGCAGAAAAAAAAATCTCCTCCAAATGGGCACTATCGAGACCGGAAATCAGCAAAAATGAAGGCCGATCCGTCAGCCTAATGATGGGCTTTTTGCAGAAAAAAAAAATTTTTGTTTTCTCTCTCGTTTTCTTCTTGATTTCCCAGACTTCCCCTCCTCCTTCCTTTCTCTTCTCTTTTCCATTTTTCCTCTCTTTCTCCCTTCCTTTTCTCTTCCCTTGCTCCCTTGTCGAAAGCCTCCTTTTCTTCCTCTTTCGTTCTTTCTTTTCCTATTTTTTTTTTCTGGTTTCTTCCCTTTTCCCCTTGTTTTCCCTCACTGCCCAAAGCTCTCCTCCTGGTTTTCTCCCTCTCTCCACCTCTCCTCTCTTGCTCTCAGCTCCCGTTTTTGTTCAGCCATTCCTTTTTTCTTCTCGGTTCTTTTTTTCTCTCTCTTTTCACTTTTGCCTTCTTGCTTTTTTTTTGTTTCTTGTCCCGTAGCCCCTCCCTTTTCCAGATTTTCCTATTTTTTCAGAATTTTCCTAGCTCCCTACACCTGTCCTAGCCACCTATTCCCTTGCATGTTGTGGTGTCAAAAGAAAAAAGAGACACTTGTCTATTGCCTACCTTATAGAATTAGCTAGTTTGCATGGCCTCCACTTATTTTCTTTTTATTTTGTTATTTTTTGTTTTTCAAAATAAGTTTAGGGTAAAAAATGTTAAATGCATTACTAATTTTCATTTATTTTGAGCATTTGAGTTTAAAAGGATTAAAACAAATTTTTGTGAGAA
Source organism: Coffea eugenioides (assembly GCF_003713205.1). Lineage (NCBI taxonomy): Eukaryota > Viridiplantae > Streptophyta > Magnoliopsida > Gentianales > Rubiaceae > Coffea > Coffea eugenioides. The sequence continues at coordinate 41,248,756 of NC_040040.1, forward strand.
TTTTTCTTTTTTTTCAGAAATTTAATGCAAAAAATATTTTAAAAAGAAAAATGATGAACCTAATTTACTAAAATAAGCAGAAATAAACATTAACTATCATTTTGCAAACATAATCAATTAAAATAAAATAAAAACAAGAATAAATCATAAAAAATAACGCTAAAATTGAATTAATTAAAATTTTGGTGTCTACAATTTGTCTCTATTTGTCTGAGTTTCGAAGAGACTCGAAACAAAGATGTAGACACTAAATACTTACCTGCAGTTATTTTGTCGTGAGCTGAAACATGTAAACATATAAAGGTCAGTGGGATAAAATTTGAGCCTGCCATAATATCGGTCAATGGGATAAAAATCCGAACCTGCTGAGGTTGGAGGGATAAAACTCAAACCCAAAAAGATAAAAACAGTCAGTGGGATAAAATCCAAACCTGCCGAGGTCGGTGGGATAAACCCAAACCCAACAAGATAAAAACGGTCAGTGAGATAAAATCCAAACTTGTCGAGGTTGGTGGGATAAAATCCAAACCCAATAAGATAAAACGGTCAGTGAAATACAACTCAAACCTGCCAAGGTTGGTGGGATAAAACCCCCTGCCGAGGTTGGTGGGATAAAACCCGAACCCAACAAAATAGAAACGGTCAGTGGGATAAAACCCAAGCCTGCCGAGGTTGGTGGGATAAAACCCAAACTCAACAAGATAAAATGGTCAGTGGGATAAAACCCAAACCTGTCGAGGTTGGTGGGATAAAATCCAAATCCAATAAAATAAAAACGGTCAGTGGGATACAACCCAAGCCTGGGTGGAATAAAACCCAAACCCAACAAGATAAAACGGTTAGTGGGATAAAACCCTAACCTGCCGAAGTTGGTGGGATAAAATCTAAACCCAACAAGATAAAACGGCCACTGGGATACAACCCAAACCTGCCGAGGTTGGTGGGATAAAACCCAAACCTGCCGAGATAAAACACTCAAACAAAGTAAATTGCCATAATTAGAAAAAGATGCACGGAGAGATGCGGTTACACTCCGAGAAATGGGATAGAAGGGTGCGCGGCAGACGCTGAGACTCACCAACAGGAAATTAAATTGTCAAGAAGGAAGCGTTAGTGCATGGAAAAGTTTTTGAATACTCATCTGGAGAATTTTTTCACAAAATTTCCCCAGTTTCAACCAATTATTGTGCAGCCAATCATTCGTTTTGCACTATGACATTGTTGCTCCTCCTTAGAATTTTGATTCACACCTCTTCTTCGGTCTGAACCATGAATATTCAATTCTTGGGTGACATTCCACAGTTATATAAAAAATTTGCTCCAATTTTGTTATTTGAAACACGTATGGAGTTGCAAGAGAAAGAACAAATAATGTCACCGCTATTCGACCCGTCTAACTTTCAAGAAACGTGTAAACATGAGTATTATGATGTTCTCCCCTCGATGCTGCAAAAATTCAACTTTGTTCTGTGAACTATATCAAGTTTCATGGACTTCCAATGCTAATGAAGTATAATATTTGGTATCTAGGGACTTTCAATAAATCAGAGGGATTGCTATTTGCTAAAGTCAAAAGGATAAAAGAGACCATGAAACATAAGACAAATATTTTATTTACACAAAAATGATGAAAATCCAAGTAACATGAAAGCAACGATTTACCTTTATTGATAGAAAATTGATTTTAGAGAAATGAACCTGTACACTCAAAAGTTTAGGTTTGATGCACCAAAACACTTTGATTCTTGAACAAAATGCCACATTGGACCCTTTGGATATCGTTCCTCCGGAGTTCAACGCTTGGTAACAGAGCCACAATGTAAAGAGAAATTCCAATGAATTGAATCACCAGCCCTTCAAATCCAAACTCACTTTTCCTCATAAAACCAACCTTAACGCCCTTTTGGGTTTTCACTAAGACTACCCCCACCTTTTATTTCCTTTTCTTTTATTTTCATTTTCATTTTTCTTTTCTTTCTCTTTTCTTATCTTTCTTTTTTTCCTTGTTCTTTTTTTCTTTTCAAAGGTGCCCTTTCAGATTTTTCACCTAATGAACTAATCTTGCCGATAGCCTTTATCAATTCAGAAGTGTGTTTTAAGAAATGATAGCATCAGTGCGACAAACCTTCCCTTGCAAAATTGATGAAGGTGTATTGACATCATTTGTCATGTGATTTAGAAAAATTTCCTAAAAGAAGTGATGCAAAGAATGGAAGTCAGGGCTTTCGGTTTTTCGTAATGTGGTCAGGTGAGGTGCTAAGAAAAAGTTAAGGCTTGAAAGCAGATTTTATAAGCATTTAAATCACCTGAGATCGCATCTACATACTAACCCTACTTAGGATTAAACTAAAATTGCCCCAGTTATTTTCAACCGAGGTTCTTTTTTCATTTTCTTTTCCTTTTGTTTCTTTATCACTTTTCACCTCTTGAGATTTTTCTTTCTCTTTTTTTGGAACACAAACTTGCCCCAATGTGGGGTTTGCGATTCTCAGGGGTTGCCAAGCAAAATAATTTACTCTGAATGTTCAAAAGGGATAACCAGGGATAGAATGTCTAATTGGAAAGGAAGAAGGCTTGACTTTCATTCCATTCTTCGCATTAACCCTAAAAGGAAACTTTCATTTATCAGATGAAAAATTTCTTACACATATCCGAATTGATCGGTTGAGGAAAAACTTACCTATCCATTTCTGCAAGAACAAGTGCTCCACCAGGCAATACCTTCTGGATGATAAAAGGACCTTGCCAATTTGGTGCAAACTTGCCCTTAGCCTCCTCTTGCACTAGCAAAATTCGTTTCAACACTTTGTCTCCTTTTTCGAATAGTCGTGGCTTGCCCTTCTTATTGTAATACTTTTTCTACTTCTCATTCAAATGAATGCTAATTTTTATTTCCTTGACGTTGACCTCAGTGCCAATATTAATGATTTCTATTTCTTCTAAGCTCGGTTTGTATTTCTCTTCATACTGTTCAAGATTCTTTAACAAAGACTCAGATTCTTCCTAGTTACCGCTCTCGTCTTGAATTTTCAATTCGTGAGAGATATCGAGATTGCAGTCATCAAATTCCGAAATGGTGATATCCAAAGGATCAATGTGTTTTATTTTTGGCCATCTGAAAAGAATGAGATAGTTACAACAATGCGTAAGTAAAACAATTAGAAGATAAATACTGTGCATTTAATTGAATTTCAAATAGAGGATAAAACATCATAATACGTTATTTAACATAAAACTTGTATTGAAAAGATATTTGAGTCAAAACTATTTACAAAACGGAAAGGCAAAAGATGATCAATTTGAATGATTTCTTTCATAGTTCTCAACCAACGGCAATCCCCTAGATTTATCAAATTTCCCTTCGGGAGGAAATGTGATTTGTAGTCCAGTTTTGGATGGCTCCTTTGAGCACAAAAGGTTTCTGGACTATTCCGATTACTTCATTCTCTCCCACAACGTATTTGGCAAGCTCCTCAAAAACTCCTCGTCAATGGTAATGGCCCCTAAAGTGTTCAGTAAGAGGGTTCTTGTTGACATTCGACTTCAGCATCAATCATGTCTTGGATCTTATGCTTTAGTGTCCGACAATTGTCGGTAGAGTGGTCAGGACTTCCAAAGTAATATGCACAAATGGCTTGAGAATCATAACCAGCAGGAATGCCCCTAGGGTGGTTTTGAGGAGGCGCCACGCCAATTTTACCAGCAACCTTAAGTTGCTCGTATAATTGGTCAAGGGGTCGGCTCAAATTGGTAAAGGTACTGTATTGGATTTGATTTTGAATTTCATTGGTTTGAGAATGATTATAGGTTTGATTGTTTGGCAGAACAAGTCTGAGATTAAAAGAAGGTCATGTCGAGTTTGCAAACTTGGTTGAGAAATTTGAAAATGTGGTGTAAGGATGTTCTTGTAATTGGGTCGGGGGGTGAGGATGATTGACAATAGTGTGATAGACAGAACGGGAGTTGAGTAATATGGATAGGAGGATGAGTAGGTGGGTCGATTCTGAACTCTAGGTCTAGTCGGGAGACCCTGATCCCAAACGAAAGCATTTTCTCCTTACTTCTTATTGAACTGAGGTTTCTTTCCACTACTATTCTAACCTTGCAAAGTTTCTAGTTGCATTTTCAAGGTTGACACGTTGATAATTTTTTCTACCTTGACATATTCATCATAGTCGTCCAACTTATTGACAATTGCCACAAATGAACACTCGGTCATGCAAAAAATCTCCTCAAAATATGGTGGATCATGCGCCTTAATAAATGTATGGATAATTTCCTCTTCTATTATCGGAGGCTCCACCTTGGCTGCCAATCTTCGCTATCGCTTGGCGTGTGTCTTATGATCTTCAGATGGTTTCGTTTTAGTGCCTTCAAGCGTGGTCTTCGTTAGAGCAAGTTAACAATTGTACTCGTATTGTCTCATGAAGGCATTTGACAAATCCAACCATGTTCTCATTTCTTCAGACTTTAAATTGGAATACCAATCCAGGGCATCGCCTTTCAAGCTCTCAGGAATAAACGTATTGGCAAATTTTCATCATCTACTGGCTTTCCCAATTTATTTGCAAATAGTCTTAGATGCGTCTTGGGGTTACCAGTTCTATCATACTTACTAAATTTGGGTGTTTTAAAACCCAAAGGCAATTGCATGTTTGGGAAAAGACACAACTCATAATAATCCAAGCCTCCAGGCTTGCTCAATCCTTGGCTTTTTCTCATGAATTCATCAAATTTATCCAATCTTTTCAACAGATTTTTGTCTATTGGGGCGGAGGATTCACCCGTTTCCACCTTCCCTTGTATAGCAGTATCCAACATGAATGGCTCAGTGGTGATGTGATGAGGCACTTGAGAGTTTGGACAATTCTGAGGTATTTGAATGCTGGCTGGGTTGACTTGGATATTATGGGGGTAAGTGTGATACCCCGAAAATTAGGAGAATGTTGGTAAAGAAAATACTAAAGTGTATTTCTTTGGGTTTGATTTAAAACCTTATTTTGTTTTAAAAGACTAGAAACCCTAAAATTTTAATCAAAAACCCTAATTTACTTGTGACTAACCGGTTTTCTTAAATCACTCATATTTTAATTGAAACCCTAATTTTAATCACTGGAATTGTAAAATTCCTCACATTTTTCTTAAAAATGCCTTTCATTTGAAAATTATTCATTTATCATGGCCCTAATACCCAATCATTCCTCAATCGGTGCAAATGAACCTAGGAAGTAGGGTTTCACTTTTCATTTCCAAGTTAAGCGCGAATTAGGGTTTCACGTTTTCCCGTAGTATGATTATTCGGTACGGAGTGAGAATCAAATTTGATAGGTAAAAGTGACTTTTGGATGAGGGAATACTATATGACTAGAAGTGATAATAATAAGTTAGTGATTATAAGCTAAAAATCCTAGTATACGCGATTTAAGAGAAATCGCGTCAAACCGACGGGTATCGATCACTACCGATTGAACCCACCACTTGACTACCACTTCCTTACCACCACATACCCCTGATATTTTTGTAAAATATCCCCCCCTCATACTCATCCATATGGCCAAAATTTGTGGCCAAAAATGCAAGGGAAAGAGAGAGAAATTTGCATGGCTTTGGTGGTGACAAGTGTCACCACCCTATGGCTCTTTGAATAATTTTTTTTCTTGTTCTTTTATCCTTCATTTCAGCTTATTTTCCTTCATTCTTTCTGTCTTTTGGCCGAGCAAGGGAGAGAGAGAGAGCAAGAGAGAAAACCTTCAATCCATCTTGAATCCAACCATTTGAGTGCAACCAAGGAAAACTAAACCGATTAACTTGTGAGCTGTGAACTTGGGAAGCTAAGGGAACCAAAAATTTCAAGAGGAGGTGAAGTATTACTCTTGCAAGCCCTTTTGTTGAGATATAAGGTCTGACCCATGGCTTTGGTTCTTTTATTTTTGTTTAAATTGTTATATAACTCATGTTTTGGTTAGATTAGTAGCTATACAAGTTGTTGTGATGATTTTGGGGTGATGTATGTAAGCTAGGGTTTGACTGATTTCCTTCTTATACTTGTTGTAGGAGTGGTATATGATGTATATAGGCTTGTATAAGAGGTTGTGGCAGTGATTGAATTAAGAAAATGAAGAGATTGCCCATGAAATCCCAAAATTTCAGATTCTGGAATTGTATGCTTCAGTTCTGTCGGGTTTCAGTGCCCTATGTTAGAGGACGAATTAGGCTTGGCACAAAACATAAAAGTTGTAGAAAATGATATTTTATAGATTCCTCCAAAATTTCAACTCAATCGGAGCAACGTATCCTATGAAAAGACCAAAATACCCCTGCTGCCCTGTTTCCATCCGAACATGCTAATCAGCTTTTGTAATTGGTTGTTTTGACCAGAAATACTACTGATTTGGTTGTCGATGTCTTTTTAAGACTTATAACCTTGTATCTTAGCTTTAAAATGGCTTTGGAGTCACTTGAATTGGAGTTGTATGTGCTGAGATATGATTGAATGAATCCGGACTGCTAGTTGAACTACGAACTGGAAAATCTGGGGTTGTTTTAGTAAATTTGACCTAGATACATTGCAAACTGGACTGAGTGGCCTTCTTCGATATTGTAGCCCTTTCTCTTAGCTTCGAAACGGTGTACATTACACCTCAATCCAACTAGTGTAGCTTCAGTTGTGTTAGTTCAGCTAAGCAACAGCAAATCTGCCTTTTGTTTTTCAACCTAAACGTCATTTCCGCACATGTCCTAGCTTGATTTGGTAATCATATGACATTGAGCCAATTGAGTGGCTATTTATATTGTGTGTAATGTTGGGATTGATTGAGAGAAATAATGAAGCCATAAATGGCTGGAAAATAGGTAAATACAAAGGGCGTGCTGCCCAAATTTTCGCTCGAGGGCTAAGTTTCTACTTGAACTTGTATATTTTCGTTTGGCAAATACTATGACCGTTTTTCCATCTTAAAACATGATCCTTCTTCAATTGAAAACTCCAAATGTTTACTTACTCTTACCCAAATAAAAATGAGTGGTTTAGGGTTTTCTTGGGTATTTTGTCATCCCTTTTACATGAATTTCATTAAAACATTTAGTCTATAATATCTACTTGAATATGAGATGATTTTGAACAGCATAAACAATCCCGAAAACAATATTTCTTAGTCTATATATTTGGATTCCGACATGTCTTTGGTTCAAGTGTTTTCTATTGGAAATTTTATACCCCTTTTTGTTTGGTTTTGCGTTTAGTTTATGAAACCCTAGCTATTTTCGTCCACCGGTCCAAATGCCCTCGTTTCACTTTAAAGTCATTTATATACGTTTTATTCATCAATTGTTGGGTTTCTTCGATTTCACCTAATTGTTTGTGCTAGATAGACTGTAATATTCTTTCTTATTTACTCTTAGGTTTTCTCGGTGACTGAGGTAATATCTGGAAGGATATTTGCACGTTGTTTTGCGTAAATAGGTGAGTGTTCCTTGTTTGCTATATTTTTCTTGACTTCATGACTTGTGTTCTTGTTTGATAATGTGTTAAGTGCTTTCAAGGATTTCCAAAACGAGTTTTCTAGGCGAGCGTGTACTTTACCGCGCTCGACCTAAATGAAATGTTAAATTTTCAATGATTTAATGATTGCTACATTAGTTGCGCATGATGTAAGCCTTTTGGCTAAACTGGGCCCTGCCATTCGTTACCGATCGACTCGAGCCAGAAGTGGACTCGGTCGGGTGATATGGTGACCCTGGGTGAATTTGGTATACTCGAGTATTACCTTGTAGTCTGGTGGAGCCTGGCCAATTTTCAGGAGGGGGTGAACGAAACGAAAGAACGAACGAGGGTTTTATTTACCAAAAATGTATTTTATTTAAATGACCGGAGGAATAAGGGGAATGACAGGAGAACGAACGAACGAATATATGGCTCCCTGTGAGCCCGTATCCTTTTAATGAATGTGTTTATCGCTTTATTTTGTATTTGTATCTTGAATTATTGGTTATATGTAATGAATGCATTGAACTTCTTGTTACCTATGTGTTCGGAACCTCACTGAGCTTTTACCCCATTCCTTTAGTTTTATTTTCCTTAACAGGGGAAAGCGAGCAAGGACGAGAGTTGTGTATCGACTAGCCTAGTCTAGTTTCTTTTGGGATGGTTCTCGCCCTAGTGCTCGGCACGGGTTGGATGTATGGTGAATCGAGAACCTTTGTATATTCGATGTTTGTACTCCCTTTTTAGATAGCAATGTATATAAGTTTTACTTTAAGTTGTGGATCGTTGTTATGTTTAGTCTTGTGGGTTTATTCTGGTTTCGATTGAGAATTGACTTGAACGACTGAGTCCCGGCGAGAGTTGGGCAGGCGGTCCGCAGAACCCTTTGGTACGCCTTAGGGGGAGGTGGGACTGTCACAGGTGGTATCAGAGCCTGCTTCGCGTGGTCTCTGCGTGGAGTGAGCATGGGCTAAGTGGTGAATAAGTATGAAGGACTAAATGCTCGTTCGAGCATAAGTTATGAACCCTGAAGTGTTATAGGTCTTAAATCTTTCTCATGGTATCTAAGGACCATAGATAGGTATGTCGGGTAGGAATTTCGATTTGTAGATGGTTTACTCTTGGGACTGGCTAGCTCGAGATGTGAATTGTCTTATTTCGGATTCTTGTACCCGAGTACTCTAGAGATTTGTATTTTGAGAACATGAACAGGCTTTGTTTGGCCAGAATGAGTACAAGAGGTCAATGGATGTGGATAGTGTGGATAGAAAATGACGTGAGAGACCGGACGGGGATTTTAACTGAGACCGGGACGATATCGCCTTTTCTTTTGATTTGCCTTATATCGTTATGACATGACATTAGTTGGTGTATTTGTGTATATGTACGAATATCTGATAGTTGATATGTATGTGTGTACTTGACTATCTGTTTTCTTGATATGTGGTGTGTTATACGTGTATATGTCTATTTGTATATCCGGTGTGCTTGAATTTAGTTAATCTAGTCAACTCACTGCGTTTATTCACTACATTACCTTTTGGAAAAAAAAAAGAGGAGAAAATATATATGGAGGGAAGGCGTAGTCGCAGACATGATCATGGCCGTGGGACTAAGCGAGTCCAGGAACCAAGAGAAGAAAGGGGAAACAACAGCTGAACAAAGACAAGGACCGAGAGTGTCACTTGTACTTAGGAATTTATTATGACTCATTGTTTTGCCCGACAGGCTATCATCTGAGTTCCAACAACTCCGTGAGATGGCACATTGGGTTGATACGTCTAAGGAAATTGCGGTTCTTCGAGACGAAATAGAGGTCCAAAGGAGACTAACCGAGTACTGGGAAGAGCGATGGAAGCAAGAGTATTCAGAGAAAATTGAGCTCTTACACCAGAACATGGAGCTAAAGAGGAAATGCGAAGGGATTTCCAAGGAGGCCTTAGCCATGGCACAAAGCAATACTTTTATAGGGGTTTCGGAGAAAGCTCCAAGGACAGAAATTGCAAGGCCACAAGTGAAGATCTTCCATGCAAAGAAAAGGGGTAAATCTCTTGAAAATCAAAGGCCAGAACAGGATGAGAGAGGTAGGCCATTCGCTAAGAGGGGTCGTGGAGCGGGTGGTGTGAAAATTTTAGAGACACTTAGAGAAGATACTCTGGGAGGAAACCCAAGTGGAGAAAGACCATTGATCTCAATCCCTCTCCCATTTTGTGGCTATTATAGAAAATCTAATCATATTGAAGTGGATTGTTGGAGAAAGGGGGGAAGGTGTCTGCGTTGTGGGAGCGCCAAGCACCGGATTGCTAATTGCCCGGTTCAATTGCGTGAAGAGAAAGGAACCCAGCAACCAACCAAGACCGACCCTGGACCGTCAAATGGAGAAGGGACTAGAATGAAGAACCTCGTTTCCTCTGAAGACGGAGAAGGTACAAGTGATTGGTTACCTTAGATTTTGATAGATCCCGTTAATAGGAATTTCGAGGACGAAATTTTTGAAGGAGGGGAGATTGTGATACCCCGAAAATTAGGAGGTTGTTTGCAAAGAAAATACTAAAGTGTATTTCTTTGGGTTTGATTTAAAATCTTATTTTGTTTTAAAAGACTAGAAACCCTAAAATTTTAATCAAAAACCCTAATTTACTTGTGTCTAACCGGTTTTCTTAAATCACTCATATTTTAATTGAAACCCTAATTTTAATCACTGGAATTGTAAAATTCCTCACGTTTTTCTTAAAAATGCCTTTCATTTGGAAATTATTCATTTATTATGACCCTAATACCCAATCATTCCTCAATAGGTGCAAATGAACCTAAGAAGTAGGGTTTCACTTTTCGTTTCCAAGTTAAGCGCGAATTAGGGTTTCACGTTTTCCCGTAGTATGATTATTCGGTACGGAGTGAGGATCAAATTTGATAGGTAAAAGTGACTTTTGGATGAGGGAATACTATATGACTAGAAGTGATAATAATAAGTTAGTGATTATAAGTTAAAAATCCTAGTATACGCGATTTAAGAGAAATCGTGTCAAACCAACGGGTATCGATCACTACCAATTGAACCCACCACTTGACCACCACTTCCTTACCACCACATACCGCTGATATTTTGCAACTGCAAAATATCCCCCCCTCATACTCATCCATATGGCCGAAATTTGTGGCCAAAAATGCAAGGGAAAGAGAGAGAAATTTGCATGGCTTTGGTGGTGACAAGTGTCACCACCCTATGGCTCTTTCAATAATTTTTTTTCTTGTTCTTTTATCCTTCATTTTAGCTTATTTTTCTTCATTCTTTCTGTCTTTTGGCCGAGCAAGGGAGAGAGAGAGAGCAAGAGAGAAAAACCTTCAATCCATCTTGAATCCAACCATTTGAGTGCAACCAAGGAAAACTAAACCGATTAACTTGTGAGCTGTGAACTTGGGAAGCTAAGGGAACCAAAAATTTCAAGAGGAGGTGAAGTATTACTCTTGCAAGCCCTTTTGTTGAGGTATAAGGTCTGACCCATGGCTTTGATTCTTTTATTTTTGTTTAAGTTGTTATATAACTCATGTTTTGGTTAGATTAGTAGCTATACAAGTTGTTGTGATGATTTTGGGGTGATGTATGTAAGCTAGGGTTTGACTGATTTCCTTCTTATACTTGTTTTAGGAGTGGTATATGATGTATATAGGCTTGTATAAGAGGTTGTGGCAGTGATTGAATCAAGAAAATGAAGAGATTGCCCTTGAAATCCCAAAATTTCAGATTTCTGGAATTGTATGCTTCAGTTCTGTCGGGTTTCAATGCCCTATGTTAGAAGGTGAATTAGACTTGGTACAAAACATAAAAGTTGTATAGAATGATATTTTATAGATGCTTACAAAATTTCAGCTCAATTGGAGTAACGTAGCCTATAAAAAGACCGAAATACCCCTGCTGCCCTGTTTCCATCCGAACATGCTAATCAGCTTTTGTAATTGGTTGTTTTGACCAGGAATACTACTGATTTGGTTGTCGATGTCTTTTTAAGACTTATAGCCTTGTATCTTAGCTTTCAAATGGCTTTGGAGTCACTTGAATTGGAGTTGTATGTACTGAGATATGATTGAATGAATCCGGACTGCTAGTTGAACTGCGAACTGGAAAATCTGGGGTTGTTTTAGTAAATTTGACCTAGATACATTGCAAACTGGACTGAGTGGCCTTCTTCAACATTGTAGCCCTTTCTCTTAGCTTCGAAACGGTGTATATTGTACCTCAATCCGACTAGTGTAGCTGCAGTTGTGTTAGTTCCGCTAAGCAACAGTAAATCTGTCTTTTGTTTTCCAACCTAAACATCATTTCCGCACATGTCCTAGCTTGATTTGGTAATCATATGACATTGAGCCTATTGAGTGGCTATTTATATTGTGTGTAATGTTGGGATTGATTGAGGAAAATAATGAAACCATAAATGGCTGGAAAATAGGTAAATACAAAGGGCGTGCTGCCCAAATTTTCGCTCGAGGGCTAAGTTTCTACTTGAACTTGTATATTTTCGTTTGGCAAATACTATGACCGTTTTTCCATTTTAAAACATGATCCTTCTTCAATAGAAAATTCCAAATGTTTACTTACTCTTACCCGAATAAAAAGGAGTGGTTTAGGGTTTTCTTGGGTATTTTGTCCTCCCTTTTACATGAATTTCATTAAGACATTTAGTCTATAATATCTACTTGAATATGAGATTATTTTGAACCACATAAACAATCCCGAAAACAATATTTCTTAGTCTATATAGTTGGATTCCGACATGTCTTTGGTTCAAGTGTTTTCCATTGGAAATTTTATACCCCTTTTTGTTTGGTTTTGCGTTTAGTTTATGAAACCCTAGCTATTTTCGTCCTCCGGTCCAAATGCCCTCGTTTCACTTTAAAGTCATTTCTATACGTTTTATTCATCAATTGTTGGGTTTCTTCGATTTCACCTAATTGTTTGTGCTAGATATGTTTGTGCTAGATAGACTGTAATATTCTTTCTCATTTACTCTTAGGTTTTCTCGGTGATTGAGGTAATATCCGGAAAGATATTTGCACGTTGTTTTGCGTAAATAGGTGAGTGTTCCTTGTTTGCTATATTTTTCTTGACTTCATGACTTGTGTTCTTGTTTGATAATGTGTTAAGTGCTTTCAAGGATTTCCAAAACGAGTTTTCTAGGTGAGCGTGTACTTTACCGCGCTCGACCTAAATGAAACGTGAAATTTTCAATGATTTAATGATTGCTACATTAGTTGCGCATAATGTAAGCCTTTTGGCTGAACTGGGTCCTGCCCTTCGTTATCGATCGACTCGAGCCAGAAGCGGATTCGGTCGGGCGATATGGTGACCCTGGGTGAATTTGGTATACTCGAGTATTACATTGTAGTCTGGTGGAGCCTGGCCAATTTTCAGGAGGGGGTGAACGAAACGAAAGAACGAACGAGGGTTTTATTTACCAAAAATGCATTTTATTTAAATGACCGGAGGAATAAGGGGAATGATAGGAGAACGAACGAACGAATATATGGCTCCCTGTGAGCCCGTATCCTTTTAATGAATGTGTTTATCGCTTTATTTTGTATTTGTATCTTGAATTATTGGTTATATGTAATGAATGCATTGAACTTCTTGTTGCCTATGTGTTCGGAACCTCTCTGAACTTCTAACTCATTCCTTTGGTTTTGTTTACCTTAACAGGGGAAAGCGAGCAAGGACGAGAGCTGTGTATCGACTAGCCTAGTCTAGTTTCTTTTGCGATGGTTCTCGCCCTAGTGCTCGGCACGGGCTGAATGTATGGTGAATCGAGAACCTTTGTATATTCGATGTTTGTACTCCCTTTTTAGATAGCAATGTATATAAGTTTTGCTTTAAATTGTGGATCGTTGTTATGTTTAGTCTTGTGGGTTTATTCTGGTTTCGATTGAGGATTGACGTGAACGACTGAGTCCCGACGAGAGTTGGGCGGGCGGTCCGCCGAACCCTTTGGTGCGCCTTAGGGGGAGGTGGGGCTGTCACAGTAAGTTTATGGAAAATTGGAAGCGGGGTAGGTGAAAGTCTCTTCGAGTATGTTTACAAAGGATGGTGCAAAGGTAACTTGGGTATAGGATAGAGAAGGTGGTTGGTGTTCTATTTCAGATTGGCTAATAGGCATGGGATCGTGTTGGATACCGCCACTGCTCGCAACCAGTTGGTCAATCATGCGCCTTTGGGTTGTCATTTTCACGCTCAATTCATTGAATTTGTTTAACATCTCGCTCAATTGAACTCCCAAATTTACAGTGTCTGCTGGAGGTGCCGTCCGATGATTCTGGACGTGTACTCATGTTTACACTATTTCTCGAAACTCGACTACGTGATCGTGTAATGATGGGGTTTCTTTATGTAGCTATATTTGCAGTTACCTGAAAATTTAGGAAAAACCCTATTTAGATTTCCCTCTTGATTAACTACTGACAAAAGGAAAAAGGAAAAAGAAAAAGACACAAGTTAGCAAAAATTAAAGTAATTCGGATGCATGTCCTATTGGGGAGCCCTTTTATGCCAAGGGTTGGCCTAGAATGAAAATGCAATCCTCTAGGGTAGGCACCATACAATACCTGATGAATCCGATCAACTTATTGATATTCGAGTAAAAAATAATTTAAAAAATTTGGTCAATTGGAGTGGCAAGAAACATTTGTCCTAACAAAATGAGGACAAAGTCCGAATGAATTGATTACTTTGATGAACACATAAAGTGATGTGTGAAAGAGCCTACTGTGACGACCCCACCTCCCCCTAAGGCGAACCAGAGGGTTCGGCGGGCCGCCTGCCCAGCTCTCGCCGGGACTCAGTCTTCACTACATTCCTCAAACAGATTACAAGATAAATCTCAAATATTACATCACATTCTCCAATAATTACATGTCAAAAGCGAAGCGGAAACGATTCCCAACTATACATAAAATGATTCCAAATCCAAACTGTACAACATAAAGGCCATCCAATCACGCGCACAAGTACTACAAGCCTTCCTTCGCTTTGAGCCCTGTGGAGGGGAATAAAATATTTTTGGGGTGAGCTAGAAGCTCAGCGAGTAACCAGAAAATCAGTAATCAAATCGGTTTAACAATATTTCTTTTCAATGATGTCATAAATCAAATGATAAGTCCAGAAACAATTACAACATTTACAAAACATTAAATATGGAGTATCAATAATTCAAGAAACATGTACAATGGAAAGCGATAGTAACATTCATGAAAAGATACGTTCGTTCTCCTGTCATTTCCTTTTTTTTTTCATTTGAAATTGCATCATTTTCCACCAACCTCCACCAACCTACAAAGGTAATACTCGAGTATACCAAACGTTCACCCAGGTCCCTAATCGCCCGACCGAGTCCGTTTCTGGGTCGAGACGACCGGTAACAAGGGGCAATGGCCAGTTCAGCCCAAAAGGCTTACATTCATGCGCAAGTAGCATTTAATCATTTATCATGAAAATTTCACATTGATTTAGGTCGAGTGCGATAAAATACACACTCGCCTAGAAAGCTCGTTTTGAAAATCATTCAAAGCACGTAACACGTTATCAATCAATAATACAAGTCATGAAGTCAAGGAAATATATCAAACAAGGAACACTTTCATATAAGCACGCATGATATGCAAGAAAACAGTTCAAAAGTAGCTTTGGAAACATCGTTAAAAGGATACGGCCTCACAAGGAGCCATTCGTTCATTCATTCATTCGTTCATTCTCCTTTCATTCCCCCTACCTTCACTCATTTGAAATTGCATTTTGTATAAATAAAACCCCTCGTTCATACATTCGTTCATTCATTCATTCACCCCGTCCCTGGCTTTTGGCCAGGCTCCACCAACCTACAAGGTAATACTCGAGTATACCGACTACAAGTCCTTCCTTCGCCTTGAGCCCTGTGGAGGGGAATAAAATATTTTTGGGGTGAGCTAGAAGCTTAGCGAGTAACTAGTAAAATCAGTAATCAAATATATTTCACAATGTTTCATTTCGATCATTTCGATGATGTCATGATTCAGAGATCAAATGTTCGTTTAGTGCTCTCGTGAGCCAGGGAAATCATAGCACTTGAACACCCAACGCTCAAATAGATCATTTAACATTAACATTAACATTAAGAGGGAGCCCCTTCTTGAGCTCCAGAGCCATTTGCTCCATCATGTCACAAACTCACGAAAATGGTGGAGACGTTGGTGTCCAGCACAAGACTTTCCCAGAACTCATTGAAGCCAAATCATGTCATGAACTCACATGCAAGCACGCATGATATGCAATCGAGTACATAATGCAAGAAACATTTCACAAGTACTTTGGAAATAGTTTAGGGTCACTCACCTCCATGGCTCAGAAATCATCCATTAAATATCATTGCCTTGCTCAAATCCAAGTCTTAAATCACAAACTCAATGCAAACAAATCCCTTCAAAGTTCGGACAGCACTTCCCCTGAATTTGCTAACTTTTCCAGCCATCCTGGCTTCATTATTTCCTCATTCCAACCCAAAGGTACACACACAACAACAAGTTCATCCAATAGCCATTCAGCAATCTCCAAGTAGCTAGTACAAGTCAAGCTAGGGAAAAGTCCGGAAATGAAAGTTAAGCTCAAAACTAGAAAAACAGTTTTGACGTCCTTTTACGGTAATGGTACCAAAGGCGCTACGATTGTCGGATGAAGGTGTAAGGTACACCGTTTCGAAGCTAAAAGATAGGGTTACAATATTACAGAAGGTCACTCAACCCAGTTTCGAGTGTAACCAGGTCAAAAATGCAAGATACTATACCAGAATCACAAAAACAGATTCACAGAACGCATTCTAGCGGAAACATCATAAAACAGGCTATCCAAGTCCAAATCTAGAAATTCCAAAACCAGCTGAAAGCTAAGAAACAGGGATAAATTTCATCAGAAGACCTCAACAACCAATTCGGAAGCAATTCCAGCCAAAACAACCAATTACAGTCGCAAATCCCAATTTCGGGTAAACCAGAACAGCAATAGTAATTTCGACTTTTCTCACTCTACGCTACTCCGATTGACCTGAAATTTTGTAGGAACCTTTAAAATGTCATTCCCTACAACTTTCATGTTTTAAACCAAGGCCAATTCGGCCTCTAACTAGGAGCTAAAAATTCGGGCAGAATGTAATTGCCAAGAACCCTAATTTTCCAGATTTCTTCCAAAACAGAATTTACTTGCAATCTTCCACTTTTTCCACCTTCTAGAATCATTAAACATCATTTCCAATCATCATACATAACCACATAATCATACTCATATTAAAACAGAAAAATCCCCAAAAATAATAAAAGTTCATCCATCCAACCACAACTCAAAATATAATCCATCAAACCATCTCTTTAGCCATCACAAGTCTCTAATTTAGCATAATCAAGAACAAACAAAGGATGGCTAGACATGATACCTTCAAATATCAAGAAAGGTGATGACTTAGGGATTTTTCTTCCAAAACAACTCCACCAAGAGCTTCAATCTTCCTTAGCTAGCAAGTTTTATGGAGTGATTTGCAATTTAATCGGTTGGAACTCAAGATTTGGACAAGAAATTGAAGTGGAAGATGATGGATTTTCTCTCTCTTTTCTCTCAAAATTTCGTCCAAGACAAGCTAAAATGGAGAGAAATTGGGTCCAAATTGGTTTTAGTAAAGTTAGAAAAGTCTTGGTCAAAAGTCAAGGTCCAATGGTTTTGTGACAAATGGTCCTTTAGGGTTTTAATCTTATCTTTTTGTCTCTCCAATACAAATATCTTACCACATTGTAAAATAATATCACTTAATACAAAATTCCAACAAGTTGTCAAAAATATAATGCATTTACCGCACTTGCGGGTCCCACGTCCAAAATACGCTTTTAATTTCTCAAAAACTAACCGATACTAGAAAAATCATTTTAAAACTATCTTTGCTCATAACTTTATCTGGGGAATTTTTCTAATCAAGAAAATGTAGAAAAGGCGGGCGTTTAAAAAAATAAACCCTAGAAAATTAGAAAATTTTCGGGTTCTCAAACTCATTTTTTTTCGGGGCGTCACACCTACTCTTGAAAGGATTGCAACGTCTCGAATAGTTTATTCAGGGAACCTTAGATCAAAACGCTAAAAGAGAATAAACAGGTCAAATGGATCGAATGAACTTGATGATTTATTCAAAACTTGACTGGATCGCCCTAAAAATGGGTAAACTGGTCAAATGAATTGAATGAAATAAATTAATCAAATAGATCGGATGGAGTAATGATTTATTGAAAAATTGACTGAATTATCCTAAAATGAATTGATCAAAGTGAATGTATGGATTGGATGGTATATCAAAAAAAAAAATTGACTCAATCGTCCTAGATGCGAATAAACTCGTAAAAATGGAATGAATGAAATTGATGGTTTATTTAAAAATCGATTGAATTGTCTGCCCATTGGTAGTTTCAAAAATATTCATTGCGATACATTAGTTTATGAGCCTTCTGAAATCAAGATTTAGCCTCAATATATTTACCATCTCAACAATGAGGAATTATTTTTGAATCTCTTCAACTTAATGTCCTTTACGCCAGGGATTTTTATCAATTCTGATAAGATGGCCAAAAGATGATTGTTAGATGCTCATATTCTAATGTGCAAAAGTTACTCTGTTATCATGGAAAATATTGAATCCTACCTTATCTCGTGCACAACCCCTTTGGATGATACAAAAAATATAAACATGCAAGTCTCATTGGATTATACATCCGAGACACAAGGTGGCTTATTCCTAACGTGGGATTCCCTATGCGGCATTCCCTCTAAAGTTTATGCATGATGCCAATTTATCAAAACAATTAAATATGCAATTTGAAATGAAAATATGACCTAAAAGGACCCTTTGTATGTCAGGGTGAATCTAAAATGATGTGCAATTATTAACCTACAAATGTAATATATTGAAATTTAAACGTGCAATAACCTATCTAAGAGGGTAGGTTCTAAAAGAGTATCATACCAGAACTCTTATTTTTAAGTCTTATGAATGCAATAGAACAAAGAAAGGTTAGTTCAATTGATATATGGCACATAACACATTGGAATAAACAAAATAATAAGAAAAATAGAAGGTAATTAAAGAAAGAAGGGTGTAATCCCTCCCCTCGTGCCTAGTGTTCCTATTCGGGTAAGGTTGACTCTAACCTAGGTAATTTCAAATATGGATGCATGAAGTTAGACTCACCTAAACTCGATAAGATTTTAGGTCTCCAAACCTTTAGACTAAAGGTGAAGGGTCATCAATCCCAAGGTCTAAGAGTCGGTGGTTCGAGTGATCCCTCGGACATTGCTATGCACACGTCATGCCACGGCCACATATCCAAGTGGATCAATCCTAACCGTAAATAGGAAGAGTGGTATGACAACCACTAAAAGTAAAAAAAGAAATGAGGGGTTATAAAGTAAAACGTATGTACGTATGAAGTGATCCTTTTGACAGGAGGGATTAAATACCATCAAATACGGTTGAAGGTTCTAGGGTGGCTACCCTCCTTCTCCAAGATGCAAGCGCGATAAACATAAGTAAATGAAAGACAATAAACACATTATTTCATCACATACATGGATATCGAGATGATTGTGCGTATGAAATGCAAGAAACCCTAAAAAAGAAAAAATGCAACTTAAAACCTCCAAATGTGATATATAAAAAGGTTAGAAAAAGAAAAGGATTGACTAAATCGAATATTTGGACTCTCTAAGTCCCCAGTGGAGTCGCCAAGCTGTCGTGCCCCATTTTTGAATCGAAAATAAATAATTATGATTACGGGTTTATAAAAATGAATTTTTGATTAATTCTGAGTGAAAATGAGTTTTTATTTTTAGAAAATTGAATAAAGAAATGGGCCTAAATGGGACTAAAAAGTGCGACGATTTTGATCTAAAAAATAATAGTTTAAAAAGGATTTTTAATGAAAAATAGGAGTTGCCACTTGGTATTGAGTTAAGGTGTATCAAGTCACCTAAAATGAAGTTTTAAAGAAAAAGTAGAGAAAACCCTTTTTAAACGACTCCAAATCTGCGAAAATCAAGAGAAAAGAGGTCGGGAATCACATTTGAAGAAAAGGAAGGCAAGGATAAAATCCAAAACACCCTTTCAATCTAGCCAAGGCTAGTTGCGTGATTTAGTCAAAAATTTTCTTATTTTAACCTAAAAATTTATCACATTTAAATGTCACTATATGGATGCAAAACCTAAACCTAGGATGATATCGGGGGGTCAGAATATCTCTTCAAAGTTTAATTGGTGTAAATCACATTAATTATGATGTCCAAGAGTGATTATTTAAAGAGATCACGAATATGCAAAAATATGAGACTCGAAGAAAAGAAAAGAAAAGAATAATTATACAAATATACATGACCTAAAGGAATGCATCATAACGGGTGCGGGAGGGCTCAGATTCGTGATTAGATTTTTCTTTTTATAGAGGGAATACGAGCGTGCTAAGGTTAAAAAAGCCATACTCGTCCATATCCCATATTCGAGGGGTTATTTCCTTAGTTTAATCAAGCAAATGTACTAATCTACTCCAAATTTTCCTTAAATGAGATGCAAATCTAAATGTTATGTTTTATACATAGGGATAGGGGATACACATAGGAAAATATCATGCAAAAGTGATAAGAATCCTAAAAAGTGGAAAAATATGCATGAAATGTAGTGATTTGTCACATAAACATGATCTAACGTGTGGACGGTCGCTAAGGGTCTAGCGTTGGACAAACCCATGTCTATAAGTTCTTACTAGTATTGAACTAGTGAGAAATCGGAAAAAGTGCCACAACTAGCGTTGGACTAGTGTGGTGACGTCATGCATTTATTATAATCAAATAAATCATATAAAGCAAATAAACACATAAATCACATAAAACACATAGCACATAAGCATGATATCTA